>NC_041383.1:72921857-72957416 GCF_002162155.2 Triticum dicoccoides
CCCGACACACAGACCACGACACCACACCCCGACACCCCAACCCCGACACGACACCCTGACCCCAAAACAGCACCCCGACACCGACATGACACCCCGACCCCCTAAACCTCCCGAAAAGGTGCTCTTTGGCCTTCCAGAGGCCGACGGGGTTATATATTTGTGAATTATTAGTTAGGTCATATATTTTTCGATTTTGTTATGAAAAACATCATATATAATTATGTTGATCGGGTAGATTTAAATGTGCAGTTGTTTCATCGCTGCGAGGTTTGGTATTCGACGACCTCGCCGTGCGGATGAGCTCTGCCCCTTCGTTCGTGGGTGAGCACAAATGACATGTCCTTCTCCCCCATTAATTATTTGCACAAATGACATGAAATTTGGTAGCTAGCTATATATGTGTCTTGAATTATCAGTATGCGTTACCAATATGTGTCTCCCGTTCGAAAGCGTCATAGTTATAAATATGCATGCATTTGCATATTTATAACCTTGATTCTTTCGAATTGTCCAACGCTATCCATGGACAGCCCGAGTATGTGTAGATTGGGTTCGTTTTCCCATATGCTTTGCTCCGGATCCGACGCATAAATTTCGCCAGTGCCTCCCCTGTTGTTCTCCGGGTACACATCCTCTCTGTTTATTGCAGAGACGTGTATCAGGAGAACAACGGGGAGGTGCTGCCGAAATTTCGCGTCAGATCCAGAGCATAGCTTGGGAAAATGAACCCAATCTACACATACTCGGGTGGGATTAGGACCTATCATTACCTATTATAGTGTAGGTTGCATGGACGTAATAAAATTGACAAAGTAGATCAACTGATGAATATATACATGGTGAATTATATATATAATTGTTGTGTGTCCAGTAGCTCTAAAAGTCAAGATGAGTGATCGTGCGTGGATGTATACCGGTCACACTGGTCAGAACAAATGGAGTGCTGAATGGTTCACAAAAACCAAGGGGTTTGTGCAAGCCGCATTTGCAAATGGCCAGAGGAAAATTTGATGCCCCTGTTTCCGATGCGGCAATTGGGAAAAGAGGACAGAGGCTGAAATGGGTAAACACCTGCAGAATTATGGTTTTACGCCCGATTATACGGTGTGGACATTTCATGGTGAGTCTGCCCAACGTGACCGAGCTGAGGTGGATCATCGTCGCACCGACGAGCATGGTACCGGGATGGAAAACATGGTGCAAGACTATGATTATGCTCGGGATTCGGACAAGGAGATGGAGGAATCTGCAAAGGCCTTCAATGAAATGTTGGAGTGTTGAAAACGTCTGCTCCACGAGCACACTGAGCTTTGTCAATTGGATGCTATCTCACAAGTAATGGCTTTGAAGGCTTAGTTCAACTTGGGCAGAGAATGCTATGACGCAATTATGACAGTATTTGGACGCTTTCTACCCAAAAGCCATGTAATGCCTGCAAACCTGTACCAGTCGGACAAAATCCTCCGTGCACTGAAGATGCCCTATGAGAAGATACATGCCTGTGAGAAAGGATGTGCCGTATTTAGGCTTGACTATGCGGACTTGAACTATTGTCCCATTTGCAAGTGTTCCAGGTATATTGTGGTAGACAATGGTATGGGTGAGAAGACACAAACCAAAATCCCTGTTAGTTGTCTTCGGTATATGCCAATCGTACCAAGACTTCAACGTCTTTTCATGGTCGAAGAGACGGCCAGACAGATGACATGGCACAAAACAGGCAAAAGAACCGAACTAGATGCAGATGGTAATCTGATGATGGTACACACATCGGATGGTGTTGCGTGGAAAAAGTTTGATGAATTACATGCTAACAAAGCGGCAGATCCGAGGCATCCTCGAGTCGGCATCAGCACCGATGGGTTCAGTGTGTTTGGTATGACGGCAGCCCAATACAGTTGTTGGCCCGTATTTGTCTTTCCACTCAATCTCCCCCCCGGACAGATTATGCAAAGAAAGAACATTTTCCTGACGTTGATAATTCCAGGGCCCAACTATCCGGGGAAAAATATGAATGTGTACATGCAGCCGCTTAAGGACGAATTGCAAGAAGCCTGGGATAATGGGTTCAAGACATACGACGCCTATAGCAAACGAAACTTCATAATGCGTGTCTGGTACATGTACTCGACGCATGACTTGCCGGCGTATGCTCTATTCGTTGGCTGGTGTGTGCATGGAAGGTTCTCGTGCCCCACATGCAAGGGAGCTCTTGAGTTTCGTTGGCTTCAAGCCGGTCGCAAGTTTTCTTGCTTCGACATGCATAGACAGTTCCTGGATCCTCGCCATAAGTTCAGGAAAGACAAGAAGAACTTCATCAGAGGTAGAGTTGTAAAAAACTCTACACCACCTGCGTTGACAGGCCAACAGACCCTAGATCAGTTAAACGCTCTCGAGCCAGATCTAGAGCGTCCAGGGTACTTCAAGGGGTATAATTCTGAGCACGCCTGGACTCACAAAACATGCTTATGGGATCTGCCTTACTTCAAAGACCTCCTTTGCCCACACAACATCGACGTGATGCACACTGAGAAGAATATCGCTGAGGCACCTTTTGGTACATTGTTCGGCATAGATGGGAAGTCAAAGGATAATACTAAGGCTAGAGTCGATCTGGAGGCGCTATGTGATAGGCCGTTACAAAACATGAAAGAACCGAAAGGAAAGCAGAACTGGACGAAGCCAAAGGCATGGTTCAATCTTGGAAGGCCAGCTATGAGGGAAATTATCTTGTGGGTGAAAATGCAGTTGATGTTCCCCGATGGGTATGCAGCGAATCTATAGAGGGGAGCGAGTCTTGATAAATTGAAGATATTTGGTCTCAAGAGTCATGATTGGCACATATGGATTGAGCGGGTAATGCCGGTGATGTTGCGTGGCTTCATCCCTGAGGATGAATGGCTAATACTGGCAGAACTCAGCTATTTCTTCCGCGTTCTTTGTGCGAAAGAACTATCGCCTGGCATGCTAGAAGAAATGGAAGAGTTAGCGCCAGAGTTGATCTGCAAGTTAGAGAAGATCTTTCCACCGGGCTTCTTTAATCCAATGAAGCATTTGATTTTGCATCTCCCGACCGAGGCAAGATTGGGGGGGCCCGTGCAAAATCGTTGGTGCTACCCAACTGAGAGGATGCAGAAGACGCTTCGAGAAAAATGTAAAAATAAATGTAGAATTGAAGCATCTATGGCTGAGGCATTCATCACTGAGGAGGCGGCAAACTTCGTGACAGCACACTACAAAACCAAAAATTGTCATTTGCATAATCCGAAGCCTCGGTACAATGCTGACGAGCCTAAAAAGGGTGGATCCAACCTCAGCCTATTCAAAGGCAATCTCGCACCAGCTAGTGTTTCAAATCCGGTATCTTTGGATAACGAAGAATGGCGGACCATTTCGTTGTATATCTTCAACAACCTGATAGAAGTGCGACCGTACATCGAGTAAGTTCTCGGTACATTGTTTCGCAACTTCTATTTCCTTTGAACTGCTCTTATTCCTGAATATTTCATACAGTCGATACGTCGCCCTATTCTCGTATGGAGCAGTGATCCAAAAGGATTCCGTCGAAGAGTATGAGCTTCTCGCAAAGCAAGGAGGCGGCTATCCCGGTTTCATCTCTTGGTTCAAACAAACGGTAAATTCTATTAGACAATTTCATTTCATTCGCTAATTTGTGCATAATGCAACAATCCTTTCATATTAAACTTGTAGGCTAATTCAGAGTCTATGGACGCCGAATTGACACAAGTCGCTAATGGTTTTGACTATAAGGTCCGTTCATTTGAGAAATACGACATCAACGGGTATCGTTTTCGTACCTATGGCAAAGAGCTATCTATGGCCGACCGAAAGTCTACAAATTGTTGTGTATCTGCTATCGGCGAAGGAGGTACCAAGTATTATGGGAGAGTTGAAGCAATTTATGAACTTCTATTCTATGGTGAAAACCCACCGAATGTCGTAGTCTTCAAATGTTATTGGTTTCAGCCGAAGGAGACTAGAAGGACTCATGAACATATAGGGCTAGTTGAAATCAACCAAAGCACCCATTTAGATGTTCCTGATGTCTATATTATGGCTCAACAGGCGACCCAAGTATTCTATCTACCCTGCGCCGGCCAAACTAATCCAAATCTTAAAGGTTGGGATGTCGTTTATGAAGTGCCGCCACGTGCTAGACTATCTCCCCCAAAGGAAGAGGATTATGAACCTCACATTAACCCAGACACATATGAAGGAGAATTCTTCCAAGAGACACGTCTTTCCAAAAAGCGTTTCAAGAACCGGTATACTTCACCCCAAAACATTGAAGTAGACAGCGACAGTGAATCCCACATCACCCCAGAGGAGGAACAAGAAGAGCCGAAACAAGAAGAGGTTACTGCTGCAAACGACCTCTCAATGCTTGATCGATTACGTAAAGGTGGCCTTCCACTTGTTGATGCCATTGAACCCTATGAGCCCGTCATTGATTATAGTGATGATGATGATTATGCATTTATTGATGATAATGATCGAGATTATTAGTAGTGTCAGGTATTCAATTTTTTATGTTGTACTTGATGATGATACACTTAAGTGATATACATATTATTATTCATGTCGGTATTTTTTTATGTTGTACTAATTTCGTTTACTCTTCGTCATGGCAGGTGTTGAAAGATGGAAGGGGAGCCGACTGAGGCCAAGGAAAAACGTGCCCAAATTGAAGGTGTGCCACACCATCAAGGTAGCTCCAGCTTATATCAGTTCAGGCGGAATTGGGTAATGTGGTTTGCTTCATTATTAATGCAATTCATTCATCATGCTAGCTTGAGCCCTTTAATTGCTAATTTACTTTGTTTCTCTCTTTCAGGCAAGCTACAATAAGACGGATAAGGTGCCAGAGGGGTACGACCTGTATGCCATGGCCCACACTGCCTCTTACAAGCAAGTCAAGGGGAAGGCGAGGAAAGGGGAGGAGTTTAACCCGAGCCAGATCCCCTACAATCCAGAGCAGGTGATGATATCTAGTGGCGGGAGGTCCCGTGGCTCCATAGCCATTGATCCAGAGATTGCTCCCGAGACCACGGTGAGTTTAATTGAATGGACGTTACTTGCTAGTCTTAACATTTGAGTGTCATCATGCTAACGAAACATTGGAAATGATCTTTGGTGCAGCATTACTCCACACAAGCATCACACAATCCTTCTCCAGCTACTGGCCTGAGCCAGCCCGCTCCCACACCTTCATGATCAAGGTAAGTTTCTCTAGTTTTTTGCTTAACAAATGCATAAAGACCTAGACTTAGCTTTATTTCATCCAATATGCTTACCTTAATGACCTAGACGTAGCTTCTTTTCCAGCAAAATGACTTAATAAGCTTACTGACCTCCAAAACCAACCATTTTACCTAAGTTAGCTCTAAAACGATCTATACTTAGCTTTGTTTCCTCCAAAATGACCTAAGTTAGTTATAATATGCTTAGTTAACTAGGTTTGCTCAATAATGACATGTACTTACCTTACTTATGTAAAAAAACGGCATAATTAGCTTAGTTAGCTCATAAACGATCCATTTTACCTACATTAGCTCTAAAATGATGCATTTTACCTAAGTTAGCTCATAAACAATCCATTTCACCTAAGTTACCTCACAAACGATGGCATGCTTCTGCTTCTAGTCTTCTTCTTCTAGTCACCTTTTCCTAACTTTCTTATTTGCCATTTTGCAGATTTCATTCACTTCTCGGAAGCTAGCTTACTATGATGGAGTGCTTGTTTTTAATTTCATTCTCTTCTAGTATTCTTCTAGCTTGCTACGATGGAACTTGCTATCTTGATGAATCTTTGCATTGTAATATGTATGTGCAACTTTGCTATCTTGATGGAACTTGCTATGTATGAGTGGATGGAACTATATATGTATGTATGATGAAACTTATGTGCTGTTAAATAGCTCTGTGAAATATATCTATATATGTCATATATATTTGCTGTGAAAATTGTTGGATAAAAAAACAGAAAAAAAGAGCCAATATGGAGGCTCTTTGCCGTCAGCCACCGACGGCAAAGCTCTCTTTGCCATCAGCAGCGGACGACAAAGAGGCCACGTGGCAGGCAACTGTGCTTCCTGGGAGGTTGACCTATTTGGTCAGTTTGCCAACAGTGGCTGACGGCAAAGGCCTTCCGATGTTTGCCGTCAGTGGCCGACGGCAAAGGCTTACTGTTAACCACCTAGCGGAGTAACAGCGCAATTATTGCCGTCAGTATTCTTTGCCATCGGCAGCTGATGGCAAAGGACCCTTTGTCGTCAGCCGCCCGAAGCGGACGGCAATGTAGCTCTTTGCCGTCCCGTACGTTGCCGTCCACTTTTGCCGTCAGCGGTGGACGGCAAAGACCTTTGCCGTCCGCCACACGTGCCTTTGCCGTCCGCCGTGGCTGATGGCAAAGTAGCTCATTCCTGTAGTGTGACATCCGGGATCTCATCCGGGACTCCGAACAACATTCGGTAACTGCGTACACACCTTCCCTATAACCCTAGCGTCATCCAACCTTAAGTGTGTAGACCCTACGGGTTCGGGAACCATGCAGACATGACCGAGACAACTCTCCGGCCAATAACCAACAGAGGGATCTGGATACCCATGTTGGCTCCCATATGTTCCACGATGATCTCATCGGATGAACCACGATGTCAAGGATTCAATCAATCCCGTATACATTTCCCTTTGTCTACCGGTATAGTACTTGCCCGAGATTCGATCGTCGGTATGCCGATGCCTTGTTCAATCTCGTTACCGGCAAGTCTCTTTACTCGTTCAGTAACACATCATCCCGTGATCAACTCCTTGATCACATTGTGCACATTATGATGATGTCCTACCGAGTGGGCCCAGAGATACCTCTCCGTCACACGGTGTGACAAATCCCAGTCTCGATTCGTGTCAACCCAACAGACACTTTCGGAGATACCCGTAGTGCACCTTTATAGCCACCCACTTACGTTGTGATGTTTGGTACACCCAAAGCATTCCTGCGGTATCTGGGAGTTGCACAATCTCATGGTCTAAGGAAAAGATACTTGACACTTAGAAAAGCTTTAGCATACAAACTACACGATCTTGTGCTAGGCTTAGGATTGGGTCTTGTCCATCACATCATTCTCCTAATGATGTGATCCCGTTATCAATGACATCCAATGTCCATGGTCAGGAAACCATGACCATATGTTGATCAATGAGCTAGTCAACTAGAGGCTCACTAGGGACATGTTGTGGTCTATGTATTCGCACATGTATTGCGGTTTTCGGTCAATACAATTATAGCATGAATAATAGACAATTATCATGAACAAGGAAATACAATAATAACCATTTTATTATTGCCTCTAGGGCATATTTCCAACAATTTTCCATTCGACTTTGACCTCATGGTTTGTAATGATGCCGAACACGTTTATGCAATCCGGCCGGTTCCGATCTCGAGGAGTCCTGTTCGGAGGAGTCCCTAAATGAGTCAGAGATGAATTCACTCCCGATGGCAACCTCCCCAAGGCCCGTGGACGACACCGATGTGTTGTCCTGGAGGATGCCAAACAGGAGGCGATGGTTCCGGAGATGACCCAAGGAAAGATCCTAGGCGCCGGACACATGGGGGGTGGGACCCCCATGGATTTTGAAGACGGGAGCCAGAGCAGGCCTGGCTCCCAGCCGGTTACTGTGCCGGAGCCTCCACAGGCTTCGGATTCCAGAAGGCAGCCCCTTGCAAAGGAGAGCGAGCCGGCCGTGCCGATGACCTCCGCCCAGCCGGAGGCATCAGATAAGTTGTTGGAAGTGCTTCGGAGCGCTTCTATCGATGACGAACACCGTACTCTCATGAGTACGGTGATTGAGAAGGTTCGGTCTGCCAAAAGCGGATTGACTGAAGCCTGCACCAGCCTGTTAACAGGCTTTGAGGTAAGTAATGAAAAAGTGTGAGGAAGTATCACCCGATAGACAGTAGCCCCTGATACTCTGGTTGGTGTTCGGAAAGAAAAGCCAAACAGAGAGTGAGCTAGAAATCCGCAGGAAGCTAATAATAATTGTCTGTAGGCACTGCTGCTGACCGCCGCTGCGCACATGGCTGAGGTTGCCGGACTCAAGCGTGAACTGGGGCAGGCCGAAGAAGAGCTCGGCCTCGTGAAGAAGCAGCTCGAGGAGAATAACGGTAAGTGAAACTCCACTGGTATGTCGTATAGAGTAGAAAAAGTTGATGATGCTAACACGAAGCATCATGGCTTTTGACAGGGACCGCGACCGAAGTGGCGGCCCTGAAAGAAGCGCTGTCCGCGGCCGAAGACAAGGAGGATACGAAGAGCACCAAGCGCGAGAAGCAAGATGCTCGGGTGGGAGAGGTACAGCAAGAGCTCCAGGAGCTCGGCAAGAAGTTCGAGTCCTTGGAGCATGACTTCGAGACGCAAGGGTCTGAGCTTGTGAAGGCCCTCCAGAGTGTGGAAGATGCCAAGGCTGAGGCCCAAAAGGCCCTCCAGGAAATCCAGACGGCCAAGAAGATAGCGGAGGGTAAGACATTCTTTATGCAAAGCAAGCATGTGGAGGAGTCATTTCTTTTACTTACACGAATCCGAAGCTCTCCAGGGGCATTCACAGATCTGCCATGCAGTATTTCAGATGCCGAGGAGTTCTATCGCACTGAAGAGGGGAGCTCTACGGAGAAGCTGTTCTGGTCCCAATATACTTGGGCCGAACGCCCGATGCCTCTGAGTGACCAACTGAAGCAGCTGGTTGAACTCCACAATGCGGCCGAACAGGCCATGAGGGACCTCATAGTCCGGATGTGGCCTGGCGAGCCCCTGCCCGGTAGCTACATTGGCCTGGTGAAACGGATGGTGCGTGCCTGTCCACGACTAGAAGTTATCAAGCAATCTGTATGTATTGAGGGTGCCCGACGGTCCTTTGCCCGCGCGAAGATGCATTAGGGCAAACTGGATGCTGAGAAGCTCGTGAAGGATGGACCCCCGAAGGGCAAGGAGCATCTTTTTCCCGAAATGTATTATGATGGCGTTATGAAAGATGCTCGGCTTGTGGCGAATGAATGTCCTAAGAACATAATTTTTGAGTGAATGTACTCATGTCATCCATGTAATATGAGAACGGGTTTATTTGTGCTATGTAACACTTTGTTCGATTTAAAATATTACCTTCTCTGTGGCCGTTGATCAAAATCTGAAAGTAGGCTAGTCGTCGGCTTCCGCCCCCTTGTAACTAGTACTAGGGTGTTCGTGGAAACCTAAACACTCTTTATCCAAGGTTTTGGTCCTTTAAGGAGGTGTTTAGCACAGCGAACGAGGCAATCGGACTATTCAGCTTTCTAACTCTCACTTGGCCATAGAAGTCTATGATTTTAAATTTCGGCGAAGCCCCTAGTATTCAGAAGGCCGAACTGGGGCGTTATACACGCCTAAATCGGGCAAGGCCGATTCCTCGCCTTAAGCGGAAAAAATCTTTAGGGATTTTAGTACGTCACGAACAACGACAAGCTCTCGCTGCATCATGACGGTCAGTTTTCGGCTTTCTCTACTGAGGTGCTCGTCCGGAAGAACCGGGACACAATCGCAGTAGTTCTCCCTGCGCTACCTTAGCCGATATGACGGAACGTAAGGTACCAAAATAAGGGAGCCGAGCTAACCCAACTATTGACCCAAGACATGATTCGGAGCTGATGCATATAATGCTATAAGTTCGGGGTGCCGCACTGTTGAAAGTGTTCGGACTTTTCTTGCCATTTTGTGGGGCTCGATAAGAAGCCCCTGGCAAATTGAGCATACCAAGATGTACGAATGCAATATTGAATGAATATTCAACAAAAATATGAAAATAGTAATAAAAAGCTGATGCTATGTACTACTTCCAATTTATTTGGACAATACGGCGAGGCATAAGTGTACAAGCAATGCATTAAGAAAAAAGAAATAGGACTATTTAACATGTCCTAACCAAGGGCAGGCTACATGCGGGTATGTAAGGACAGGTATAACAATCATTAAAGAAGACCACCTGAGTATTCCCTTGTGTGCAAAAGCCTCTTGCCTCCTTGGTGTCCTCTCCATAATGAGTCCGGTTATCCGATCTCTTCTGAAGGGGCTGCCGAAAGTGGGGTCCTGAAAAACGAAAAATAGTATGCGGCCCTCATGGCGGCTGAACCGCACTCTGGCCGCATTGTCGGCTCGCCTCCACCTATGCCCATGGTATTTTGAGCGCGTAGTTGTGTACGCGTGGCACGAATGCCGCTTGAATGGGGCTAGGGTGGAGGCCGAGTTGCTAATCGAGCTCCTAGCGTGCCTGACGGTCCTGTTGCGGGGTACTCCGGACTTGCTTGACGGTGTTCGGGGATGTCGTTGCCGGATTGGCTGTTTGTCGAAGGAGGCTGCTTTGTACTTCTGCCGCGAGGGCCGTAGTATGCTCTTCCGTACGGAGGGAGTGGTCCATATTTCCATTAGCTGTTATGACCCCGTGAGGTCCTGGCATCTTGAGCTTGAGGTATGCATAGTGCGGTACCGCATTGAAACGAGCGAACGCGGTTCGTCCAAGTAGTGCATGGTAGCCACTACGAAAAGGGACGATATCGAAGATTAACTCCTTGTTGGGGAAGTTATCCGGAGATCCGAAGACCACTTCTAGTGTGATTGAGCCCGTGCAGCGGGCCTCTACCCATGGAATTACACCTTTAAAGGTGGTTTTGGTGGGTTTGATCCGTGAAGGATCGATGCCCATTTTGCGCACTGTGTCCTGATAAAGCAGGTTCAGGCTGCTGCCACCGTCCATGAGGACTCGCGTGAGGTGGAATCCGTCGATGATTGGGTCAAGGACCAATGCGACTGAGCCGCCATGATGGATGCTGGTGGGATGGTCCCTACGGTCAAAAGTGATCGGGCAAGATGACCATGGGTTGAATTTCGGGGCAACGGGCTCCATCGCATAGACGTCCCTGAGTGCACGCTTTCGCTCCCGTTTGGGGATGTGAGTGGCATAGATCATGTTCACCATTTTTACCTGGGGAGGGAATTTCTTCTGTCCTCGAGTGTTCGGACGTCGGGGCTCCTCGCCATCATCGCTGTGCATCCCCTTGTCCTTGTTCTCGGCATTTATCTTGCCGGCCTGCTTGAACACCCAGCAATCTCTGTTAGTGTGATTGGCTGGTTTATCGGGGGTGCCATGAATCTGGCACGAGCTGTCGAGTATGCGGTCCAGCCTGGACGATCCCGGATTGGTTATTTTGAACGGCTTCTTCCGCTGACCGGATTTGGAGTTGCTGAATCCGGCATTGACTGCCGTATCTTCCACATTGTCGCCGTTGTTCCGACGCTTGTGTCTGTTGTGCCGTGGCTTTCCGTTACTGTCACGGATATCTGAAGTGCCAGAGTTTCCTGGCACGGTGTTGCTGCGAGCCAGCCAACTGTCCTCCCCCGCGCAAAAGCGGGTCATTAATGTTGTGAGTGCCGCCATGGTCTTCGGCTTTTCTTGGCCGAGGTGTCGGGGAAGCCACTCGTCACGGATATTATGCTTAAAGGCCGCCAGGGCCTCGGCGTCCGGACAGTCGACAATTTGGTTCTTTTTAGTTAGAAACTGAGTCCAGAATTTCCTGGCTGATTCTCCGGGCTGTTGGGTAATGTGACTTAAGTCATCAGCATCCGATGGTCGCACATAGGTGCCCTGGAAGTTATCGAGGAATGTGTCCTCAAGATTTTCCCAACTACCAATGGAGTTTGCTGGAAGGCTATTCAGCCAGTGTCTAGCTGGCCCTTTAAGCTTTAGTGGGAGATACTTGATGGCATGTAGGTCATCACCGCGGGCCATGTGAATGTGGAGAAGAAAATCCTCGATCCACACCGCAGGGTCTGTTGTGCCATTGTAGGACTCGATGTTGATGGTTTTAAACCCTTTTGAGAATTCATATTCCATTACTTCATCAGTGAAGCAGAGGGGGTGTGCAGCGCCTCTGTGCCGGGCTATGTCGCGGCATAGTCCAATTAGGTCTGGTCGGTAATGCCTGGCCTGGCCGGATTTATCAGTATTGTATCCGGCGTGATGATCGGTGTCATGAGCGGTGGCGCGCCCTCGTGATCCATAGATCGATCTTGGTTGTTCTGCGTTGTTTTCCAATGTGTCCCGCAGGTCCTGTGTATTGCCTCGGGCCGTAGTGAACCAGCGTGGGGGTGCGGGCTGGTGTCCGGCCTGATATGCCGTTTTGTCCCGTCCACGTGGTGGCCGGTCAGCCTCGTCTTGTGCTGGAAGTTTGGGCTCTTCGACCTCTTCTTCTAGCGGTTTGTGTTTTGGGTATCCCCTGCTCGGGGGTTCGAGTCCGTATTCCTCGGTCGCCAGGACTTCGGTCCATCTGTCTGTGAGCAGGTCTTGATCAGCTTGGAGCTTCTGCTGCTTCTTCTTCAGGCTTCTTGCAGTGGCTATAAGCCTGCGCTTGAAGCGCTCCTGCTCTATGGGATCCTCTGATACGCTGAATTCGTCGTCATCAAGGCTCACCTTGTCTTCGGAGGGAGGCATTTAGTTATCGTCCTCCAAGTATCCGTTCGTTGCCTGTTCGTCTGGGCTAGCTTGCCCGTGTTCCTGTTCGGCTTGCTTGAAGGTGGGTTGGTCAGGATCGTATTCCTCTTCGGCACCATCTGGATTTTCTCCTGTGCCGGTATTGTTGTGGCGAGGCATGGAGCGGCGCTGATGACGCCCATGTTTTGCTTTCTTCCTCGAGGGGTTATCTCCCGTTGCCTCATCGCCATTGTTTTTTTGGGAGTATCCACCACATATATATCATATGAAGAGGTGGCAGTCCAGCGCCCTATGGGCGGTGGTTCCTGTTCTTCTCCCGCATCGTCGTCTATACCATCGATGTCTTCAGAGTCAAAGTAAAGCACGTCGGTCAAGTCATCGACCGTGGCTATTAAGTGGGTGGTGGGTGGGTGATGAATTTCTTCGTCGCCAGCTTCCCACTCGAGCCGGACATAGTTCGGCCAGGAGTCTCCTGGCAAAGATAGAGTTTTTAATGAATTCAACATGTCTCCGAAGGGTGAGTGCTGAAAGATATCATCGGCGGGGAACTCCATGACTGGAGCCCAGTCAGATTCGATGGGCACGAGTGCGCGCGGTACGGAATACACTACCGGAGATGAGTCCGGGGGTCCGGAGACACAGATCCCTTTAGGATAGGAGTCTGTGTTCGGCTCCAATGCCAAGGAGTGTGCGGTCTCCGGGGCGGGGTCCATCCATCTGTCCTTGGAAGGCACGAACTGCTCTGGAACGAGGTCCGGAGGTGTAGCAGGTGCGATGTTCCGAACACTGTCCGACTGCCGATCTAGGTCATGCACGTCGTGATTGTTCGACGCTCCTGACACGGGCCTGAATCCATCAAAGATCAAGTCTCCGCGGATGTCAGTAGTGTAGTTTAGGTTTCCAAACCTGACCTGATGGCCAGGGGAGTAGGTATCGATCTGCTCCAGATGGCCAATTGAATTGGCCCATAGTGCGAAGCCGCCGAACACGAAGATCTGTCCGGGGAGAAAAGTCTCACCCAGGACAGCGTGGTTTAAGGTTGGAGAAGCCATCTAGCCTTATAGCGACGACACAGAGGAACTCTCAATGAAAGCACCAATGTCGGTGTCAAAACCGGCGGATCTCGGGTAGGGGGTCCCGAACTGTGCGTCTAAGGCTAATGGTAACAGGAGGCTGGTGACACGATGTTTACCCAGGTTCGGGCCCTCTCGATGGAGGTAATACCCTACTTCTTGCTTGATTGATCTTGATGATATGAGTATTACAAGAGTGGATCTACCATGAGATCAGAGAGGCTAAACCCTAGAAGCTAGCCTATGGTATGATTGTTGATGTGTCCTACGGACTAAACCCTCCGGTTTATATAGACATCGGAGGGGGCTAGGGTTACACAGGGTCGGTTTACAGAGAAGGAGATATACATCCGAATCGCCAAGCTTGCCTTCCACGCCAAGGAGAGTCCCTTCCGGACACGGGACGAAGTCTTCTATCTTGTATCTTCATAGTCCAACAGTCCGGCTGTCCGGATACCCCCTTATCCAGGACTCCCTCACCCTGGCCGTCGCCATGAGGTGCCTTGGCCATTGCCGTGCCCTGGCCGCTGGCTGTGAGGACCTCCTCCGGCACCTCTGTCAGTCTCCGGTCCCGCGCCTGGAACCACACCACCTGTCGGTCTCCAACACCAGCGTGGTACCTGCAACTCCCCCTCCTTTCTTTTCTCGACATGCCGTCATGGAAGCCGGGTTCCTCCAGCCTCCCTTGCTCATGCCGCACCGAACGCCGCCGGCATCTAGCGCCTACTACAACCTCCACTCGGATTCGCTCGGCACCACCTCAAAGCCGCCCCGCCACCGCGTCTCGCCGGAGTCAAGCACCGCGCGCAGGGTGCGGACTACAACTTTGGCCACCGCGCGAGAAGGAGCATGTGGAGCTACGGGAAGTAGGGAGGATGGGTGGTGGAGCTGCTTGCCGGCGGAAGGGAGGTGGCCTCCATTGCGCCACCGCTGCGTGCGCACCCACCACCTCGCCGTGGCATGTTGCCCGTTGATGTCGCCCCGCCATGGTCAGCCAGATCTGGCCAGGGCTCGAGCCAGCGGGCTCACCGTCCCCTTCCTACGGCTTCAAGTGCACCTCCTCCCCCACCCTGCCTCCCGTCCTGACGGCCTCAGCCCGGGCTTGACGACCATTGACAGGATGCCGGAGGAAAATAGGATTACCGGTGCTAGGGAAGAAGGGGCAAAGAAGAAGCTGACATGTGGGCCCACCTGTCATAACGTCAGACTTAACGATCAACCTATCGATCAAACAAATATGTGGGACCGTCATGTCATAACCCGGATCAAATTTTAAACATCCAGTCATTAGTGTTTTTTGAAACAGCTAACCAATTTTGTGGTAGTATTTTGAAAGATTGACAAAAGTGGATGTTTTTTCTAGCCCTAGCCCGTAATGTGGTAGTTTCTTGCTATATACTCCTTCAACTTGGAAAGGGGAAGGGGGGCTTGTTCTTCTCAAATTTGAGGATAGTCATAAATCAAGAAATAAGGGATCCGGTCACTCCGGCGCTCTCTCAGCGATTAGGGACTCTCGACCGTCGGATCGAATCTCTTGATGCATTTTTGGCCATCGGATCGAGCTCCCGAGCTATCTGGGCCGCCGGATCGAAACCCGGACCCTGTAGCAATAAATAGTTACCTCGCCCGGTGAAATATCTGTGCCACCACATGTGATTCCCGTGCCACACCGAGGGCATTTTCATAATTTCACTTTGCTGTATAAAAGTGCAACACCCATAGGGTTTCTCCCCAATCGGCTTCCTCCCCTCGTCCTGTTCACGCAAGGGAGAGCTGCCGCCGTCCCTCCCCTTCCAACCTCCTGCCCCGACCCCGCAGAGGGCGCGTCCATGGCCGGAGTGGAGTAGGAGATCCAGGCGGTGCGCGCCATCGCCACGGCCCCCGACCTTCGTCGAGCCGCTCGTCATCTTCCTCATTCTTGTCGATACGAGGGAGAGCCGCCGCCGCCCCCTCCCGTTCCACCCTAGCCGCTTTCGGCCCCTCCCCTTTCACCCTAGCCGTCGCCCCCCATTGCGCGACGGAGAACCAACCCATCCCCCTTTCCTCTCCATGGTCCTCGGGAGATGCAGCACGGGGGGCCGCCGCACCATGCCGAGACGGCCGTCCGCAGCAAGTCGGGAGCCGTGGTGTTGAAGAGGAGCCTGGAAGCAAGGTAATCTCCTCCCTCGTCCCCTCCCTCGCTCAGGCACTCAGCTGCTGCTCCTCATCTCTTCTACTCCGTAGTGGCGACGCTGCTCCGGTCAGGGCACGACAATCTGTTCGCCGTCATCGAGAATCCACTCAAGCTCACGCAGACCACCACCGTCCTAGAGGTACACCACCCGCAGCAGCATGCCAGATCTTGCTTCATTTTTTTCTCCCTCGATCTGTTCGTTTCCGAGCTTTGCATCCTGCTGCGTGTTTCTGCTAGATCCTCTAATATGTGTGCATTAGCTATGGCTATATGTTTTTCAATCATGCACTCTGTTCTGTTAATGATTAATTGTGAACTAGATGGATCAGGGTAATAATGCTATGTACTAGAACAGAACACTAGAAACTTGAATGGAAATAACCTTTGAAGCAAGGGACAAGTGAGAAATTATGCTCCATATTGTTGTCATAACTCCTATAGGTTGCCATCACTTTTGATATGAACGAATCGCAAATTTTGTAGCTTTTTATGGTTGCGGTGCAGGGTTGGATGCTACGTTTGAGACTTAGGGGGCGAGGTTGGGGAGGCTAAGGAGGAGACCAGAGAGCAGCGACCTCGAGTTGGAAGGAGCAATGATCGCCGATATCGATAACATGACACTTTATTTGATTGGTTGGGTCACTCTCTCGCTTCTCCTCCAGTCGTGCCTCCGGTTGGCATGTGCGCCGACATGAATGGCGAGGTTTCATTTGGATGGGGGCCGCAGTTTGGAGGTGTTGTAGATGGGTGTTGGCGGTGCTAGGGTTCAGCAAACAAGTTTATCGTACGCAGACGCAAGTACAAAAGAGCACACGTTCGACTTTTGTTGCGCATCCATGGTTGTTGCGGTGGATGGCGTATTGCCTATGGGAGGACTGGGCAGCGGCCTTTCTCACAGCTGCAGTTCTGTTCTTGCTGCCGGGGAGATCCTACATGACTGGGTTTTCACCAGAACCAAGGGTGTGTGGAAGACTGTTGGTATATTTCTTTTTGCCAGATCTTTAATTAAAGCATAATTTTGTACCGCATTTGTTAGTGGAGGTAGCATCAGAACTCACAAGCAGTCAACTAGCTTATTTTGCTACTACGAGTTAAGGATTAGGCCTCAGTTATTATTATTTTATTTGATTATTGTGTAGATGTAGATTAGTTATCGATTAGCCTGCCTTTTGGCCGCATTCATTGGATACTTTGTTGTTTTTATATTGTTATGGCCTGTTGATCCATGCTGATAGTTACCCTTATAGCTGATAGACCAAATGTTCCTCTCAAATAGGATGATAATCAGGATGAATAATGTTCTGATATTGCTACTATTATGATTCCCATTCCTTGAAGAAGACGGTGGTTCCACTCATGAATAATTGAACATAACTTGATGCTCCTTTGTCTTCTTGTGTGCACAAAATTTGTGAACTCATTAAGAAATACTTGGTAGTGTGCAACAGAATATTCTGTGGTTATTTTATTGGTGCATCTTACCAATCATGTATTTTGTTGTTACCAATATGTAACAGATTTCGGCCATTTTCATTTAATATAGTGTTTGGTCTCATTAACTAGATCGGACGGCTCATCTAGGTCTCGTGTTACTGTTTTGGCCTTATCTAGACTTGTTGTCCTTTTGCCCATCTAGGCTTAATTGTTTGTGTTGTGCAGGATGCGATTTGGGCGGTTGGTTGTTCGTTAGTTTTGTCGTTGCTGGTGCTCTTGTCCGTTGGATTGCTAGGATCTGTTGGTTCTCCTTTTGGTCGACAGTCCAATTGCAGGTGATATTCTTTATCAGTTTCTTTGTTTAATATTTATCAGGTGATATTCTTTCTCTTGATTTGTTCCTTTTTTACTTGCATGCTATTCTTTTTGAATGGTTTTACATTCATTATGTAAAGGAAAATGTAGAGGCGGGATATATATTTGCTATGCATTATTTGAAGTGCATAAATATCTTTCCATGTATTTGGTGAACATAAATGGAACCGCCACCTTCACAGCAGAACATTACGCGCGAGTGGTCGATGGACTGCCAATGCTACTCCAAAGGGGCTGACCTTCACCTGCCCGTGTCCCTGAACAAGATGGACCAACGAGTTGTGACCATGTGCTCTGCGAGAAGTGCATCAAGGTGGCCATCAAATTGTCGCTGCTACTACTGCTCGACCTGTGCTCTGAGCGGGGCTGACGCCGCATGCTGCCTTCCATTGGAGCTGGCCAGGGAGCATCTGCTTGCCGTGCGTGCCTCCTTCTTTCGGCAGAAGCACCCGGTAGTATTTACTATCAGTATGTTACCATATGGAGAGTATTCAAAATAGTATGTAAATATGTAAATGCAACCTGCAAGTTTGTTACATGAGTCTTACTATCAGTATGTTACCATTATTTTAAGGAAGTTCAATCCACATATGTTTTGGGCATCCAATTTTAAATTCTTAGCTGCATGGAAGTGTTACCTTTTAGTTCTTTGTGCTGCTACAAAAATAATCATCGTTGGGATGTACATTTGACTGGCAACCTAAGTTGATTTTTAGTATTTTTCTTCTTGGTAAGCTTTCGGTTATATGGGCGAAAATGTTGCTTGAAGGTTTCAAATATATCACACCGGAACTATTCCAAGATTGCTATTGAAATCTTCCTTCTGGAAGTATTTGAAGGCAGATTCTTGCCTAGTTGAGCTGCTTTAATATTCTTGAAGGACACATCAAAGATTTCTGGATGATGCAAATTTATATGAATTACCCATGGTATTTACTTCAGAAATCTGGATAGACTAAGGACGTTGGCAAGTTGTGATGGTTATCAAAGTAGTTATCTAATCCTACTTAGTATTAGCTCTTGCCAATCACATTGTATACACATAGTCTATAGTTCTTTATCAGCGGCGGAGGACGAGGTGTGCGCGGAGGATCCCAACGAGGAAGAGGTGAGCCGCCACGACATTGAAGCTCTCGCACCGCTGCTCCCCGTCGAGCTTGCACGTGCGCTGGATTTGGTGGCCAATACAACACGTCCATCCGCCGGCACCTCCAAGCAACACCTACAGCAGCGGGTGAGCCACCCTACTCGGCAGTTGTTCTTTGCATCCTTTGAAATGAATCGACAGACTACTGAACTTTATATCTGGTCTGCTGTCCTGAAAAATAATACTATCTACAAAGATTTCTCTGTCCAAAAGATCACCGAGATTCCAGATGGTCTGAAAGCAATTTACAAGTATGTGAAATATGACCACCCCACGCTTTAATTTTAAAAGGTGTCAGTTTTCACATGTGTCTAATTTTTTCTATATCATTGAACCAGGAGTCTTTAGGAGATGAAGCAGAAAATTGCTGTTGCATGGCTGTCGGTCGTGGCTGCGACATTAACCAAAGCCTGGGCATTAATTATTAGGTTGACTATACCTTGGTTTTAGTAGCTCTTTGTTGATAACTATCATACTTGCATAGCTGGTTGATTGATTTGATTATAACCAAACTGCACCATCATAGATTTAAGATCGATTATTCAAATGAAAAATGATGAAATAAATGCATGTACCAAAGTCGCATCTGTTGAGATCATGAGTAGGCATACAATTGCTCCATTAAATTATTGTGATATTGTAGTCCTCTTTAGTCTTATAAATTATGTATCGTGGTGCTCCAACTCCTTTTCTCTTCTTGCCAGGACATATACTCTACATGGAAAGTTGCGTGCTTGCTATGAGCTTAAGATGCATTGGTATAAGCTACACCTTTCGATGTACTTTTGTTCTTATGATGTATCTCTTGCTTTTGGTATATTGTAGTGAACTTATTGTCGTGGACAACCATTTGTATGCTATGAATTGAGTCTTTATGCCTTTTTGATCAAATAGAATCTATCAAAGGGCAGCTACCCTGCTCTTTGTTATTCTGGAATCTGACTTGCTTCTATTAAACATCTATCCTCTGTAATGAATGTATAGTTGTGAACCTTCTATCTTCTATAATGAATGTATAGTTGTGAACCTATTGACATGGGCTATTACTGTTCCTTGCTTGGGTCTTTATGCTGCCTAATCAAATAGCAATCTATCATAGGCAGCTACTTTGCTCTTTTTATATTGGATCTGGCATTATGTCATTATTTAGGATTAGGCATGCTGCACCTATGGGATGGACCAGACAATGCGTCAAGATATGTTGACAACAGTTACACTATCTATAAAGACGATCTTATGTTTGATAACTCTTGTAAAAATTTGTACTTTGTTTACATCCAGGTAATGTGTTGAGCTAGACACCACCCGCCAACAACAAAATTAGAATATGGCAGTCTGGATTACTACTGACTTAGCATTAACTGCTTGAACAAAATATTGGGACCGACACCCTCGCGCAAGGCGCGATCCCGATCTAGTGGTCATCATAGTCAGACAAAAGACTTTTCATTTTGTGCTTAATTGTATGGGTTTGTATTTGTACTTCGTAGCAGTCGACTTACGAAAATTTCTAACAAAAAAGGTTACATCTACAATTAAATAGATATAGACACAAAAAAGGTTACTACACTAAAATGATACTTGTAATTTTCAAGATATTCTCTTGATGAGAATTGGTACGTACCCGTGACCAACTTCCAAAGACATAATGACGTACGCGATCGATGTTTGTAAGAGTCCGGATCTGTTCCATCAAAAAGGAAACATAGTCTGGATCAACAGCACAATAGCACATCCAAACTCCAACACGCGATCCTGCTAATTTATACAGGCCGCGATCCCATCGTTGCCAACTTGTCACGCACGTACGCAAGCCGCAGCTAATTAACCAGCCCCTAGCCAAGGCAGATGCTGGTTCAGTGAGACGGCCCACATGTCAGCAATCCAATTGCACCTGCAGTTACGTCGCTGAAGCTCAGTCCAGCCAAGGCATCTCCGACAAAGATGGACACGAAGACCGTGAAGATGATGCTGCCGGAGGCCCTCAACTCATTCGGCGAAGCCCTCATCTTTGGCACCGTTGGAGCCTCCGCCTTCTACTTCCTCAGGGGCGCCCTCAACTCCGGCAAGGGCTAGCAGCTCGCCGGTGGTGCCGAGGCGGTCCGCTCGAACGCGGCGCGCATCCGCCATTGGACTGCCTGGTTCGGCCTCACGGAAGCCATTTACTGCGCCATGATCCACGGGCGCCACATGAAGGACTATGCTTATTACGTGGTGTTTATGCAAGAGCCTCTACCTCGAATACTATGCTTATCTCTGTTACGCTTAAGCGATCAAAAACTTTGCGATGCTCTCCGTCAATCCAATGCGCCCATGGCTAACACAGACTATTTCAGTGTCCGTGCATTACCATGGAACAACAAATTTATATACAGAGACATTGATCAAAACATCATCATAATTCATGAGAGTAGCTGTGGTTTACGGCTGCATCAGGAAAAATAGTGCCTTGCCTCCAGTACACGTGTAATCACCTCATGCCACTTGAGTTCTCCTTCCTTGCCGCACATTTAATATACACATGAAAATCCACATGTATATAGAAGATACTTATATACTATTCCAAAGCAACAAGTTCCGGTATTGCAACTACCACCTCAACGACCATGTCACTCCCGCAAGCGGCCCGGGAGCAACCCTAGCCGCCACCACCAAGACCACACCCACACTGCCACTTGTGGGGGTTGCTCGACAAAGCCCGCGCGGCTCGGCGGTGGTGGGGCCATTTACCTCCTCCTGTTAGGATCTGGGCGCGTGGGTCGTTCCATTTGGCAATAACATCTTCATCTTGGCAGTGCAACATCAAACAATCAATTAGAATCTAAAAATGATCTTACGTGCCGGATATGAAGTGCATAGCGGCTCAACTCCAACGTACGGATTTTGGTCGACGTGTGCGCGAGATGGATGCATGTAGCCTGAGGGTGGGTCTTTTTCTTCCTCTTGCTCCTCTGGCAGTTTCGTTCCCGGTCAATCGGGACGCCGCGGTTGCCAGCATCAGATTGAAGCTCGCCTTGGCGGTGGTGAAGGCGAGAACGGTGGGTGAGAGAGGGGGCATGGAGGAGGTCGGCGGGGATGCGAGAGACTTGACGGAGTGGAGGTGTGTTGCGGGTTACGATGGCTCCCGCCCAATGAGAGAGAGAGAGAGAGTGGATTGGATGAGAGAGAGAAAGATTTGAGGAGATTTTTGTTTGCTGCTCAAATTTGAACTTGGGGGTGGGTTGGTTCTCCTCAAATTTGAGGATACTCATAAAGGTCATCATAGTCGAGCGAGGTACTTTTCATTTGGTGCTTAAATTTATGGGTTTGTATTCGTAGGAGTCGACCATAGAGAAATTTTTATTAAAAAGTTACATGAGTAATTAAATAGATTGACACAAAAAGTTTACTGCAGTAAAATGTTACATGTAATTTTCAAGATATTCTCCCGATGAGAACGGGTATTTATGGCTGACCAACTGTCATAGACATAGTGGCATACGCAATCCATGTCTGTAGGAGTCTGAATCTGTTGCCAACAGTGGAAATCCACAGGGTCGTGCACCTGCCAGCCGTGTCAGCCATCCGATTGCTTCACGATCCGCAAAGTCGTTGAATCCTGTATGAGAACACAATTTATTTTAAGCTTTTGTTTCTGAAACCTAGGATTTGTCGGTTGCCGGTTCATAAACTCAAAATTTGTCGGCCGCTTGTACCCAGTTTCAGAAGTTGAAAATTAAAACTTACGATTTTTTTGGCGTATGTTCTGAAACGTAAGATTTCGTATGTCACTCCGTACCAAGTTCCAAAAGTTTAAACTTAGCAAATTTTTAAGTACTACTCAAAACTAATCAAAATGGGTCTCATTTAAAAGCTCTCTTCACCAAAATTTATATAGATTGAATATGCAAATGAAATTTAGTTTGGACCTTTTTTTTGTTGAAAAGAATATTAAAGATTGATGAAAAAAATTCCTCGCAAAAGAAAAAGATTGATGAAAATCAAAAGCAAAAAAAAGGGGAAATAGAGCTGCGTGCCCATATCCAAACTCCAACACGCAAACCATGCAAAAACAAACAAAAAAACAAACAAAAACTCCAACGCGCGATTTATATAGGCCGCGATACCCTCGTCGCCAGCTTGTCACGCAAGCAGTACTCAAGCTGCATCTAGCCTAGCCAAACCATCATCGCACGCCGGAAATCGGCTGATGGAGATGGACACGACGACCGCAAAGTTGAGCCTCGGGGCAGTCAGCGGCGGGCCTTGCTCCGGTGCTCCCCCTAACTCAAATTTTCCTAGGGGTATTCTTGACCCCCGCCATATTTTTTTCCGGCCCGTCAAGATCCAAGCCCCGTAGCCCATATCCAGGCCCCGTATGACCCGTATAACCCATACATATGTATACGGTGTCCTCCCAGAAAAATATGACACGACCCCACGACCAGGTACGACCTGCCGACGGCCGATCCATCAATCACGCAGCTCCATCATTCATGCAGCTCCTCCATCATTATGTTGAGGTTCTGTAGGAATATCGGCGGCGGCGGCACCGTCGTGAACCTTCAGCGCTCGCAGGTACTGCATCCCGTTTCCCCACTTTTGTCTTGCTCGCGGCAGCATCAAACGAACTGCCGCCGTTTTCATCATAGTGGTTAACCTAGCGGGGCGGGTAACCTAGCTTTCCGACGGTCCAGGCCATCGCAGATCTTGTTCTGGTAGTGCTGCTCGTCGTGATACAAAGTGATCATGCGGGCTAAAGTGGGTTTCTTCTTTGAAGGGTTAACCTAGCGTCGGTTGCCGTCGGTTGTGTGCACGACGGCTCTGTTATTTGACGCGGCAGCTTACCTAGGTATCCGGAGATCCAAAGTGATCACGACTGGTGCCGTGGGCTAGGTATCCGGCGGTGCATGTTATCACGGTTAGCGCTGCTTCTCGCGATCCAAAGTGATCACATACTGGTATCGTGGGCATGTTCCTTACTAGGGTTGATGTACCTTAACGCCGATGACCGGTGTGGAGAGGGGGGAGGATGGTCAGACGTCGTTGGCGTTGGTTGTGTGCACGATCTGAACGCCCTCGGTTGGGGAGCTCTCCGGTTAGGGTAGTTTATTTAACATCCGTGATCATGTCCTATGTGTTGTATATTTCAGCGTTGATAATGTTTGCACATGTGATGATACATATTATTTGTTGTAGGAAATGGCGGACGACGAGTTAACTGATATCATGTTTGACATGGAGTTTGGAGAACTGACGAAAGACTGGATAGAAGATTGGTCAGATGACGAAAATTCAGATCATGGAGATTGGTCAGAGAATGCGGACGAATGGGAAGATCTTAATGTGAGTGGCATTATCATGTTGTAATTTTTTGGTGGCATCTGACAATATTATATTTTTGTGTTGAAAATTTATAGATGGATGAGCATGATGATGGTCAGGAAAAGAACTAGGAGATCTCGAATGAAGATTACATTAGTCAGGTATGGAAGTGGAATTTTTTGTTGGCATGCAAATTGAATTTATCCTGGAATATTATATGATAAGTACTCATGTATTTGTGTTGTATTTTTCAGCTCATTTCCGGATGTCATAATGCGTATGACTATTAAGGTGAATCCGATGAAGAGATAGGCCTTGATGATGAATCATTAGCTACACTTGATTCTGGGGAGTCGTAGTCGTCGGTCATCATGAGTGAGGTATGTATGTAATCAATGTTGTATGGAAGTAATGTTAAACCATATAGAACTATTTTCATGGCTATATTATGATTATGTAGGTGACAGAAGATGAGGGAAAAAAGAATGTCCAAGATACCGCCAATGCAGATGATAAGAGGGATATGTTCATGCAGTTAATACAAATGACTTTTATGCCTCACGATGGTGCGTTTGATTTCTACAATAGCTATGCTAGAGAAAATGGTTTCAGCATTAGAAAGGGCAAGGTCAGGTATAGCAAAACCGAGTCACATCATATGTGTTATAGGCGGTTTGTTTGTTCCAGAGAAGGAAAATGTGACAACAGGTTGCTAACCGAGGAAGGACACAGCCGCAGGCTTAGACCCGAGACACGCTGCAACTGCGAAGCGCACCTGACTGTCAAGCTTGACCAAAAGCGTCGGGTTTGGTATGTTGAAAGTTTTGAGGACAAGCATAGCCATATGATGGCAGGACCGGACGAGGTACCTTTTCTTTGGTCCCATGGAAAAATCAAAGAGTACCAGAAAGCTGAGATAATGTCCATGGGAGCTGCAAGGATTAGAATTCACGACATTATGGATTCCTTCATCGCCAAACATGTATGGTATGGCGGTGTTGGTTTTACCAGGCGTGAAATATACAACCTTTGCGCTAGGGAGAAGAGGAAGTTGCTTTCAAAAGGTGATGTTGTCACAGCCATATGCATCATGGCCAGTAAGAAAGAGAGGGATCCTAGCTTCTTTTCGAGTACAAGCTAGATAAGGAAGGACATATGAATAGGATGTTCTGGTGTGACTCCCAGTCTCATCATGAATATGAGGATTTCGGCGACGTGCTTGTATTTGACAACATGTACAAGATGAACCAGTATGGTATGCCATTCATACCTTTTGTTGGTCTTAACACTCACCTGAAGACAACTATTTTTGGTTGTGCCACAGTTTCGGACGAGACTGAAGAGACATATGTATGGCTGCTGCAGACTTTTTTGAGGTCCATGTGTCAAAAGATGCTGAAGAGTGTAATCACGGAAGCTAACACTGCGATGATCAAGGCAATTCGCCAAGTCTTGCCAGACGTGTGACACCGTATATGTACGTGGCATATAGAAAAATATATGAAGATTCACCTCAATCACAAGTCCTTGAAGGAGTTCCAAACTCTTCTGTACTACAACACGTCCACGGCCACGTTTGAGGAGAGATGGCACACGTTTTCCAAAAGATGGCAGTCGGAAAAAAGAGTAACATGGTTGAGACGGATGTATAAGAAGAGGAGACTGTGCGCCGCAACTTATTTGACAGAGGGGTTTTGGCTTGGCATGAAAAGCAACCAGAGGAGTGAAAGTCTAAACTAATGCCTTCAACTCCACCTAGACGGTGAAATGACCCTGGTGGATATGATTTTGCACTATGAGAACGCCGTTGTACATATCCGTGAGAACGAGGTGCGAGATGACTGCACGGCATCACAGAGTTTACCGGTGCCAGTTACTAGCTCGAGGGAACTTGAGATAGCTGCTTCTCACGTCTTCACTCCAGCAAACTTCTATATGTTGCAAGATTATCTTAGGAAAATTGGCGGCATGGAGATTGTAGAAATAAAGCTCGGAGACGGATCACAAAAGTACATCATGGCCTGGAAGAATAACCGAAAGAGCCGTTTTTGGGTGGAGTATACACTAGTAAATTCCGCAGAAACTATAAGGTGTAGCTGCAGAAGAATGATTCGAAAGGGTCTACCTTGCAAGCACATATTCCATGTACTGAAGTACTTGAATATATCTGAAATACCAAAGTGTTTAGTTCTTGTGCGCTTCACAAAAGACGCAAGGTTGGGACTGCCCATGAGGCGCACAAGTGATCTGTTGGGATTTTGATGGACTGGGGAAGCTGAAAGAATGAAATATAGGAAGGTAAGTGTGTTGGCTTCAGAAGCTATGCATGCGACATGCAAACACCCAGCTTTGTGGGATCAGTTACATTAGAGTTTGAAGGCCGTGATAGCTAAGAGCCATGAGTATGATCAACTAAAGGAAAATTTGAGTAAGAAAACAATTGATCTCAGTAGGTGTGCAATTGAATATGTTGATGATGGTGAAGGCAACATAGTTGAAGTTCAAGATCCTATTAAAGTATCAACGAAAGGTGCGGCGCATGCAAATTGCTAGGGCACATTAAACGCAACAAGAAATAAAAACTACATAAGAAGTAAGTTTTTGTACGCATTGTAGGTTATAACTGTTTTTAACTTGTCATTCATTACGTTTTTCTATCTGTTATCATGTGTAGAAACATGGTGGAGGAAGAAGAGTAGAACACTTGCTAGAGTTATGTACGAATGAATCCAGTGATCTAATAGTGACACTACTAGGGAAAAGCCTAGCAGCAGCGCGGGTTTTGGGCCTCTCAGTAGCGCGGGTACAGGCGCTACTAATAAGGCGCTACAGCTAACGTATAGCGGTAGCGCCTGTTGTCCCATGCTACAGCTATACTTGAATAGCTGTAGCGCTGTTTAGAAAAGGGCGCTGCTAATATTATCTGCAGCGATGTTTACCGGGAAGCGCTACTGGTAATGAGGCGCTACTGCTAAATTTCCCCCCCACGCTACTACTAGTTTTATTAGTTTTTTCCTGGATATTTGTTTTTGTATTTGTTTTGTATTTGAATAGGCTTTGTACAATAATCTTTAGCATATCATAACACATACAAATGTAATCATAGCATATACATACAATTAGTCTCATCAAATCATGTCATCATCATAATCATCATCCAACACAAAGTGGTCTCTCGTCATCATCTCAAAAATAGCGATACAAGTCCTCGATTACTTGCAAATACATCGTCATCCATCTAAACAATGGTATACGCGAGAAGAGCTATCACTTTGAGTACATGAGTTCGTATCCCTCTCTCGCATTAGCGTGAACCTAAACTAACTACTGCCTGTCGCTCGGAAACTGGAAACCGGCAACACCTGGGCCTGACACTCCGGCCATTCGTCGTATATATATTCCTGGCGTAGCACTTCTTCGCCATCGATGATCTATGCACCTGCATCGTCACATGAGTCGATGATATGCAACATATATAGTTGAGCAACAGAAAGAGACAGACTTGGCAAAAATAGAAACAACATATCATAAGCATAAATAACAAAGTTCATCGTACCCAAAATGCCCTAACTAGAGTGATCTTCGCTAGTCGAGGAGGAGGACGGTTTCATTACATCACAAATAAAGTTTCACTGCGCATAACTCAAAGTTTTGTCATACATAAAGTATGGACTAAACAGACACATTGTCATATATCGACAATCACTCCAACATGCCGTGCCATCCATCGAGGTCAGGGAGATAGCCCCCGAGCTTAGTGAAAGGCTTCATGTCGAGACGCTGAGAGGCTATCCATGTTCGGACGTCTTCCCGCGACATTTGTCCTTCTTCGTAGAACATCCCTGTTTTTTGGACGACCTCCTTCATGATGATTTGGGCAAGTTCGCGCTGGATGTGATAGAACTCAGCTCGAAGTCGATGATCCTCGATATCTCCTACGTTCTTTGCCCATTGCAGAATATGGGCATCGCCGGATCTAGGTGCCATGCGAAGGTTCTGGTGATCCCGTCTGTACTCCAGCATGTGGTGTAGGACATATAATCCATCATTAAGAGAATTGTTCGGTTTCTGGATGCAGCAAAAGTCGGTCTTATGGGCGAAGGCGACCCTGCCGCCCCTTCTCTTCTTGTCCCTGACCTCTCCATCCCTTGCTTGGTAGTAAAACATAGCAGTGTCGAGAACATCCTTGATGTGGGTGTAATCCTTTTTGTGAATGTTCTTCGACGAGTCCAAGTAAAGAGCGTGGGAGAATTGGGGGTATAGCATGATGAGGATGACGCGCCCGCCGCTACGCAAAATAAGTACACCTCAAATTACTTAGCCTCCACCGTGCAAATGAATGATTGAAATCGAAGGAAGGATAGCAGCGCGGATGACTTACACGGGATGATAAGGCACGAGAATCACCCCCTTGTCCTTATTGGCGAGCATGAAATTGACGATGTATTCCCTCGCGTATACACGATGCTCTGCGCAGACTCCCAAGAAGCCCTCGTGCATGTAGTATGGGTCAGCGACACAGATATGAGATATCTGCTCAACCCCGATGATGTAGTTCATGTGCAAGGCATAAAGGCGGACAAACGTAAAATCCAGCTTCTTCACGTGAAACATGTCGAATATGTAATCAAATCGGAGGAAGAACTTATCCGCGGGGAAGCTGACGACGTACGACCTTTGCCGTGGAATGTTAACCACGTAGAGTGGGTATTCTGGATCTGTCGAGGCGATGAGGCCTTTCTCTACCAGTCTCCTTAGATCGCCGAATCTGACCTGTAGCGCTGTTGCAGGTAGGATTGGTTAACCGGGGATATGCCATTTATCCGCATCGGGGATATCTATACGGTCCTGAAGCCGAGGCTGCTGAGGCGGCTGCATCATAGAATCAGCTTTTTTTGCCTTTCCTCGCTCTCTTCCTAGACTTCTTTACTACCGGAAGGTTGTCCATAATACGTTGAGACGGCAATTCAGGCACCAACTCATGACGCTCAAACCCTAAGGAGGCGCCAGTATAGACATACTGTTCAGCGCCACCGTCGTCCTCATCCTCATCCATGGCGACGTCATCAGCAACTAATGGAGCCTCCTCCTTACCCCGTCCGCTATCACCCAACCCGACACCCGACGCTAATTGGGTAGGTGGGGTGTTGATGTTCATACCTTGCTGAGGCTGCGTGCTCGTGGGTGTGCTCCCGACTGCCTCCAGACGAAGCAGACTCTTTGGCCACAACAGGACCCACCCATTGCAACAATCACCAAGCCGCTGCAGTGTCTCCTCGTCATCCACCAGTAGTGTTGGAGGAGGCAAATTCTCGTGGCCTGGTTCGACACTGGCCACAGAAACCTTGAAGACGTTCGGGGGGATCGGTCGGCTGTGGAACAATGGTTCCTTCGGCTCCATTATCATCGCCTTCCCCACGTCCACCTTCTGGTCGCCGATGGTGTACAATATGGTGCACGGGGTTTCGTCGGCCTGCAAATAAAAGTCTGCGACGTGAAACATCCGAAAGGCAACGAAAACGGGAGATTATACATTTATATTGAAGGGGGCTGGTGTGACAAATACTGTGAGGGCGTCGAGCTCAGCCAAAGACGAAGGACCGCCAAGCACGTCCGGTGCGGGAGCCGGTGCAGGAGCAGGTGCGGGAGCAGGTGCGGGAGCCGGTGCGGGAGCAGGTGCTCCCAAGAAGTCAGCAAGGGGGAAGTCCTCTACATTTTTTTCTGGATTTTGCCTTGTCCAAGTGATAACGCCCGTCACCAAGGAAGTAGAAAAATCTGCAACCACCTGTTTTGTGGAAGCTACCGCTATTGCGAATGTCTGAGATGATTTCATCTCAACCGCAATCTCAACCTTCTTGTCGATGTTTTCTTCAGTTAACCTCCGTATTTCCTTTCTCTCCTCCGTGGTCTCACGGTAGTACTTCTTCCACGTGGCGCCGTCTCCGACACTGTGAACGCGTCCATACAACGGTTGAGTATCCACCGGTTGTTGTTTCAGTATGTTCAACGCCCGGTTGAATGGAGTGTCCCACTTGGGCCTCGCCAATGCCTCAGACGGCGAGTCGCTTTCGGCCGCAATCCGGTGCTGCTCTCTCTGCAAAAGGCACAAGGATCGTTTACAAATATGACTAATGTGTGCAGTCGAATTGATCAGAAACTAAAATTACCAGCAGTCTCATGAACTCCGTATTGACCGGTGTTCTCTCGTAAACCTTCTTCACTGGGTCCCAACGATGCCGGGCCCTCAGGACGTCACGCTCCCGCGGGACGGTGAAATCCGCCAAGGGGTCTGGGATGCCCAGACTCGCCGCTTCCGCGTCCTCCTTGGCCCATTTGGACCTCTTTCCGCCGTAACCACGGCTTCCGAGGTGGTGGCTCCCAATGTTCCTTTCTTGAAGCCCCTTCATGTACTTAGAGTTGTTTTTGCCAGCTTCAGCATTGCAAGCCTCCTTGAATATTTGAAACTGGTCTTCCATGATTGTCGGATTATCCTTTACAATCTCGGAGTAGGGTTCCTTCTTGTCGATGATCCTTGCTTTCACTCGAGTTTTCCAGGCGGCCAACGCGTCGCTAAACTTGGTCATGGCGTGTTTGTTTATCTTCTTCATTGCCGGGTCCTCGTCTGGATCTTCATAATCCTTCTCATTCTGGCCCGGGAACAAGAATATCTGGTGAAACTTCTTTAGAAGGGAGCTCCTCATATTTTCTATCTTCTGTAGTTTCTCATCGTTGATGGTGGCGGTTTTCCGTATGATGCAGCCTATCTGATTGCCGTAGCACGAGCACGCTTCCTCGGGTGCCTTTGGCTCAAAAATGCCGTCGTCCACCTCCGTGACCACCAGCCTAGTAGTCCTGAGTTTGTTAGGAAGCCGTTGCCTCTTTGCTTTCGGTTCTACACCGGCTCCGCTCCCCGAGGCAGCACCGGTCTCAGTCTCAGCGCCGGTCCCGATGCCGGTCTGAGTCTCAGCGCCGGTCTCAGTCTCAGCACCGGTCTGCGTGTCGGTCTCAGTCCCCGATGCCACTGGTGGGCCCAGCAACAACATCGGTTGATTGTCGGTAAGGCTAAAAAATTCGTCCGCCGCCCGGTAGACGTCGACGCAATCACCAGAACCCTGTCCTTCATCGTTGCTAGCCATGTTTCCTATGATTAAATCTAGTCAATTAATTCTAGACCTAATAAAATGAATACTGACATAAAAAAGGCCTATTGTTTTGCAGGAATGTTGACTCCTTCCTGGTGCGGCAAATCCTGGGCACTCGATATGTCCTAGTTTGTAGCACAAGTCATGCCGAAATTGACGGAAAATTTCGGCATGACCATTGCTAAAAAGTGGACAAATCGAGAACCTGAAATTTGCCGGAACAGAAATGAATCAACATTCCGGCAAAACATAGGCCACTCAGCATCATTCCCTGGTAACAAGAAAGCCACTTGGGCACAATCGAACCAATTCAATGAAAAGATATAACATGACCACTTCAATGAAAAGATATAATCAACAATAGAAGTCTAGGAAGGGATCATCTTTAAAATAAAATTTGCCTAAATTCTTTTCCTTCACTAAACACTTCTCTGCCTAGGACAAAACCCAAATTATGTTGATCTAGCTATTCCTCTCTCTCACACAAACACACATTATTATCTCTAACCCTTCTCTCCCTAGGACAGAACCCAATTAAATTGCAAAGGAACTCCATTTACCTAACCCTTCTGAACTAATGCTCTAAAATAGAATTTTCCTCTAACCTAGCCAACCTACTTAACCTAGCTTGTTAATCCAACGAACCTAATTAACCTAGTTAGTTAATCTAGTTTACCTACATAATTAACCTAATTAAACTAGTTAACGCAGCTAGTTCTCTGTCAAAGCCCTAAATAATTTTTTGCACTAATTAACCTAGATAATTAACCTAATTAAACTAGTTAACCTGACTAGTTCTCTGTCAAAGCCCTAACTAATTTTTGCACTAACCTAGATAATTAACCTAATTAAACTAGTTAACCTAACTACTTCTCCGTCAAAGCCCCAACTAAAATTTTGCCCTAACCTAGATAATTAAGCTAATTAAACTAGCTAACCTATGCAAGAGAGAGAGAGAGAGGAGGGCTGGGGGCTTACAGAGAATGGCTCCGGTGGTGGCGAGGGAGGCAGTGGTGGCGAGGGAGGCTGGGGCATCTCTGGTGACGGCGAGGGAGGCAGTTGTGGCGAGGGAGGATCCGGTGGCGTCGACGGCGGCTCCGGTGGCGTTGATGAGGCCGCGCGGCTCCATGGCGTTGGGGGCGGCTCCGGTGGCGTCGACGGCGCATGGCTCTGGTGGCGTGGACGTCGGCAGGAGAAGGCGGCGAAGTGGGGCGACGGCGAATCGGGGAGACGGCGGCGGGGTGGGTCGAGGGATTTGGGGGAGAAGTGGTGGCCGGGGGGAAACGGTTTTTTGGTAAAGTCAAATTTAGCGGTAGCGCGTTTGGTAAAACGCGCTATAGCTAAGATAGCTATAGCGGTTTTTACAAAACGCGCTGTTGTTATAGCTATGTAATTTTCTTCCATTTTTAATTTTCTTTTCTGTTTCTATAGCGGGGGTCTAGGACAGGCGCTGCAGCTATGTTAGCTATAGCGCCTCTTACAAACACACGCTACTACTATGCCTTCCTCCGTTTTTTCGCTTTTTCAATTATTATGCTTTACATTTTATTTTTTCCTTTTTTCTTTTTCTATTTCTTTCATTTTCATTTACTTTTCTATTTTTTTTCATCTTATTTTACTTCCATTAGTAGTAGCGCTCTTCGTAGGAAACGCGCTACTACTTATGCCCTAGCGGTAGCGCGCTTCTTCCAAGCCCGCTACTGCTATGCGTATCCTATCATTCTACCAACGGGAATATTAGTAGTAGCGCTTTTGGCACTACACGCGCTACTGCTAAGATTATATCTGTAGCGCGGTTTTTCCTCAATCGCTACTGCGATCTAGCACTAGCGCTCTTTTTTGACCCGCGTTGTTGCTAAATTTCTGTGTATAAACTTTTCCCTAGTAGTATGAGGTGTTTACAATGTGTTACTGCATACATGATATATACTCTTGCAAGAGGGCAGGACCTTGAAATAGCGCTTGTAGAATATATGGACTAAACAGGTGGCAGTCAGTAGGGACTTTAATCATGGAAAATGGATAGCATTTTAGCCTTTGTAATGATGGCATCTTTTGTGTTGTCCACTCGAGTTATATTACATTAGAAAACTAGATGGTACCATGCACGTTGTTGCGAGAATGTTTTGCTATATATTCATAGAGAATTGGTTACGTGGAACATGTATATGTTGTTGGGGAAATTTATTGATTGGATGTTATGGTGGACCTTTCTCCATGCATGTTGAATGATGAGGTAGCATACTTGCATGTTAAGAGAAATAGGTTAGTGGGGGCTAGTTATTTAAATATATAAGATGTAACTATGTGTTGTAATAATTAAAAAAATTCACTCCTCTGATTTATTTATCGAAAACCAGCACACTTGGGTCTAGAGTATAGACTTGGTACCGAAAACCCACCATTTTCCCTGCAAAGAGAAAAGAAAAACCCACCATTTTATGGCTTGCCGTGTCACTCAGGTCGCTTGTCGCGATGGCATGGAGGGGGGGGGGGCGACGTATGCCGTTAGACGGCGTGACACACGGCCCCTCCAGTTGCCGAGCCCATTTAGTGATTTTTATTTTGATTACAACCTGTTTAAATGGGCCGCGCTGGCCACCTGGTCGGGGCGGTTCTTCCCTCGTGATCTCCACGCTCGTTCTGTCTATCCACTACGACCGCCGCCACTGCCACCGATCAACGTCTTGCCTCTGGTCGTATTACGCCATGGTTTCGTGGAGCGACGAGTCGAGCTCTTCTTCAGACGACAAATCCGTGACTAGCCTGTATGTACGCTCTTGCTATATAATCTCCAGATAGTGCTAGGCTTTGGGTTAGGGTTCTTCATTTTCGGTATTTAATGCAGGGCATTGATTTGTGCATTATCTCTGTTGTTTAGCTTCCTACGACTATCCCTTACTATGAATGGAGTGGCATTGCTCACGATCTGTCTTCTCGTTGTCTGCATCGAGAACCTTGCATCGGGCTAGTTGCTTTTGATTCCTTGGACACTGGCAGACATTTTCTTGCCTGTGCTCAGATGGTATGTTGTTCCCTACTGTAAATATATGTTTACATTAGCTCGTGCTCGATTTACTTTGCAGTAATCCATTGTTCTGCCCATAATTGCATACAATATCAATTATTTTGTGCATTTACAAAGTCCATATTTATGCCGTCTTTTTTACGATCTAACATTTTTTTCGCCCATAATGGCATATACTTGTAAATATATATCATTGCATGCTACATTTTTTGTTTATATGATTGAGACCATATTTGTAGTGCATTGCATGTAATTGTAGTGCATTCATGCATATATGATTGAGACCATATTTTTTCATACTGTAGGAAGAAGTGAAATGTAACTATGTGGAATGGGTAGAGCCGGAGTGGTCAGTGGCTACGAAGTTTGGCCTCAAAGAACTGTGGAGCATGTATGACGAGAAGCTGAGACAGAATGTTAATAATGTTGAAGAAAATTTCAAGTTAATTGGAGAAAAGAGGAGGACGGAGGAAGAGATGAGATTTTTCAAAATGGACTTTGCTAAAATGTTGGCTGACAAGGAGGATTCTCTCACATAGTTGGGCAATGCAAGATTGTCAATTAGTGATCTGAAAGAGGAGCCAGAGAAGAATAAGATGGCAGACCATGGTTCTACCAATCTACATTAGGTCCTGAGGGGAAAGGTTGATAAAGACCGGGACCGGGTGGTGCTAGAGAGAGACCAAGTGATGAGAGAGAGGGACTAGATAAAACAAGAGAAGAAAAAACTTGAGTATATTTTCTCAAATGAGACATGGGTACGTTGATAAGATCAAGAAGCTGAAGGAGATTTGTGATGAATTTTAAGTATGTTTTGTGGTTTTTTGTTGAACTGAATAATCAAGTCCTGTCTGCATTGTGGGCAGTTCAATTGTGTAAGGCCTAAGTATATTATATTAACTAATAAATTATATCACTTTCGAAACCGTTTTCTCTTTTCTGAGTTGCATCCTAATGCGGGTGCTGGGCTAAGTGCTAAAATTCTTTTGCTTCCACCGGAGCTCCTAAATCCTACTAATCAAGGGGGCGAAAGAGTTGTTGATCATGTGATTGATGGTGCTACTGATCATGATCTTCATGATGCAGAAAAGAAAAAGGGTAACAAAAATGCAGCAGAAAATGTAGAACAAAAATCTGTGCAACGTGATTTCATGCAACACATAACGCCAAGAGAGTCTGGCGCAAGACACGAGGAAGATCCACCTGCTGACGCCAATCCCGAGAGATCCAGCGGCAATCATGCGCATTGGGTCCCAGGCGGATCCTCCTACTCCACCCACCGCAGGATCCACGGGTGGCCCATCTGCATCCGACACGTGGGTTGTCCCAGGTGGGACCGAATCGCC
>NC_041383.1:72957667-72976822 GCF_002162155.2 Triticum dicoccoides
GACTGCGTCGCCCGCTCCTGGCCCGCTACGCATGGATGATGCCAGCAGGCGGTCCCCAGGGCGTCTATCGCCCATGTGTCAGTCGAATCTGTCGTTATCTCGGGCGCGGGATCCCACACCGGATCGCACGACAGCCGAGGGGGATTCTCAGGCAGCATCACAAAAAGGAAGACATCAGCATCAACAATACTCTTCCATGGAAGGAAAGAATTAACCCAGCAGCAAAAAACAGTAAGCTAGAACAAATGAAGGGAAGAAAAAAATGTGTTGGTATGAAACGTATAGTCTGACTGCATTACACATACACGCATATGCGTAAGCGACCAAAAATCCACACAAAATCCAAGGTATCGTGCTTATTACATGAATGATAGAAAATCAAAGTTGTCCATGCCCTGGAAACGTGCTTCCGGACTTAAAACAAATGACTAAAACTAGAATCTCGAATAATGTAAGACGTCTTCATGCCTTGCATTTCTTTGCAATGTCGCGAATTTTGTTTTTCACACATTCGAGCGTGTTGGTAGGAGAGAGAACCAACTTGGCGACGAGACGTCTTCTCCTTGCATTAACCATGGCCTGCAATTTTTAGAAGAAAGTTTAATGAATAGAGTTGGTATTATACGGCAATTGTACTAGTGTACGAACAGAGGACAAATTACCTAGGTAAAATTGGCAGTCAATCGTTCCCCGTCCCAATGCTCCATAACTTCAATCACAAAAAGGCCACAAGAATTCCTAATGTATATGCAAACATTAGTCATCATGCACACGAACATGTCTTTCGCAAGTAGAAAATGATGAACCATAACTCACCTGTCCTCTTGTAGTGGCATGTCCATCTGAGCTGTGATAGGCCACTTAGTGATGTCTGGATATTTGCCATGTGTAATACGGTTTGCCTCTTCCATATCAATTGCTATTGCTAGTCGCTATTTCAAAGAAAGTAGTAGTGAGAAACCATACGACATTTCATATGAAGAATGTTTGATGTCGGGGAGAGTACCAGTGCTTTCACAGTGTCGAGAGAGAAGTCAAGAGGATAGAGCGAATCCATAATTTGGAATTCTTTCTTGCGGATGTGCATGACGACGGTGATCTAGTGTGTATTGCCGATGTTCAACAGGATAAACGACTAAAATGTGGAACACATTTGTAATCAGGTGCAATAATGCTTGTTAATGAACTAGTAAGAACATATCGTACCTTATCAAGGATGGTATACTCGTCCAGAACCCTACATACTGCTCCAGCTCTGCTCAGTGCACTATCCATATTGTATTTCGACGGTTTGGTGTTGTCTCGTGCCTTAGCACGGTCAACAAGGTATTTGGACCTCCAAGCTGGACAGAGGTGCCGATCATGACCAACACGCAGCGCCAAATGTGTCTGATAAGCATCAATAATCTACATAAAATAATAGAACATTTTATGTCCATAGCTGACACCTAGATTATGCACTTAAATAGCAGGACATGCAAATAGAACTTACGTCATCCGCCATCCATGTATGCTCAAGTACCAGTCGTATACTCTCCACCGTCACAGAAGTGCCACGTTAATTATAGTAAACTTTTTTTGTCATATTCTTCTCAGACCGAGCAGCTGCCTCCACAAACTTAAGAGCAACATCGATGAGTTCCAGCGTCAAATCGTCCTTAACAACCCCTTCCACGTCATGGTCATTAAACAGAGATGCATGAAAAATTAAGAACATCAAGAATGGTGACTACATGCATTGCTAGTAAATTAAGCAGTGAGTGTGCTAGTAACGATACCTCTAGTTGCGATAGTGTTGCCATATGGCTTTGTACTGCGTGCGTTTTGCTTGCTGGGTTTGTCAAGTGCAAAGGGGGATTCAAATTTCTTGGGAACAGTCTGTCGGTGCTTCCTGCATATAACATCGTCTTCTTTTGCGGTTGTTGTAGACTTTTTCCCCTTGCTCTTACCCACCATCATGTCGATAGAGCTTGCAGAAATGTCAATGTCGGATGATTCTGCTCGAGGAGAATTACCTATGATCCCAGGGTTGTTCGGTGTTGCGCCCCACTCATCATTAGGCTTCGTTGGCTTGTCGACATTTAACTTGGCAGGTGTTTTCTGGTTAACACAGAAATAATGTGATAGCTTCAGTTTACAAAAATTAAGATGCATAACTGAGATAAATGAAGACAAATAAATGAAAACATACTTCCTCACCATCGTTATTCTTGTTTCCAACATGCTCGTCAGGCTGTCTCAAATCAATCACCGGCTCTACACCATCAGAGTCATCCTTGTACATGAATTCTTTTTTTAGCGTACCATTCTGAAAGGAATCCACTTCTTCGTCTGCATCCTTGTTGCCGGAAGCCACAACAGCCGCTGGCTTGTACATCACACCATTTTGGTTCAACTTCTCTAACAATCTATGTATTAAATAAAAAGATTAATTAATGTGGGCATGGTTTTACAACTTCATAAATATTGTAAACATAGAAGTAAGGGTGTATCACCTCGGCTACTTGATCCGATATTTCCTTCATTTGGTTGTGTATGTATGATACGTCTCCAATGTATCTATAATTTTTTATTGTTCCATGCTATTATATTATTTGTTTTGGATGTTTAATGGGCATTAATATGCTATTTTATATTATTTTTGGACTAACCTATTAACCGAGGGCCTAGTGCCAGTTTATGTTTTTTTGCCTATTTTAGAGTTTCGCAGAAAAAGGTTACCAAACGGACTCCAAATGGAATGAAACCTTCGCGATGATCTTTCTTGGACCGAAAGCAAACCAGAATTCTTGGAGATGAAGCTGGAAACGCAACGAGGAAGCCACGAGGCAGGAGGGCGTGCCCCCACCCTCATGGGCCCCTCATAGCTCCCCTGACCTAGTTCTATACCATAAAAACATCAAGGGATCCATGAAACCACTTTTCCACCGCTACAACCTTCTGTACCCGTGAGATCCCATCTAGGGACCTTTTCCGGCGTCCTGCGAGAGGGGTATTTGATCACGCAGGGCTTCTACATCAACACCATTTCCTCTTAGATGAAGCATGAGTAGTTTACCACGAACCTTCGGGTCCATAGTTATTAGTTAGTTGGCTTCCTCTCTCTCTCTCTTTGATTCTCAATACCATGTTCTTCTCGATGTTCTTGGAGATCTATTCGATGTAATATTACTTTGCGGTGTGTTTGCCGAGATCTGATGAATTGTGGATTTATGATCAAGATTATCTATGAATATTACTTGGTTCTTTTCTGAATTCTTATATGCATGATTTGATATCTTTGCAAGTCTCTTCGAATTATCATAGTTTGGCCTACTATATTGATCGTTCCTGCAATGGGAGAAGTGCTTAGCTTTTGTTTCAATCTTGCGGTGTCCTTTCCCAGTGACAGTAGGAGCAGCAAGGCACGTATTGTATTGTTGCCATCGAGGATAAAAAGATGGGGTTTTCATCATATTGCTCGAGTTAATTCCTCTACATCATGTCATCTTTCTTAATGCGTTACTCCGTTCTTTATGAACTTAATACTCTAGATGCATGCTGGATAGCGGTCGCCGTGTGGAGTAATAGTAGTAGATGCAGGCAGGAGTCGGTCTACTTGACACAGACATGATGCCTATGTTCATGATCATTGCCTTAGATGCCGTCATAATTATGCGCATTTCTATCAATTGTTCAACACTAATTTGTTCACCCACTATAATCTATGTTATCTTGAGAGAAGCCACTAGTGAAACATATGGCATCCGGGTCTCTTTTCCATTATATTGAATCTCGTTTCCATCTTGCTAGGTTCCGATCTACTATTTTGCAATCTTTACTTTCCAATCTATAAACCAAAAATACCAAAAATATTTACTTTACCGTTTATCTATCTCTATCAGATGTCACTTTTGTGAGTGACCGTGAAGGGATTTACAACCCCTTTATCACGTTGGTTGCAAGTTGTTGATTGTTTGTGCAGGTATTTCGTGACTTGTGCGTTGTCTCCTACTGGATTGATACCTTGGTTCTCAAAACTGAGGGAAATACTTACGCTACTTTGCTACATCACCCTTTCTTCTTCAAGGGAAAACCAACGCAAGCTCAAGAGGTACCAAGAAGGATTTCTGGCGCCGTTGCCGGGGATATCTATGCCAAGTCAAGCCATACCAACTACCCATCATAAACTCTTCTCCCTTGCATTACGTTATTCGCCATTCGCCTCTCATTTTCCTCTCCCCCATTTCTAAAACGATTTTGGAAAAGATTTGCCTTTTCTTCGCCCTTCTTCTGTTTGATCTTTTTTGCTTGTGTTACCATGTGCCTTCTTTTTGCTTGCATCTTTAATTGCTAAAAGATTATGAATTCTCATCCACTTGCTAATCTTTTTAAGATGAACCTATTTCTAGTGATTTGAGTGCACTAGATTATCTTTATGAGGTTTTTCTTGAAATTCGTGAATCTAAAAATTGTGATGAAGTGCTTTATGAAGTGATTCATGATAGATCTTTGAATGAAAAGCATGATTGCAATGATTGTACTATAAATTATATTGATTTCAATTGTGCTAATACTATGCAAAACCCTAAGCTTGGGGATGCTAGTTTTGCTACGTCTACTATTTGTTGCAATGATCATGATTGGGGTGATTCTTCTTATGATCTTGAAAATTAATTTAAGACCCATGATGAATATGAGATAGATAATAATGTTTGCAATAATATTGAAAGTGGGTTTGGAAGAGTGTCAACTTTAGATCCCACAGATTTGCAGAATGTTCGATCTTATGAAATTTTTGATAAAAGTGGGTTTGGAGAGGTCATAGCTTTAGTTAATGTTAATCCCACTATTTTGGAAGAGTGTCAACTTTGCATGCATGTGGATCATGTTCAGAATATGTTATGTGATAGCTATTTTATTGAGTTTTCTTATGATCCTACATGTAATTATTATGAGAGAGGAAAATATGGATGTTTAAATTTTCATGTTACTAAATTACTTCTCTTCATGTTGAGATTGCTATTGTCTCTTTCTTCTTCCTTGCTTATGATAGTTTTTGCTTGCCTTGATAATTTGTTTGCTTATAAAATTCCTATGCATAGGAAGTATGTTAGACTTAGATGCGTTTGTCACATGTTTTATGATACTCTCTTTGTGCTTCAGTTCTTGTCTCTCATGTCAGCATCATTGAAATCTCTATGCCTAGCTAACGGCGTTAAACAATAGCGCTTGTTGGGAGGCAACCCAATTTTATCTTTGTTCTTTGCTTTTTGCTCCTGTTTAGTAATAAATAACCTATTTAGCCTCTGGTTAGATGTGGTTTTAAGTTTTAATTAGTGTTTGTGCCAACTAGAACCTTTGGGAAGACTTGGGTGAAAGTTAATTTGATATTGCTGGAAAACAGAAACGTGTGCGCTCACGAGATTAGCTGTCATTTTTTACAGAAGAGTGATTTTAGGTTGATTCTTTTTGAAGAAGATTAATAGACAAATTCATCACGTCTAACAATTTATTTTTGAATTTTTGGAATTATAGAAGTATTCGAGAGTTACATATTACTATAGACTATTCTGTTTTTGAAAGATTTTGTTTTTCGCGTGTTGTTTGCTTATTTTGATGAATGTATGAGTATTATTGGGGGCTACGAACCATGGAGATGTTGGAATACAGTAGATTTTATAAAAATATAAATAAATAATGAGTTCTCAACAGTGTCTTAAAGTGGTGATTTATTTTCTTATACTAAAGGATCTCATGAGATTTTCTGTTGAGTTCTGTGTTGTGAAGTTTTCAAGTTTGGGGTAAGGATTTGATGGACTTTGGAATAAGGAGTGGCAAGATCCTAAGCTTGGGGATTCCCAAGGCACCCCAAGGTAAAATTCCAGGACAACAAAAATCCTAAGCTTGGGGATGCCCCGGAAGGCATCCCCTCTTTTGTCTTCGTCTATCGGTAACTTTACTTGGGGCTATATTTTTATTCACCACATGATATGTGTTTTGCTTGGAGCGTGTTGGTGTATGATACGTCTCCAACGTATCTATAATTTATGAAGCATTCATAATATTTTATTATCTGTTTTGAATGATTACGGGCTTTATTATACACTTTTATATTACTTTTGGGACTAACCTATTCACCGGAGGCCCAACCCATATTGCTGTTTTATTGCCTGTTTCAGTATTTCTAAGAAAAGGAATATCAAACGGAGTCCAAACGGAATGAAACCTTCGGGAGCGTGATTTTTGGAGAAGATATGATCCGGGAGACTTGGAGTTCAAGCCAGGAAAGGTTCGAGGAAGCCAGGAGATAGCAGGGCATGCCCACTTTCTAGTGGGCCCCTCGAGCACCTCCCGACTGACTTCTTTCGCCTATATAAGTCCACGTACCCTAAAAACATCAAGAAGGAAGATAGATCGGGAGTTCCGCGCCGCAAGCCTCTGTAGCCACCAAAAACCTCTCGGGAGCCTGTTCCGGCACCCTGCCGGAGGGGGGATCCCATCACCGGTGGCCATCTTCATCATCCCGGTGCTATCCATGACGAGGAGGGAGTAGTTCACCCTCGAGGCTGAGGGTATGTACCAGTAGCTATGTGTTTGAGCTCTCTCTCTCGTGTTCTCTCTCATGTTCCCTCTATGGCACGATTTTGATGTATCGCGAGCTTTGCAATTATAGTTGGATTTTATGATGTTTCTCCCCTTCTACTCTATTTTAAAGGATTGAGTTTTCCCTTTGAAGTTATCTTATCGGATTGAGTGTTTAATGATTTGAGAACACTTGATGTATGTCTTGCCGTGCTTATCTGTGGTGACGATGGGATATCATGTGCCACTTGATGTATGTTTTGGTGACCAACTTGCGGGTTCCGCCCATGAACCTATGCATAGGGGTTGGCACACGTTTTCGTCTTGACTCTCCGGTAGAAACTTTGGGGCACTCTTTGAAGTACTTTGTGTTGGTTGAATAGATGAATCTGAGATTGTGTGATGCATATCGTATACTCATGCCCACGGATACTTGAGGTGACAATGGAGTATCTAGGTGACATTAGGTTTTTGGTTGATTTGTGTCCTAAGGTGTTATTCTAGTACGAACTCTTGAATAGATTGATCCGAAAGAATAACTTTGAGGTGGTTTCGTACCCTACCATAATCTCTTTGTTTTTTCTCCGCTATTAGTTGCTTTGGAGTGACTCTTTGTTGCATATTGAGGGATTGTTATATGATCTATCTATGTTATTATTGTTGAGAGAACTTGCAGTAGTGAAAGTATGAACCCTATGCCTTGTTTCCTATCATTGCAATACTGTTTACGCTCACTTTTATCATTAGTTACCTTGCTGTTTTTATAATTTCAGATTACAAAAACCTACATCTACCATCCATATTGCACTTGTATCACCATCTCTTCGCCAAACTAGTGCACGTATAGAATTTACCATTGTATTGGGTGTGTTGGGGACACAAGAGACTCTTTGTTATTTGGTTGCAAGGTTGTTTGAGAGAGACCATCTTCATCCTACGCCTCCCACGATTGATAAACCTTAGGTCATCCACTTGAGGGAAATTTGCTACTGTCCTACAAACCCGTGTACTTTCAGGACCAACAACGTCTACAAGAAGAAGGTTGTGTAGTAGACATCAAGCTCTTTTGTAGCGCCGTTGCCGCGGAGGTGAGTGCTTGAAGGTATATCTTTAGATCTTGCAATCGAATCTTTTTGTTTCTTGTTTTATCACTAGTTTAGTCTATAAAAGAAAACTACAAAAAATGGAATTGAGTTTGTCTCATACGCTTCATATTTTTAATGTCTTTCATGAGAATGATGGGGAGGATAAGTGTGCTCAAGTGCTAGAAGAAGAAATCTATAAAATGTTTGGCACTAAATCTTTGAATGATGAGCATGATTGCAATGTTGTTATGAATTCTTTGAATATCCATAGTACTAATGATGATTGCACTAGTTATGATGAAAATGTCTCTTATAAGCATGTCGATTTTTGTGGAGTAGATTGGGTTTGCAAGTACACACCAAATAGGGAAAATAGATATTGCGAGAGGCATAAGCATTTAGAAACTAAAGGGTTGCAAGAAAGGCTTAATGTTAGCGCTGAAAATTTAAGATATCTTTACCGTTGTGAACTTTGCAATGAAACGTGATCATTTACATCTCCAATGCAAATTATTTCATGATCGAATCGTGTCCAAAAATTGTGATGATTTGATCTCCCTTGCTCATTACAATGAACTTAGTTTGATTTTGGGTTCTGAATAATTGAAAAGTGCAACTAAGCTTATTCCAAAATTCAATCTTGAGCATTTCCTTGATATTGATTTAGAGGAGATCTATTTGCTTTGTGCGGTGAATTGCATTGAAAATCCTTATATTGCCAATCACCTAAAGAAAAGAAAACAATTAGAAGATGAAGATAATACTAATGAAAGGGAAGAGACTTCCCAATATCCTCCTATTATCTCTTATGATGAATCAGGTAACGAGGAGGAGCTTTCTATTCAACCAATCTCATCAATAAGGAGCACAAAGAAGAAGGTTGAACCCACACATAATTTGAAGAAGAAAAAGAAAAGAAGGAGCAACAAAGGTAAAAAGGTATCCCTCCCAAATGATGTTGCTCCTATTACTCATTGTGATGATGATAATTGCTATACTATTGGTGCCATCCATATATTTAATGAGGAGTGTGATTATGCTTATGATATGAAAGGGCCCAAGCTTGGGGAAGCTATGTTTGATGAGGATGACATATTCGAGAATATGTTTGCTGAAATTAATGTTTGTCCCTAGCTTGGGGATGCTACGTTTAATGAAGATGATATTTTTAGCATCCCATGTTTTGATATGCAAAGTTGTTATGATGATAGCATGCCTCTTACCTATGATGATTATATTGATGAAAGTGGGTTTGGAAGAGTGTCAACTTTAGGAAGTAGTGATTCCACTATTTTGTAGGATGTTGAATCTTATAATATTTATGAAAGTGGATTTGGAAGAGTGTCAACATTACTTAGTGATGATTCCACTATCTTGGAAGAGGTTTCAATCAATAACATTTCAGAATTTTTGGAGTTCCAGAAGTATACGTTTGATACAGATTACTACAGACTGTTCTGTTTTTGACAGATTCTGTTTTCATTTTGTTGTTTGCTTATTTTGATGAATCTATGAGTAGTATCGGAGGGTATGAACCATAGAGAAGTTGGAATACAGTAGGTTTAACACCAATATGAATAAAGAATGAGTTCATAACAGTACCTTAAAGTGGTGATTTATTTTCTTATACTAATGGAGCTTACGAGTTTTGTTTTGAGTTTCGTGTTGTGAAGTTTTCAAGTTTTGGGTAAAGATTCGACGGACTATGGAATAAGGAGTGGCAAGAGCCTAAGCTTGGGGATGTCCAAAGCACCCCAAGGTAATAATCTATTATAACCAAGAGCCTAAGCTTGGGGATGCCCCGGAAGGCATCCCCTCTTTCGTCTTCATTCATCGGTAACTTTACTTGGAGCTATATTTTTATTCGCCACATGATATGTGTTTTTCTTGGAGAGTCAATTTCTTCTGTTATTATTTTCTTGATGTTATTTAGAATAATGTTTTGCATCTCTATTTTCAATAAAAATTGCAAGGATAGCCTTTACCATGCTTATTTTGCTAGTATACATGTTGCTGTTTGAAAACAGAAAGTTTACCGTTGTTGCAAAAATTCCCTAGAAAAGTCAGAGAATGATATAATGTTGAATATTTTTGAATAATGAGCTCTGATAAGTCTTTTACAGCGTAGTAGTTTTCTTATAATTTTTGGAGTTAGGGAAGTATGATGAATCTTGCACTCTTTACAGACTATACTGTTTTGGCAGATTCCTGTTATGTTTGCATTGTTTGCATATGCTTGCTTGTTTACTGATTCTATTTGAGGATAGGAGTATTAAATATGCAGAGACATTTAGTATTCAATGTTGAATAATAATTTTAGTGATTTGTTACAGTAGAAAATGATAAGGTTTTGCATTGTTTTATACTAACTTATCTCACGAGTTCTTGTTGAGTTTGGTGTGGATGAAGCTTTCGAGATTTAGGAAACCGAGATATAAAAGGAATTAAGGAGACATAAAAGCTCAAGCTTGGGGATGCCCAAGGCACCCCAAGATAATATTTCAAGAAGTCTCAAACATCTAAGCTTGGGGATGCCCTGGTAGGCATCCCACCTTTCTTCTTTAATAATTAACGGTTAGTATCGGTTGAACCTACGTTTTTGCTTCTTCACATGAGTCGTGCTATCCTTGCAATGTCATTTTGTTTTGCTTTGCTTGCTGCTTGAGTACAATACCAAGATATGAAATTCTTTAATGAGAGAGAGTCTTCACATAGTTACATAATTATTTAACTACTCATTGATCTTCACTTATATCTTTCTGGAGTAGTTTTTCACTTATATCCTATGAGTAAATGATTGAATGAGTTGAATGTCATAAATATGAAATTATATATGTTTCATTTCTTATCCCATGGGGACTAATGACTTCACATATGAGAACTAGAGGTTGTAAATTTATTGAAGGCTAGCAAGCATTGTATTGGTCATTTGAACAATTCATGAAAAAATATTGAAGGAAGAGAGATTTCACATATAAATATACTATCTTGGACATCTTTTATAATTGTGAGCACTCATTAAGTATGACATGCTAAAGAGTTGATGTTGGACAAGGAAGACAACGTAATGGGTTATGTTTTCTCACATCTCAGTTAAAGTATATTGTCATGGATCATTCAAACATGTTGAGCTTGCCTTTACCCCTCATGCTAGCCAAAATTCCTAGCACCAAGTAGAGATACTACTTGTGCTTTCAAATATCCTTAAACCCAGTTTTGCCATGAGAGTCCACCATATCTACCTATGGATTGAGTAAGATCCTTCAAGTAAGTTGTCATCGGTGCAAGCAATAAAAATTGCTCTCTAAATATGCATGACTTATTAGTGTGGAGAAAATAAGCTTTGTACGATCTTGTTATGGAAGCAATAAAAGCGACAGACTGCATAATAAAGGTCCATATACAAGGGGCAATATAAAGTGACGTTCTTTCGCATTAAGATTTTGTGTATCCAACCCTAAAAGCGCATGACAACCTCTGCTTCCCTCTGCGAAGGGCCTATCTTTTACTTTTTGTCTTTTACCTTATGCAAGAGTCAAGGTGATCTTCACCTTTCCCTTTTTCATTTTATCCTTTGGCAAGCACTTTGTGTTGGGGTGATCCTGATGTATATATCCAATTGGATGTAAGTTAGCATGAACTATTATTGTTGACATCACCCAAAGGTGAATACGTTGGGAGGCCACACTATAAGCCCCTATCTTTCTCTGTGTTTGATTAAAACTTTGGACCCATTAATATCACGTGAGTGTTAGCAATTGTAGAAGACTATATGATAGTTGAGTATGTGGAGTTTGCTAAATCAAAGCTCTGACATAGACCCTTCCTGAAAATAAGATGAATTGCAATTGCTTGATGACTAAGAATGAAGTTTGCTAGTTTTCAAAAAAGTTTATGGTCTACGCTTTGACATGTGAATAGCTTGTTACTTTATCATGAACAGTTTTATGAGATGAACTATTCTTATGACATATAAACATGCTAGAAAAGGTGATCGAAATTATCATTGATCAAACTTGTGCACCTCTAGCATTCACACTTCATAAATTCTTTCTTTTATCATTTACCTACTCGAGGACGAGCAGGAATTAAGCTTGGGGATGCTGATACGTCTCCAACATATCTATAATTTATGAAGCATTCATGCTATTTTATTATCTGTTTTGAATGATTACGGGCTTTATTATACACTTTTATATTACTTTTGGGACTAACCTACTAACCGGAGGCCCAGCCCATATTGCTGTTTTATTGCCTGTTTCAGTATTTCGAAGAAAAGGAATATCAAATGGAGTCCAAATGGAATGAAACCTTCGGGAGCGTGATTTTTGGAGAAGATATGATCCGGGAGACTTGGAATTCAAGCCAGGAAAGGTTCGAGGAAGCCAGGAGATAGCAGGGTGCGCCCCCCTGTCTCGTGGGCCCCTCGAGCACCTCCCGACCGACTTCTTTGACCTATATAAGTCCACGTACCATAAAACATCAAGAACAAAGATAGATCGGGAGTTCCACCGCCGCAAGCCTATGTAGCCACTAAAAACCTCTCGGGAGCCCGTTCCGGTACCCTACCGGAGGGGGGATCCCATCACCAGTGGCCATCTTCATCATCCCGACACTATCCATGACGAGGAGGGAGTAGTTCACCCTCGAGGCCGAGGGTATGTACCAGTAGCTATGTGTTTGATCTCTCTCTCTCTCTCTCTCATGTTCTCTCTCGTGTTCCCTCTATGGCACGATCTTGATGTATCGCGAGCTTTGCTATTATAGTTGGATTTTATGATGTTTCTCCCCCTCTACTCTCTTGTAATGGATTGAGTTTTCCCTTTGAAGTTATCTTATCGGATTGAGTCTTTAATGATTTGAGAACACTTGATGTCTGTCTTGCCGTGCTTATCTATGGTGACAATGGGATATCATGTGCCACTTGATGTATGTTTTGGTGACCAACTTGCGGGTTCCGCCCATGAACCTATGCACAGGGGTTGCCACACGTTTTCGTATTGACTCTCCGGTAGAAACTTTGGGGCACTCTTTGAAGTACTTTGTGTTGGTTGAATAGATGAATCTGAGATTGTGTGATGCATATCGTATAATCATGCCCACGGATACTTGAGGTGACAATGGAGTATCTAGGTGACATTAGGGTTTTGGTTGATTTGTGTCTTAAGGTGTTATTCTAGTACGAACTCTTGAATAGATTGATCTGAAAGAATAACTTTGAGGTGGTTTCGTACCCTACCATAATCTCTTTTTTTCTCCGCTATTAGTTGCTTTGGAGTGACTCTTTGTTGCATGTTGAGGGATTGTTATATGATCTATATATGTTATTATTGTTGAGAGAACTTGCAGTAGTGAAAGTATGGACCCTATGCCTTGTTTCCTATCATTGCAATACCGTTTACGCTCACTTTTATCATTAGTTACCTTGCTGTTTTGATAATTTTAGATTACAAAAACCTACATCTACCATCCATATTGCACTTGTATCACCATCTCTTCGCCGGACTAGTGCACCTATACAATTTACCATTGTATTGGGTGTGTTGGGGACACAAGAGACTCTTTGTTATTTGGTTGCAGGGTTGTTTGAGAGAGACCATCTTCATCCTACGCCTCCCACGGATTGATAAACCTTAGGTCATCCACTTGAGGGAAATTTGCTACTGTCCTACAAACCTGTGCACTTGCAGGCCCAACAACGTCTACAAGAAGAAGGTTGTGTAGTAGACATCAGTGTACAAAAATAGGGGCTCTATTTTGTACCCCTTACCAAGTGCACGGGCAGTCGGAGCCGCGCGGCCACAACCACACTAAGTAGGGCAAGGGGGAGGGCCGGAACCACAGAAACAATCAGCGCAGCGCCAAGACCAGAAGACCAAGAGGATAGGGTAATTCTCCCTGGCAAGAGTCTTGCCGGGGTAGGATCCAGAACCCAGACAAGAGTCTTGCCGGGGAGCCTTGCCCAGCCCCACGCCAGCAGGACGCGCCGCCCTTGAGCCCAAGTTCCCCAACCTCATTGAGACCAGGGCTCGGGAGGCACTCCTGTGGTGGCATGCAGATCTTTGTGAAGACAAGAGGCATTCTAAGACAGAGGAGGAACATAAGGAAACAAAACCACGACAAGATCCTTGCCAAAAGAAGCACACAAGACCTCCGGCAACATCCTTGCCGGGGACGACTACGACGCCGCGGTAAGACCCTTGCCGGGGCCCCGGCAAGGCCCTTGCCGAGGACATCCGTGACATCTACGCCAGGCCTACACCAGCCATGGTCCCGGCCCCGCTCCCTATGCAGCTGCCAGCCCACCAGCTCAGCAAGCACCTGCATGTCAACAAGGGGCTTCCGGACCAATTCGGCGCATGCCTACGTGGTGGCATGCAAATCTTCATGAAGGCCCCGCCACCGCGTCACCTCAGCTGCCTGCCAGCCCTCGTGGCACCACCTCAGCTGCCGGCTAGTCTACATGGCACCGCACGCCTCGCTGGCTCGGGCGCGTGTCGAAGCAGGGAAGAGCGGCAGCGGACGAGACGTGGGTTCGCATTTAATGCACCTTGTACCATACGGCTATCGATAGACTTAAACACAGTACCCCGATGCCACCTCCTGGTACCACTGTGGCGATCCCCTTGCTTATAAAAGGAGGCCCAAGGCGTCCAAGGGAAGGATTTGGATCTTTGGACAAGTGATGCCCACTGTAGCTAGCTCCAGAACAAGAACACTAAAACAGAGATCTTAGGTAGGAGTAGGGTATTACACAAGCCGCGGCCCGAACCTGGTTAAATACCCCGTGTCCACTGAATTGGCCTCCGATCCTGCTCTCCTCTCAACCCCGTACCCCGCATCTGTAGTAGGGATCTCGTTTTGGTCCCATAGGTGTCGTTTCCACCGACATCTTTGGTGCGCCAGGTAGGGGGCGCTGCTTGTTGAGAGAATCTGGTTTGGGAACTGTTTCGGTGGCTCTTCGTCGCCATGGCTTTCAAGGAAGAAGGCGACCGAGTGAGCAGCCCCGCTACCAGATGCAGCAAACGTTTGCGCGACGACAAAAAAAGCTAAGTCATGCAAGAACTTCAAATAGTTTTTCCTTTTACGAGGTTATCTTCCTCGGAGATCTTTCCTCTGTAGAGGAAACCTGCATGCAGTGGGGCCCTTCCGTCACCGGCAACGCTCTTGGTCCGTTTCGAGTTCGCTCAACAGATCGAGCGGCTGCGTCGAGGGCGGCAGTGTGGCCTTCCGCTATTGGCAACGCTCTTGGTCTGTCTCGAGTCCGCTCGACAGTTCAGGCGGCTGCGCTAAGAACGGCAAGGTGGCTCGCACGGCGGCAAGCACACCCTGCCGCCCACTAAAGGATCCGTCCTTCAAAGCATAGCGGTTTGGGTTTACGCATCAGCAAGCCTATCCAGTAGGTGTAGGGCGGATGTACAGGGAAAGGTTGAACAGGGGGATAACATGCAACATATGAAAGTACTGCAGAGTTACATTACACCAAATTGTTCTTGCGGTTCTAACTAAAGATATGAATTGTCTTGGGCATGAACCTGCAGCGGAAGCAAGAGACAGGGCGTCTAGTCCCAGCGCTGGCCCTCCAGCCTCTGGATCCCGCTGATGCGGCTGATGAAGGGCTCGATGCGCTCCTCGAGAACTGCGAGGTCCGCATCGTCCGGGAAGCTATCCAGCGAGGCATCAAAGTCGAGGTTGGGGTTCCAGTGCGCCAGCTTGGTGAGAACCTTGGTCATGGTTCCCAGGCAAAGCATCCGGGCCTCATTGTCCAAGGAGCTCGCCCGGTTGGAGTGAAGCTGCTCCAGAGTTCTGAGGACGCTCTCAAAAAAGATGGTCAGACTCGCGTTGGGGCTCAGATTAGGTTCCGGGGCGTACCTCATGTCTGACACCTTCATCTTGGCCAGTTGCTCAGTGATTCTGTTGGCAACAGCGACAAGCCGGCCGATCCAATGTTTCTCGCCACCGACCTGGTCCTTGACATTGGCGGCCACGTTCGCCTGGAGCTGCTCCACCGCTGCCAAGCGCTGGGTCAGGGTCCCCTCCCGGGTTTTGGCCTCCTCGAGCGCCCCCTCGAGGCCCTCCAGCTTGAGCTTCAAGTCCTTGAGGGTGTCGTTGGCGGTGGAAAGCTGCTCAGCTCTGCTAAGAACCTCGGATTGTGCCTCGACTAGGGCCTTGTGGAGCGTGTTCTTTTCCGAGGACAGCTCTGAGGCTCGTTTCGCCAGGCCATCCCGCTCCATCTCCAAATCCTTCACCCTGTTGTCGTGGGCAAGGGCCTGGGCATCGAGCGCCTCCTTGTGCTTGTGCTCCAGCTCCTGGGTCCACGCCGCGGCAAGCTTCTCCACCTCTTCATCCTTGCCACGTAGTTTGGTGGCAAGCGCTACCTCACGTGCGCCAAGATCCTCCTCATAGGAGTTTAGGCGCGGCCTCGCGCTGGTGCCGGATGGCATCGTCCTTGTCGGCCTGCGCCTTCCCCACCTCCTGGGCCTTCTCGATGTCGGACTGCTTCAGGACGAGCTCCTGCTTGCGCTCAGCCAGCTGTTCCTGGGCGGCCTTCAACTCTTTGTGGGCTGGTGGAACTAGGCCTGCGCCTCCGTCTTGGTCACCACCGCCTCCTTGGTCCTTTCCTGGTCCAGGCGGGTGCGGTGGAGCGCCTGGAGCTTGTTGAAGTTGGCGCTTAGGGCCTGGAGGAGCCGCTCCTCTTGGGAGCCGCCACCAGAGCTCGGCTCGTCGACGACCTCGAGCCCGACGGCGGCAAGCACCTCGTCATCAAAAGTTTCCCCCTCGGCGGGCGCTCCGGTGCTCGCCGTCCCCGGAAGGTGGATGAACAAGCTGTCAGCCACCTTCAGGTACCTGCCCGATCCGGAGGCAGCAGAGGAGGAGGGTTGATCATCGACCACCTCCTCCTCGGCAGTCGCACCCCTGCCGGCCTCCCCGGCAGGCCCCTTGCCGGCCTCCTCCTCAGTAGCAGGCCCCCTGCCGGCCTCCCCAGCAGGTCCCTTGCCAGCCTCCTCCTCAGTAGCAGGCCCCTTGCCGGTGTCCCAGGTAGGCCTTTTGTCGGCCTCCTCATTGGTGGCGTTGCCGGACTCCTTTGCAGACGCAGCGGCGGCTTCCTCCTCATCTTTGGCGGCTTCATCAGAGGCGATCTTGGTGGCCTCGACCTCCGTGTCCTTGGCGATCTCCTCGATGGAGGGGTCGGTGATCCCCTAGTCAGCTGAGGGAGCGCCTGGATACCGGCATAAGGGGTGAGGCAGAGCCAAACCAAAAAAAGAGAGAGCATAAGAAAATGGCAAACACAGGGGATGGATGGGCTCACCTATGCCGGGCTGGGGGGAGGCAGCTCTCTCTCCAGGAACTTCCGGTGCCGGGGTAGACCCGCCAGCGCCTAGGTCCACCTCATCTTCCTCCGTGTGCATGGGCTCGGCGCTTGGCGCCCTTTGAGGGAGTCCTAGATAAGGGGGTATCCGGACAGCCGGACTATATGCTTTAGCCGGACTTTTGGACTATGAAGATACAAGATTGAAGACTTCGTCCCGTGTCTGGATAGGACTCTCCTTTGCGTGGAAGGCAAGCTTGGCGATTCGGATGATATATCTCCTTCTCTGTAACCGACTCTGTGTAACCCTAGCCCCCTCTAGTGTCTATATAAATCATAGGGTTTATGTCTGTAGGACAAGAACAATCATAATCATAGGCTAGCTTCTAGGGTTTATCCTCTATGATCTCGTGGTAGACCAAGTCTTGTAATACTCATATCGTCAAGATCAATCAAGCAGGAAGTAGGGTATTACCACCATCGAGAGGGATCGAACCTGGGTAAACACCATGTCCCCTGCCTCCTACTACCATTAGCCTTAGACGCACAGTTCGGGACCCCCTACCCGAGATCCGCCGATTTTGAGACCGACATTGGTGCTTTCATTGTGAGTTCCTCTGTGTCGTTGCTGTAAGGCTTGATGGCTCCTTCAACCTTCAACAACACAGTCACTACTAGAAAAAGGGCTGCTAGTGGCGCCATTAGTATCTGGTATACTAATGGTGCACCGCTAGTGCGCCATTAGTATAGCCCACAGTTCGCCATTAGTATCTGGTATACTAATGGCGCACCACACAGAAGTGCGCTATTAGTAACAATTTTTTTTCAAATTTTCTTTTCACAATTTTTTTTTAAATTTTTATTTCAAATTTTTTTTCGTTTTTTTCTTAATCTCAGGTCACTATGGCTTAATATCGGGTCAATATGCTTAATCTCAGGTCAAATCGCACTCCGTGGTAAACTTCCCAAAAGGTCACCCATCCTCACACTACTCTAGCCCAAGCACGCTTAACTTCAGAGTTCTATCCAACCCTAGCAATAGCTCACTTCACAGGCACTTGTTGATATATCTAGCATATCAATCCTATTATACCTTGTTGATGTCTAGGACTTTGTTCGTGTTCATGACTATGATGAAATTTTGAAAAATATTTCAAACTTCCCGGTCATATTACGTATCATTTTTTGAAAAAAAACTCAAAAAAAAAATTCAAAACCAATTTTTTTTTTCTGTTAATAGTGGCGCACCACATCCACGGTGCGCCACTAGTAAGTTTGAAATTTTTTGAATTTTTTTGCCTCCAGATCTTAAAAGCCCCGTAGCTTTTTTTCTGTTAGGTTTTTGGGGATTTTGAAATTGTTTAACGGGGTTTCCCCCTCGGCGGGTACTCCGGTGCTCGCCGTCCCCGGAAGGCAGACGAACAAGTTGTCACCCACCTTTAGGTACCTGCCCGAGCCGAAGGCAGCGGAGGAGGAGGGTTGATCATCGACCACCTCCTCCTCGCCACTGGCGCCCCTGCCGGCCTCCCCGGCAGGCCCCTTGCCGGCCTCCTCCTCAGCAGCAGGTCCCTTGCCGGCCTCCCCGGCAGGCCCCTTGCCAGCCTCCTCACACTATTCCAACCCAAGCACGCTTAACTTCAGAGTTCTATCCAACCCCAGCAACAGCTCACTTCACAGGCACTTGCTGATATATCTAGCATATCAATCCTATTATACCTTGTTGATGTCTAGGACTTTGTTCATGTTCATGACTATGATGAAATTTTAAAAAATATTTCAAACTTCTTGGTCATATTACGTATCATTTTTTGAAAAAAATCAAAAAAAAATCAAAACCAATTTTTTTCCTGTTACTAGTGGCGCACCACATCCACGGTGCGCCACTTGTAAGTTTGAATTTTTTTGAATTTTTTGCCTCTAGATCTTAAAAGCCCCGTAACTTTTTTTCTGTTAGGTTTTTGTGGATTTTGAAAATGTTTAACGGGGTTCCCCTGGTTAAATTTGGATGTAACATTTCGAGTAGATGATTTTTCATATAAAAAACTTTTTAATCCAAGTTCGTATGCAAAAGTAATGCCCATTTTACAAATTTCCAGAGAGATTTTGCAAATAAAGTTGAAATTCATATTTGCAAATTTTCCAAACAACTAGACCACATATCACGTGGGGAACTTATTTTCTTTTATTTTTTTGACA
>NC_041383.1:72977331-72993280 GCF_002162155.2 Triticum dicoccoides
GCATTCTGTGGAATTTTTGGGCCAAGTTAGTAATGGCGCACCGTGGGAGTGGTGCGCCACTACTAGTTTTGAAAAAATATATTAAAAAATTTGATTTTTTTTAAAAAAAACTTAGTAATGGCGCACCAGTGGACAGTGCGCCATTACTAGTTAATACTAGTAATGCCGCACTGTCCATTGGTGCGCCATTACCAACAATTTTTTTTTTGGTTTTTTTTCAGAACTACTAATGGCGCACGGTGGGTGTGGTGCGCCATTACTATGTCAACTAGTAATGGCGCACTATCCCATGGTGCGGCATTAGTAACAATTTTTTTTTCAAAACTACTAATGGCGCACCACTCACCAGGTGCGCCATTAGTAATATATTACTAATGACGCACCTGTATGTGGTGCGCCATTGCTATATAGCAATGGCGCACCACATAAATGGTGCACCATTAGTGTCCATATTATCTATAGCCCTTTTCCTAGTAGTGAGTCCAGGGTGAGACTTTTCTCCCCGGACAGATCTTCGTGTTCAGCGGCTTCGCACTGCGGGCCAACTCGCTTGGCCATCTGAAGCAGATCGACGGCTGCACCCTTGGCCATCAGATCAGGTTCGGAAACTTGAATTACACGGCCGATATCCGCGGAGACTTGATCGTCGACGGATTCGGGCCTATGCCAGGAGCGCCGAACAGTCATGACGAGCACGACTTAAAGCCGCTGTGGGACAGTATTCGGGATATCGCACCTGCAGCTGCTCCGGACCTAAATCCGGGGCAGGTCGCGTAATCTAAGGATGGGTGGATGGACCCTGCCATGGAGGCCGCATACTCTCCGATGGTAGAGCCGAACACAGATTCCGTCGTTAAGGAAATCTTATTTACCAGACCCCCGGACTCGTGTCCGGATGTGGGTTCCGAACCACGCGTGCCCGGGCCCATCGAGGCCGATTGGGCTCCAGTAATAGAGTTCACCGCTGCAGATATCTCTCAGCATTCCTCCTTCGGCAATGTGCTAAATTCATTAGGGTCTCTCTCTTTGTCAGGAGATTCTTGGCCGAACTATGTCCGGCTCGAGTGGGAAGCAGGCGACGAAGAAATTCGTTACCCACCCACCACCCACTTAATAGACAATGTCGATGATTTGACCGACATGCTTGACTTTGACTCTGAAGACATCGACGGTATGGACGACGATGCAGGAGAAGAACAGGAACCACCGCCAACAGGGTGCTAGACAGCCACCTCTTCATACGATATATATATGGTGGACACCCCCAAAGAAAACAATGGCAATGAGGCAACAGAGGATAACCCGTTAGGGAAGAAATCAAAGCATGGGCGTCATCGGCGCCACTCTAAGTCCCGCCACAGCAATACCGGCACAGAAGAAGAAAACAATCCGGATGGTGCCGAAGAGGAATACAATCCTGATCAGCCTACCTTCGAGCAGGCCGAACAGGAATATGGGCAGGTTAGCCCAGACGAACAGGCGACGGACGGATACTTGGAGGATGACAACTATATGCCTCCCTCCGAAGACGAGGTGAGCCTCGGCGATGATGAATTCGGCGTACCTGAGGATCCCATAGAGCAGGAGTGCCTCAAGCGCCGGCTTATAGCCACTGCAAGAAGCCTGAAAAAGAAGCAGCGACAGCTCCAAGCTGATCAAGATCTGCTCACAGACAGATGGACCAAGGTCCTGGCGGCTGAGGAATACGTACTTGAGCGCCCCAACAAAGGTTACCCAAAGCACAAGTTGCTACCTCAACTCGAGGAGGAGGCCGTAGAGCCTACACTACCAGCACAAGATGAGGCTGACTGGCCACCTCGTGGCCGGGATAAAATGGCGTACTAGACCGAATAACAGCCTGCACCCCCACGCCAGTTCACTACGGCCCGGGGCAATACGTAGGACCTGCGAGATATATTGGAAAACAAAGCATGACAGCCAAGATCGATCTACGGATCACGGGGGCGCGCCCCAACACTTGACGATGACCATCATGCCGGATACACTAACAACAAGTCCGGCCGGGCCGAACATAACCGGTCAGACGTAGTCGCACTGCGCCGCGACATAGCCCGGCACAGAGGCGCCGCACACCCCCTCTGCTTCACTGATGAGATAATGGATCACGAATTCCCAGCAGGGTTTAAACCCGCAAGCATCAAATCATACGATGGTACAACAGACCCCGTGGTATGGATCAAAGATTTCCTTCTCCACATTCACATGGCCCGCGGTGATGACCTACACGCCATCAAGTATCTTCCCCTTAAACTCAAAGGACCGGCCCGACACTAGCTGAATAGCCTGCCGGCGAACTCCATCGGCAGTTGGGAAAACCCGAAGGACGTGTTCCTCAACAACTTCCAAAGCACCTATATGCAACCACCGGATGCTGATGACTTAGGCCACATTGCCCAACAGCCCGGAGAGTCATCCAGGAGATTCTGGACTCGGTTCCTAATAAAAAAGAACCAAGTCACCGACTGTCCAGATACCGAAGCCATAGTAGCCTTCAAACATAATATCCGGGACGAGTGGCTCGCCCGATACCTCGGCCAAGATAAACCGAAGTCCATGGCGGCCCTAACGACACTCATTTCCCACTTTTGTGCGGGCGAAGATAGCTGGCTGGCTCGCAGTAACGAAGCAAACACCCCTGGCACATCAGAGGCCAGAGATAGCATCCACAAACCTCGACGCAACAAACATAAGCATCACAATAATAATGATGACGCCCGCGACACGGCAGTCAATGATGGATTCCGTGGCTCCCAGTCCGGTCAGCGAAAAAAGCCACTTCAAAAAAACAATTCGGGCCCATTCGGCCTGGACAGCATACTTGACCGCCCATGCCAAATTCATGGTACCCATGGAACGGCAGCCAATCATACCAACAGAGAATGCCGAGTCTTCAAACAAGCCGGCCGGTCACGCGCCGAAAACAATAAAGGGGTCTCAAAGCAATGAAGACAATGAGGATCCCAAACCATCAAGCAATAGAGAGCAAAAGAAACTCCTACGCAAACCAACACGGTGAGCATTATGAACACCACCCTAGAGGTTATCTCCGGATCACCAAATAATCACCATACCGAAGAGTCAGTCTTCGACACTACCCCCCTATGCAGTAATTATTACGTACTGCCGGGACGAAGCACGTTGGCTGGATTCAACGTGGTACCATAAAAGGCCCACGTGACATAGTTAGAATTACGGGCAAGGCCGAACCCCACTTTGGCGCCGAAGAGCATACGGCCATTGAAGCAGCGAGTTGTGTACCGAACCTCGATTCGACAGCCAACCCCCCGGGCACCAATAAAGGAGTCCGAACTACTTCATGGCAGGATAGCTCGGCTCGACCAGGCACCAGTCAAACACCCTGACATAAGTTGGGAAGGGCCACACCCTGCGGTTAATCCGCTCCGTGGCACACAAATGTCTCTCAGCATTTTCTGTGTAGGTTCGCTTTTGTGGATAATAGGACTGGCGTCATGAAATCGGCTCGGATGTGCAAAGGGGGAATCTTTGAACATTGCCCCCGAAGACAATCCGGACATACTCCGGATTCACACATAGCTCCCTCCCGCCCGGTCTAAGCAGGTTACGCCATCATACCTCCTTTTTATAACATGAACAGTACCCATACACATAGACGTATTACTCGAATACAACATGTACAGTTATATGATGCTTATCTGCTATCATTTATCATTGACATGTTTAGTCATAACGACATCGGAATATCGTGTTGTGCCTTAAAACGCCAAGGGGCTTCATTGTACCCGTACTATGGCAACAAAGTCTGGCCACCTTCTCGGTCGCTCGGCACCCCGAACTTATAACATTATATGCATCAGCTCCGAATCATGTCTTGGGTCATTAGTTGGGTTTGCCCGGCTCCCATGTTTTGGTACCTTACATTCCGCAATGTCGGCTAAGGTAGCGCTGGGAGAACTACTGTGATTGTGTCCCGGTTCTTCCGGACGAGCACCTCAGTAGAGAAAGCCGAAAACTGACTGTCATGATAAGGCGAGAGCTGGTCAGCTGTTCGAGAGGTTGTAAAATCTATTAGGATTTATTCGGCATAATGCCATAATAAATGCAGAGTGCGACGGATCGGATCCCGATCAGGTGCTTTTAGAGCCCCTCGTGCGGTCTTCCGAACACCAGGGGCTGCGCCTACCATACTCGAATTCCTATGGCTAAGTGAGAGTGATAAAGCCCATATAGTCCGATTGCCTGGTTCGTTGTGCTGAACACCTGCTTTACGGACCCAAGAATGGGGGAAAAGAGGTTTCAGGTATATCCCGAACACCCCCATACTTCCTACGTGGGGGCAGAAGCCGACGATTGGCCAACTCTCAAAATTAATATATAAAACGGCCGCGCAGGAGAATAAACTTTCATATAACAGGCAATACATAAATAAAGGTGACTTGGTTCCGCCTTACAAAGGACAGCATGATTGCTTTCATGGAAATACAATGTCTTTGGTACATTCATCCGCCACAAGGCGGGCACCTTTCAGGACACCATCGGAATATAGTTCGGGCTTGCGGTGCTCCTTCCCCTCAGGCGGTCCCTCGGTCATCAGGTTCTCAGCATCCAGCATTCCCCAGTGCACTTTCGCGCGGGCTAATGCCATTCGCGCACCTTCCATACAGACCGACCGCTTAATAACGTCAAGCCGAGGACAAGCACTCACAATTCGCTTCATGAGCCCAAAGTAACTGCTTGGAATGGGCTCGGTGGGCCATAGCTGGACAATCAAGTCCTTCATGGCTAGTTCGGCCGCCTGGTGCAGTTCGACCAGCTGCTTCAGCTGATCGACAAATGGCACCGGATAATTCGGCACCAAATACTACGACCAGAAGAGCTTTTCTGCATTCTTCTTCTCCTCAGCTCGATAGAATTGAGCAGCATCAGATATGCTGCGTGGAAGCTCCGCAAACACCCCTGGAGAAATCAGAAGTCAATTTGTCACCTTGAATTTCTCCTGTTAAGTCATGAAAATCGCTTTGAGTAAGAAAAAACCTTACTAACCGCAATCTTCCTCGCTTCCTGAATGTCCTTCAGAGCACCTTGGGCTTCCTCCCGAGCATCAGTTGCGGCATGGAGAGCTTGAGCGAGTTCGGATTCTTTCAATGATAGACTCTGCTCCAAAGTCTCACTTTTCTGCATGGCCTCCTGAAGCTCTCGTTCAACTTGAATGACCCTGGCCTCGAGCTTCTCATGAAGGGCCTGCTCCGCGGCTGCCTTCTTTTTGGCTAAGGCCACAGCCTTCTTCAGCGCCTCAATTTCGGCATTTGCCCCTAGAGCGCGCAATAGGTATACTTTCATTAGGCACACCTACCTAATTACGCTGAACTTAATAAGGTTTCGACATACCTTGATTATCCTCCAATTTCTTATTCACCTGGCCAAGCTCTTCTTCGGCTCGCTCCAGACTATGCTTCAGTCCGGATACTTCCGTAGTATGAGAGGCGGCAGTCGCTGCAGACACCTATTACAAAGGAAGAGATATATGTCACGAACTGAGTCTCCTGCGGATGGATATTCGATCCCCTGTCTGGTTCCCTTTTTTCACCGGACAGTGTATCAGGGGCTACTATCTATACTATGACAAATCTTCTAAAAAACTCCTAAAACATACCTCCAAGCCTTTTATAAGGCTGATGCAGGATTCATTCAGCCCACTTTCACCGGCCTGAACCTTCTCAATCACCACGCCCATAAGGGCGCGATGTTCATCGATGATGGAAGAACTCTTTAGCGCTGTCGATAAGCTGCCCTGCACCTCTGGTTGGACAGAGGTTGCCGGGGGAGCAGGATCGCCCCCTCTAGTCAAGGGGGGCTGCCTGCCTAATCCCAGAGCCTTAACAGTCTCTGGGACCGTGTCCGGATGTAGGCCGAATATAAGGTTGCCCCCGCTGTCGACACTCTTGGGAGCCGCCGCTCCCGTATATCCGGCCCCTGAGGTATGCCCCTCCTGGTCTAGGTCCTTTTGGGATGACACCTCGGTGTCATGCCCGAGCTTCGGGGAAGGGGCCTTCGGAGGTGTCTCGCTCTCTAGGGCGTCTGAGCTCAACGAATCCTCCGATGAGGACTGTTCCGCGCGAGACCTAGCTGGACTGCAAAAAGTATGGCCCCAATTAATTTATTCTGCCTCAATAATCATGGACGCATAGATGTGTTCGGATTTCATGTACTCACGAGTCTTCCAGGGGCTGGTCCCTGGGATGCCACTCCGGGCTGATGTTGGTAGCCGTAGTGGATGCCTCTGGCAAGGGAGGTTTTCCCCTCTTAGGCAATTCGGCCTCCAGAGATGAGGATGCCGTCCTTTTCTTTCCTCCCCCAATGGGGGACTCGCCTTCTTCCTCCTTATCTTCCTCTTCAGAGGAGAGATGGGTATTACAGTCTTCGGATTTTGTGTCCGAAGCGCCGCAACGATGAAGTCCGCTCCTGGTCTCCTTGGCCTCTTTATGGGCCTCTTTCTTTGGTGCCTCGTAAGGCGCCGGGACAAGCATCTTCGTTAGAAGTGGTCCGGCTGGTTCTTCTCGCAGCGGGGCTGGACATTGTATCCGCGCCGCCTTCTTCATCCATCCCTAGGATAATCGTGGGAAGCACGGCAGGGCATCTTCCCTGGGATATGACAATGAAACATATGGATGGACAAAATATAATGACTACTTGCCAGACATAAAAAGAACCTTCTAGATGTCCTTGTGTGAGGAGCCATAAAGCTCTCGCAGGGTCTGGTGCTCGGCCGGGTCATATTCCCACAAATTGCAGGCTTGGTGCTGACAAGGAAGAATCAGGCGAACCAACATCACCTGGACTACGTCAGCAAGCTTGACGGACTTGTCTTCCATACCTTTGACGCATGTCTGGATCACCTTTAGTTCATCGGATGAAGACCAGTTCCAGCCCTTCTTGGGCCAGGACGTAAGCCGCAAAGGGGCTCCGGATCGGAACTCAGGAGCAGCGATATAGAACCACTGCTGCTGCCACTCCTTCACGGAATCGTTAAAAGTACCTGTCGGCCATGTGACCTTGGGCATCCTTCTGACCATGGCGCCTCCACACTCGGTGTTCTCGCCGCTCACCACCTTGGGATTCACATTGAAGATCTTCAGCCATAAGCTGAAGTGTGGCGTGATGAAGAGAAAGGCCTCGCACACGACGATAAACGTCGAGATGTTGAGGAAGGCATTGGGGGATAGATCATGAAAATCGATCCTGTAATAATACATGATGCCACGAACAAATGGGTGAAGGGGAAACCCGAGCCCGCGGACAAAATGAGGGAGGAACACGACCCTCTCGCGGGACTCTGGAGTAGGGACATTCTGTCCCGCCGTCGGAAGACGGTGGCCAATTTTCTTGGCCAGGTACCCGGCCTCCCGAAGCTTTTTGATATCCTTCTCCTGGATGGTAGAGGCCATCCACTTGCCTCCTGTTCTAGATCCGGACATTTTCGGAGAGACTTTTGTTGTTGAGAAGATGAATGCTCGGGCGTTAGGGCTCAAGCGAAAAGGAAGAGGCCTTTCCTCTTTATAGAGGCAATGAAACTTTGCGCCTCCCCGCTTGCCTAGTGAAATCTGCTCGTTCCCCACTCACCGCGAATGGTGGTGCAGTTGGATTAACCACACCCGTATTGATGAGAATCCCATGATAAGGGGACACAATCTCTGCTTTGACGAGACGTGCCAAGCAAACCGCCTCGCAATATGCATAGTAGCTGGTTGTGAAAAATGGTTCGAATAATGACCGGGCCGTGGCATTATGTCATGCTATGAAGAGTTGTTAGTAGATTAGATTTGTGGATTATTATTCTCTCTACGGTGGTATGTGAAATTTGCCTTGCAGAGCCGGACACGACTTAAGTGTTCGAAAATTACTTTGGAGTATTCGGAGATGGAACCCGCCATGCAATTCCGAAGATAATCTGCGCACCAGACTCATCGTCATTGAAGCCTGGTTCAGGGGCTACTGAGGGAGTCCTGGATAAGGGTGTATCTGGACAGCCAGACGATATGCTTTGGCTGGACTGTTGGACTATGAAGATACAAGATTGAAGACTTCGTCCCGTGTCCGGATAGGACTCTCCTTTGCGTGGAAGGCAAGCTTAGTGATTCAGATGATAGATCCCCTTCTCTGTAACTGACTCTGTGTAACCCTAGCCCCCTCCGGTGTCTATATAAATCGGAGGGTTTAAGTCTGTAGGACAAGAACAATCATAATCATAGGCTAGCTTCTAGGGTTTAGCCTCTACGTTCTCGTGGTAGATTAACTGTTGTAATACTCATACCATCAAGATCAATCAAGCAGGAAGTAGGGTATTACCTCCATCGAGAGGGCCCGAACCTGGGTAAACATCGTGTCCCCTGCCTCCTGTTACCATTAGCCTTAGACGCACAGTTCGGGACCCCCTACCCGAGATCCGCCGGTTTTGACACCGACACCCTTTCCAGGGACGCCCCACGGGGCGGTGTAGTTGATGGAGGCGGCGTGTTGGAGGTGGCCCCCAGTGGGTCCGCCTACCGCTGTCCTTCTCCTGCAAACACGACAAGGTCAGTCCTAAAGAGGACACCTTTCCCAGCACATGTTGATAAGGAACATGTGGTAAACTTACGCTGGTGGCTGAGCCGGGGGCTGCGCCACGGGCTACTGTCATCCGGGCAGCTCTCCACCACCAGCGGTGCGCCTGGAGTGCCTACCGGGGGCTGGCCGCTTGCCGAAGCCCTGGCCCTCTTCCTCACCTGTTGGGCCAACGTCTCCATGTCCCTGCCGAGGCAAAAGAAGTCAAGATAGGCAAACAACTCTGCTAGAAAAGATAGGAATGACAGGGATAGGATGCTCACTCCTCCTCTGTCTCCTTGTCTGCTACTTTCCTTTTTCTCCTCGGGCTGAGGGACTAGAAGTTGAAGATGACGTCCTCGTTTGCGCTTGTTGGGGGAGGAGAAGGCGATGGAGTCCGGTGGCGTTTGGATGAAGAAGAGGCAGTCACCATCTTCTTCGCCACCGCGGCTCTCTTCTTCACCTCCGCGGCCCGCGTCACGCGCACGGCTCCCGTCGGCACGGCCTGCCGTGGTTCGCCCCTGCCTCGTCGAACCAGCTCGCCAGAGCTGGCCCGGCGCAGGGTGCGTCTCTTCTTCGTGGCCGAGGGGTTGACGGCCTCAGCCTCCTCCTCATATGATTCTTCAACCTCATCCCCAATAGGTGGGGCCTCGGCGTTGTCGCCGCTCACCTTTTGGGCGGCCCTCACCCACCGGGCGAGTTCCTCTTCCTCTGTAGCAGCAGTGGCCTCGTTCTCCATGTCTCCAGCATTGCCAGCTAGCCTGGCAAGCCCAGCCTCCGCCACCTTTTTGGTGATGTAGTTCAGCTCCTCCTGGGTGGTGTCCTGGATGAGCACTGGCTCATCGTGAGCAAGTTCTTCGACAAGGTTATCAAAGAAGTCCTGCACCTGCTGTGTCGGGGGCTTGACCCAGGTTGGGTCAAGGCCGTGCGCGTTGAAGGATGGCATCATGGCGAGGATTTCGGCCTGCCGGGTGTTGTTGCTCAGTGGGACCACACACGGCGGTAGCCCGAACAACGGCCCTTTGATGACCCTGCCAGACTTCGCCGCCCTGCCGGTCCTCTCCACCCTGCTGTCAGCGTACACATCTAGCTGGAAGAGCCTCGGGCAGTATCATGAGTGCCCCAACATCGTAATGTTGTTCTGCAGGCTGGTGCGGAGCCTCGTGATATCAGCCTTATTTTGGGAAGCCTAGGCCGGCCTCCCTTTCCTGTGCAGCGGAGCAATTCGGCGGCGGATGGAATCTGCCGCGATCATCTCCAGGGTGAGTCCGGCCTCAGTAAGGCGGCGAATCCATGTGGTGGCGATGGAGAATTTTTTGTCGTTGGGATCGAGGTCGCTCCAATCTGCACCACGGGGCAGCGCCTCCCGACGAACTCTCCGGCAGAATTCCGGCGGGTCCTCCTCCACGATCCAGCACCACCGGCCCCTCCATTCTTCCCACCTCTCTTTCGTGGCGCCCTCTGGGTATGCCCCTTTCTCCTAGGCCCTCGGGATCCAGGAGACGGTTCCAGAAAGGGCGCCCCCTGGCTGGACGCGAGGGGAGAAATAGTGGCGGAAAAGCGCCATGCTGGGCACCAGTCCGGCGAAACCCTCGCAGAGGTGGGCAAAGCACGCCAAATACGCCACCGTGTTCGGCGTGAGGTCCAGCAAGTTGAAGCCGAAAGTGCGCATGATGTCATTGAAGAAATCGGAAAAAGGGGACAGAGCTCACAGTAGAAGAAATCGATGAAAAATGGGTACCGTTCCTAGCCACCCTGGTTGCAATCTGCGAGGAGGGCGCGTGTGGCCGGATGCGTCGACGTCACCGCCCCACACAAGGGCTTGAAATAGTCCCTGAGCTCGAGGGCATCGACCGACGACAGGAGGATGTAGGCAGACTGCACCTGCCGCACTACCGCCTTGCTCTCCGGCATCTCCTTCCCCTTCGTCTCTTTCGTTGCGCACTTGCCTTTGCTAGATTTGGGCGCCATAGCGGCTGGAGAGGGAGCAGGGGGTTGAGGGCAGTGGGGGGTGTGGCGGTGGCGAACAGGGGCTTGAGGAAGAAGAAGATAGGGACAACGATACCAAGATTGGGGAGGAAAACAGAGGGTAAATGAGCCGCGCGCCCGCGGTTATTCCTTTTTATGGGGAAGACGCGGGCTGCCTCTTTGCCATTAATTTTGACGTGACACATGCCTGTAGCAACCACTCCGCGCATGCCCCCCATGTCACGCACGACCCCCAGGTCACGCATTCAACGCGGGTCATGGGGAAGCGCAGCAGGCGGAAAGTTACTGCGGTGAAAAACCGCCCTGCCTGCCCGCGCACTGTTTTTGGGCCTAGCCCAACAACCGCACCGCTCTTATGTGTGGCCCAGGCCCGGGGGCTGCGGTCGGTGTACTAAAATAGGGGCTCTATTCTGTACCCCTTCCTAAGTGCACGGGAAGTCGGAGCCGCGCAGCCACGACCACACTAAGAAGGGCAAGGGAGAGGGCCGGAGCCACAGAAACAATCAGCGCAGTGCCAAGACCAGAAGACCAAGAGGACAAGGTAATTCTCCCCGGAAAGAGTCTTGCCAGGGTAGGATCCACATCCCCGACAACTGTGAACCCTATGCCTTGTTTCCTATGATTGCAATACCGTTTACACTCACTTTTATCATTAGTTACCTTGCTGTTTTTATAATTTCAGATTACAAAAACCTACATCTACCATCCATATTGCACTTGTGTCACCATCTCTTCGCCGAACTAGTGCACCATTACAATTTACATTGTATTGGGTGTGTTGGGGACACAAGAGACTCTTTGTTATTTGGTTGCACGGTTGTTTGATAGAGACCGTCTTCATTCTATGCCTCCCACAGATTGATAAACCTTAGGTCATCCACTTGAGGGAAATTTGCTACTGTCCTACAAACCTGTGCACTTGCAGGCCCAACAACGTCTACAAGAAGAAGGTTGTGTAGTAGACATAAGTGTACTAAAATAGGGGCTCTATTATGTACCCCTTACTAAGTGCACGGGCAGTCGGAGCCGCGCGGCCACGACCACACTAAGCAGGGCAAGGGGGAGGGCCGGAACCACAGAAACAATCAGTGCAGCGCCAAGACCAGAAGACCAAGAGGACAGGGTAATTCTCCCTGGCAAGAGTCTTGCTGGGGCAGGATCCAGAACCCAGACAAGAGTCTTGCTTGGGAGCCTTGCCCAGCCCCACGCCAGCAGGACGCGCCGCCCTTGAACCCAAGTTCCCCAACCTCATTGAGACCAGGGCTCGGGAGGCACTCATGTGGTGGCATGCAGATCTTTGTGAAGACAAGAGGCATTCTAAGACAGAGGAGGAACAGAAGGCAATGAAACCACGGCAAGATTCTTGCCGAAAGAAGCACACAAGACCTCCGGCAACATCCTTGTCGGGGACGACTACGACGCCGCGGCAAGACCCTTGCCGGGGCCCCGGCAAGGCCCTTGCCGAGAACATCCGTGACATCTATGCCAGGCCTGCACCAGCCACGGCCCCGCCCCCGCATCCTATTCAGCTGCCAGCCCACCAGCTGGGCAAGCACCTGCGTGTCAACAAGGGGCTTCCGGACCAATTCGGCACATGCCTAGTTGGTGGCGTGCAATTCTTCATGAAGGCCCCTCCACTGCGCCATCTCAGCTGCCTACCAGCCCCCGTGGCGCCACCTCAGCTGCCTGCTAGTTTACATGGCGCCGCACGCCTTGCTGGCTCGGGTGTGTGTCGAAGCAGGGAAGAGAGGTAGTGTCAGGACCCCGACTCAATGCCACATCGATCTAGCATGTAACACCTCATATCACTTTGCGGCCTCACGCACGGTATTCCCACGGGTGTCGTCTTACCTTTGCCCGGGACCGTTTGCGCCTTTTGGCACACGTATATGATGGTGTCGCTAGCATCCATATGATAAGGAGCCCGGGCTGACATGGCTAGTCGTAAACCCAAAGTGGCACTAACTTACAGGGACAGGCATCCATGACCCAACATCGAACGTGTCGGTCATCAGCGAGTGAATCCAGGCTGTAGCACTGGGCTAGCAGGACTCCGGTGAACCGGGCTGTAGCGGGCTAACAGGACTCCGGTATTCATCGTGTGTCATTTCCCCAAAGGGACAGACACAGGAATGAAGAAGGACACATGCCGGCCAGCCTAAGTGTTCCGGAGCAGTAGCAAGCTACCAAGGCTCAATGGAAACACTAGGAGACTTTTCCCGGTAAGAGAGGCTACTAAAGATAAACAACTAGATAGTCAGATCCCACACATACCAAGCATTTCAATAACATACACACAATATGCTCGATATGTGCAATACAACATGGCATCACAAAATGACTCTACGACTCAAGTATTTATTCAATAGGCTCCGAGGAGCGAGATATTACAAACATGGGTCTCACGACCCAACATTCAGAGCATACAAGTCAAAGCACAAGCGGAAGCTATCATGTCTGAGTACAGACATCTAGAAATGAAAAAGGCTGAGAAGCCTGACTATCTACCAGATCCCGCCGAGGGCTCAAGATCGTAGCTGAGGTAACAAGCTAAAACGTCGAAGTCCAAGCGGAACTACTAGTGAGACTGAAGTCTCTCTGCAAAAACATAAAATAGGCAAACGTGAGTACAAATGTACCCAGCAAGACTTACATCAGAACTAACTACAAATGCATCATTATCAACAAAGGGGTGGAGGGGTTTGACTGCAGCAAGCCAGCCTTGACTCGGTGGCTATCCTGAACTACGACTGCAAGTAACTCTTTTGAGGTGGCGCACACGAGTCCACATATTCACCATATCAATACACCACTATGGATCCGCTCCCGTCTCCCTACGAGAACGCCATCCATAGCACTCACGCTTATCTTGCGTATTTTAGAGTATCCACTTTCACTTGTCTATGAACTGATATAAGCAACCCAGAAGTCCTTTTCCGTGGACACGGCTATTCGAATAGATCATATTAACCCTGCAGGGGTGTACTTCTTCACACACGCTCTCACCACTTACCGCCGTTTACACGACATGTACTCGGCAACCTTCAAGCGGAAGCCCAACGTGGGTGTCGGCCACGACCTACCTAATCACCTAAGTCTCTAGTCCAGGTTTATCGCCTATTCGGGTTCCATCCATGAGGAGATCCGGCCGAAGTTTCGCTCACAGCCCCAAACGATGTGTACAGGGTTCCGTGACACCAAACGGGCGCCCGGTTTACCCGGCCACGTGCCTACTGCATCACAGCCCACCCCTACGGTCAGCGCTGCGCACGGCCTCCAGCATACTACAAACACCAGAAACTACTTGCAACTCCTGGACAGAGGACAAGGGTGATCAAGAAGCCGAGAGGGTCCATTGGTTTCGGGCCCAATGCGTGGTAGTAGCTGAATCATGGATCACAAACACAGAACTCAGTTCCTGAGGACGGCTGCAATGAGACAACCCACCATGTACTCCTACATGGCCTCTCACCGCTACCTTTACCAAATCGTGTTCACACACTTAGCTCACACACAGTAGGACAGGTTCACACGCCTCTGATTCATCCCCGATGAATCAGACCCGACTCGACTCTAAGCAGTAGCAGGCATGACAAACAAGCATGAATGAGTAGGCACAACAGGGCTCAAACAACTCCTACTCATGCTAGTGGGTTTCATCTATTTACTGTGGAATGACAGGTCATGCAAAGGATAAAGGGGTTCAGCGACCGCAGCAAGTAACAGATGAATCGTTGTTGTCCTAATGCAGTAACAGAGAGCAGGAGCGAGAGAGTGGGATTGTATCGGAATGAACAAGGGGGTTTTTGCTTGCCTGGCACTTCTGGAGATAACGTTGAGTCTTCACCAGTGTCAACGATCACATCATCGGTATCACGTCTATCGAGAGGGGACAAATACCGGCAACACAGAAGGGAACACAATCAATGCAATGCACAATATGATGCATGCTATGACATGGCAATATGAATGTGTTTTGAGCTAATGCAACTAGCAACAGATTAAATGAAGTTGGTTTGAATATAAAATTCAAATTCAACCTCCATATGTGATTAAATAAATGCCCTTTAATTGATTTGTGCTAAACAGCAGCTATAAGTTGCTCTAACATGCATGAAAATGGTACAGATGGATTCCTTGAATTTTTCTGATAATTTTTCATATATAAATTATTTAATTTGGAGTTACGGTTAATTTTCTATGATTTTTAGAAGTTTTAGGCATTTTCTGGAATTTTCTGATTTATTTTAAATCCGGAAAATCATTTAATGCGTCAGCATGACATCACCTTGACGTCAGCAGGTCAACAGGGCGCCTCCAGGTCAAACCTGACCAGTGGGGTCCACTGGTCAGTGACCCAGGGCTGTTTAGCTCGCTGACAGGTGGGGTCAGGTCAACATCCACGTCATCATGGTCAACTCTGACGTGTGGGTCCACAGTGATTAGATAATATTAAACAGAAATTAAACTAGTGTTAGTTAGGGGCGTGGGCCCAGTAGTCAGTGAGAGGGGGGGGGGTTAGTTAGTGGCATCATTAGCCACTAATTGCGGTGCCACGTCGGCACGGCCGGAGTTAACCCGCCGGCGACCTAAACAACGACGGAGGCTCGCCGGACTTGAGCTACAGGCGGCGGCTGGACTCGCGGAGACCACCGGGGCGTAGCCCGTGCTCTCCCGTATCCAAAGGAGCAGGAGGGTGGTGGCGGGGGCGCCGGAGCTCGCCGGAAGTGCGCTCGCGGCGGCGCCGGAGTTCGGGTGAGTGCGGGGTTGACGCTATGGTGCATGGGAGGAGGGCTGGTGGGCGCTACGGGCTCATGGGAGCAAACCGAGTGCGATGACGCGCCCAGGCACGAGCTATGGCGTCTGTAGCCACGGCGGCGGCATGGCCGGGGGCGGTGAGCTTTCGGGCTCGTGGGGAACGACGCTACAGCACGGGGGCGAGCACAAGGAGTTAGGGGATAAGGTAAGTGGCTCACGGCGAGTCAGACGGTGCAGACGGCGGGGCCGGGGAGGCTCTGGACGCGGCGAATCAAGCGACGGAGATCGCCGGCACCGAGGTTGGAGAAGACGTCCGGGGCGGCGATGCAGCGCTCCCCTGGTTGCTTGGCTCGGGGTGGACGAGGAGAACGACGATGCGGTCCTTCTGGATTGGTCGGCGAGGCGAGTGGTGGTCGGTGGCCGTGGCTATGGCGAGCGGCGGCGACGGCGACTCTCGGGTGGCTCGGGGAAGAGAGTCAGGGGAGGGAGAGAGGGGGTCCAGAGAGAGAGAGGCGGTCGAGGGGGGTCGAGGGCGTCTCCGTGGCGTCGCGAGGGAGTCGGGGAGGCTGCCATGGCGAAGCAGGAGGTGGAGGCCTCCGCGTGCGTGCGTGCGTGCGGTGTC
>NC_041383.1:72993290-73040558 GCF_002162155.2 Triticum dicoccoides
GATGGGCTGGCCAGCTGGGCCAGGTAAGTGGCGCCAGGTAATTCCCTTCTCTCTCTGTCTTTTTCTAATTATTTCAGTTTTCTATTTTGCAGGTTTGTTTTGAATTTGGTTTTGAAACCAATTCAATTTATTTTGCTTCTGACAATATTTTTAGGAGCTAAAAGAATTAAAACAATGCTCCACAAAATATTTCAGAATTATTGGACCTATATTTATTTAATAGTAGATATAAATCCAATTCAAATAATTATTGATTTAATTCAAATGCCCAAATTAAATGTTTCTGAGACACCAAAAATATTGGTTTGGATTTTACCTCTTGCCAATATTTCCAGAGGATAACAGGAACATTTTCTTGGACTTATTTGAAGCGATTTTATCTTGATCATTTTTAAAAGGATTCTGAGGCTTTGAAAATTCCCCAATTCAAATTTCATTTGAATTTAAACATGCTGCAGCAACCAAGCTAGTCCAAGGCCAAGGTAAAGCTAGGGATGTGACAGGTAGCGGACGAGATGTGGGTTCGCATTTAATGCACCTTCTCCCATACGGCTATCGATAGACTTAAACACACTACCCCGATGCCACCTCCCGGTACCACTGTGGCGATCCCCTTGCTTATAAAAGGAGGCCCAAGGCGTTCAGGGGAAGGATTTGGATCTTTGGACAAGTGATGCTCATTGTAGCTAGCTCCAGAACAAGAACACTAAAACAGAGTTCTTAGGCAGGAGTAGGGTATTACGCAAGCCGTGGCCCGAACTTGGGTAAATACCCTGTGTCCACTGAATTGGCCTCTAATCCTGCTCTCCTCTCAACCCCGCGCCCCGCAACCGTAGTAGGGATCTCGTTTTGGTCGCATAGGTGTCGTTTCCACTGACAGAGCGTCTTACTTGATTTGAGTCTTTGCTTTTTAATTTACCACAATCAGCCTTGTTGTACACACCTTTTGGGAGAGACACACATGAATCGTGATTTATTAGAATACTCTATGTGCATCATTTATATCTTTTGAGCTAGACAAAATTGCTCTAGTGCTTCACTTATATCTTTTTAGAGCACGGCGGAGGTTTTATTTTATAGAAAATTCTTGAACTCAGTTTGCGAGTCTTTTAGAACAACATGGTAATTTCCTTTGGTTATAAAATTTGTCCTAATATGATGGGGATCCAAGATGGATATAATAAAAACTTTCATATGAAGTGCATTGAATACTATGAGAAGTTTGTTTCTTTATGATTGTTTTGAGATATGAAGATGGTATTATTAGAGTCATGCTAGTATAGTAGTGGTTGTGAATTTGAGAGATACTTGTGTTAAAGTTTGTGATTCCCGTAGCATGCACGTATGGTGAACCGTTATGTGATGAAGTTGGAGCATGATTTATTTAATGATTGTGTTCCTTACGAGTGGCAGCCGGGGACGAGCGATGGTCTTTTCCTACCAATCTATCCCCCTAGGAGCATGCGCGCATGATGTCTACTACACAACCTTCTTCTTGTAGACGTTGTTGGGCCTGCAAGTGCACAGGTTTGTAGGACAGTAGGAAATTTCCCTCGGGTGGATGACCGAAGGTTTATCAATCCGTAGGAGGCGTAGGACGAAGATGGTCTCTCTCAAACAACCCTGCAACCAAATAACAAAGAGTCTCTTGCGTCCCTGAAAGTGCTAGTTATCGACTAGAGGGGGGTGAATAGGCGATTTTTATCAAAGTCTTCAAAACGTGGAAGTTTCGAAGACAAACAATAGAAATGACTTAATTGATATGCAGCGGAAGATAAACTACAACAAGCAAACCATAGTCAAGTATGCAATAATATGAAAGTACAAAGACTAATAGCAGCTTGGTAGTAAGGATCAGGATGGAAGATAGTATGAAGCCAACCAACGATAGTAGTCAAGCAATGAAGTCAAACAGGTATGACAAATAGGCAATGACTTCACGAAGACAAACTCAAAGTAAAGGGAGGGAGAGGATAGAACCAGTCACTTGTTGAAGACACAGGATTTGTTGGACCAGTTCCAGTTGTTGTGACAACTGTACGTCTGGTTAGGGAGGCTGAGATTCAACTCAGAAGACCGTGTCTTCACCTTATTCCCCTTGAGCTAAGGACACACAGTCCTCGCCCAATCACTCTGGTAAATCTTGAAGGTAGACTTCCGAACCTTCACACACTTTGTTCACCGGCGATCCACAATGACTCTTGGATGCTCAGAACGCGACGCCTAACCGGCTGGAGGATACACATTCCTCAAGTGTAATAAGTCTTCAGGTCACTCAGACAGAAAGGCTTCAGTGATGCCTAACACTCTTTGGCTCTGGGTGTTTGGGCTTTGTCCTCGCAAGGATTTCTCTCTCAAAGGCTTCGAGGTGGATTGCTCTCAAACGACAAAAGCCGTGAACTAACTCTGAGCAGCCACCAATTTATGGTGTAGGGGGTGGGCTATTTATAGCCACAAGGCAGCCCGACCTGATATGTCCGAAATGACCCTGGGTCACTAAGGAACTGACATGCGTTCCAACGGTCAGATTTCAAACACACATGGCAACTTTACTTGGGCTACAAGCAAAGCTGACTCATCCAGCTCTGGATAGGATTTGCTCTCATTGTCTTCACCAACCTCCGATGCCTTTGCATGCTGGAAGTTGCGCTTGAAGAGATTATCGTCACGACACCAGAGCAATGATGATGGGTCCGCATTTTCAGGCTGTGGTCCATGGACCATACAAGGATAGAAACCTTGTGCAATAGCTTCAGCTCTGTTCTTGGGTGGAAGGCCTCGATAGAGAATATCACCCCAAGCACTTTTGATTACATTTTTCTCAGCATATTCCTGGGTCACGAACTTGTATTTGAACCATTTTTCAGCCCAATATCGTCGAATCCATTGGATTTGTGTCTTGCGCTGATTATAATCCTCTTCAGGATCTGTCTTGTAAATGTCTGCGAGGTCATCAGGCAAATATTTTGATGTTCCCCCTCGACACTGTCTTCCACCTTTCCTTACTGATTTCTCTGCAGCCATGAACTTCAAACTGAATGGCTTTAATACGTTCAAAGGCTTCAAAGGCTTTCGCTTGCTGGACAAACAGGAACTGGCTTCGGGAGAGTTAATGTGTTGCTGTAAGAATTCTGCAAACGAATGTAGACTATGAGAACCAAGGGATTCTCCCACGGACATGTACCTGTGACAGCAATAGAGATGCGAGGGAAGGGGAAGAGGTCATATGCATTCTCAGAAGATTTTGAAGATAAATCAGTTTGAAGACATTGACCTCATGTTACGAAGACATTCACTTATATGTTGAGAGTTGGTTCCAGATTTGTACGAATCTGTGAATAAGTACAAGTGAGGAATCTAACTAGATCTGAAGCTTAAGTGAATATACTAGGCAGTATGAGATGTAGACAGAATAGATCTAACATTGTATAGGTAGAAACCAATTTTGGTAAATAGGATGAATCATTGAGGATCAAAAAGGTGATAAAAATAAAGTTGTATTTACCACACGAAGAACTGTTAGATGGGATGAATAGGAGACCGAGCAGTTCAATCCATCGTGCCCTAACTTGGCGACGGAGGACACCTATGGCGGAGGCGGAGAGGACGATGTCCGCGACCGGCGTGAGGACGGCGTCGGAGAAGTCGCGGCAGCTAAGCGCTTCGTTGCCAGCGTCGTCGGCAGCTAGCGGTGGCGCTAGGGTTTTGATGAGGTGGAGAGGTGGAAGAAGGTTTTCGTTACCGTAGGGGACATGTATTTATAAGGAAGTGTGCAGCATAGCACAATTACGCAGGTGCCCCTGGCGGTTCACATCTGAGGGGCACGTGGCAAGCATGCAACATACTCAGAGTTGTCCCACGTTCCCACGCCCGCCAGGTTTGTCGGATGGTTGTTCCGGCTTCTCCGGATTTCAAACAATAAGGATGAATCATTTAAAACAGGCTTAATTTTTGTCTCTGTGTCTTCTGCTGACAAGGATGCAGAGAAGACATTCGATAGTTTCAATAGAATGCATATGATTTGGACAGATAGAGTTTGAGATAGAAAACATAGAGAGATTAGGGTCCGATCACATTCACTTAGTTCAAAAGATTCAACTAGGAAGACATAGCTATAAGTGAATGTTGTAGAGGACAGAATACTAGCATATATATCAGAAAGCAATCAAATCAACATAGTGAAGTAAATCATGAAGATAAGTTGAAATTTGAAGACAAACCAAATGCGAAGACATTGCAAAATTAACGCCATGAGTGAAACACTTCAAACCAAGAAATTTGGTGGTGGCGTTACCCACCGTATAGGAAGTATTAGACCCAGACACGGCGCACAATTATCGTGGCGCTCCGAAGTCAAATTCCACGTTAATGTATTCACACTCAGAATGTAAGTATTCATTGATTGAAGATATACTTTACTTCGTGTGTTGCACATCTAAGTCATCAACATGCATAAGTGTTAGGATGTGTGCCTGATCACAGGACATTTGAGGACTCCAAGATATTTAGCTCACACCGTAACTTGCAAAACCTTTTCTCATCCAAGGGCTTTGTGAAGATATCTGCCAGTTGCTCTTCAGTGTTGTCGTGAATGATGTCAATATCTTTCTTCATGACATGATCTCTAAGAAAGTGATGACGAATTTCAATGTGCTTTGTCTTCGAGTGCTGGACTGGATTGTTGGCAATCTTGATGGCGCTTTCATTGTCGTAGAAGAGAGGTACTTATTTCAGATTGACGCCATAGTCCTTGAGAGTTTGCTTCATCCATAGAAGCTGAGCGCAACAAGATCCAGCAGCAATGTATTCAGATTCAGCAGTTGAGAGTGATACACAGTTTTGCTTCTTTGAACACCAAGAGACAAGTGATCGTCCCAGAAAGTGACATGTGCCTGATGTAGACTTGCGATCCACCTTGTCACCAGCATAATCAGCATCCGAGAATCCAACCAGATCAAATTTTGAGCCCTTTGGAAACCATAATCTGAGTGTTGGGGTGTAAGCCAAATATCGAAGAATTCGCTTCACAGCTAAGTGATGCGATTCCTTTGGTGCCGCTTGGAATCGAGCACACATGCAAACACTAAGCATAATATCTTGCCTAGATGCACATAGGTAAAGTAAAGAACCAATCATGGAGCGGTATACCTTTTGATCGAACTCTTTATCATTGTCGTCGGGAGCCAGATGGTGTTTGGCTGGCATTGGCGTCGTGTAACCTTTGCAATCTTGCATTCCAAACTTCTTCAGATAGTCTTTGAGATATTTTTTTTGAGATATGAAGATGCCATTCCTTTGCTGACGAATTTGAAGACCAAGGAAGAACTTCAACTCACCCATCATGGACATCTGATATTGCTCTTTCATCATGTATCCAAACTCATCACTATACTTCTGGTTGGTGCAGCCGAAGATAATGTCATCCACATATATTGGGCACACAAACAGTTCTCCATCATATGTCTTCGAGAAGAGTGTGGGATCGAGGGATCCAGGTTTGAAGCCTTTGCTCTTTAGGAAGTCTTTGATCGTATCATACCAAGCGCGAGGAGCTTGTTTGAGGCCATACAATGCTTTGTTTAGCTTGTACACCATATCAGGATGTTTTGGATCTTCAAAGCCTGGTGGTTGAGCAACGTACACTTCTTCTTCAATATTGCCATTGAGGAATGCACTCTTCACATCCATTTGGTATAGTAAGATGCTGTGGTGGTTAGCATAGGCTAGCAGTATGCAAATAGCTTCAAGCCTAGCCACAGAAGCAAATGTTTCATCGAAGTCAATTCCTTCAACTTGAGTATATCCTTGAGCCACAAGACGTGCTTTGTTTCTGATGACTTGACCATGCTCATCTTGCTTGTTTTGATATATCTATTTTGTGCCAGTAATGTTATGCTTGCGAGGGTCAGGACGCTTGACTAGTTCCCAAACATTGTTCAGCTTGAACTATTGAAGTTCTTCTTGCATAGCTTGAATCCATTCAGGTTCCATAAAGGCTTCAGCAACTTTCTTGGGTTCTGATATTGACACAAACGAAAAGTGCCCACAGAAATTTGCTAACTGTGTTGCTCTTGAGCGAGTAAGTGGACCAGGTGCATTGATGCTATCAATTATCTTCTCAATTTGTACTTCATTTACAACACGAGGATGAACTGGACGAAGACCTTGCTCTTGCTGATCATTGTCATCATTGGGAGGATTGTCTTCGGTCTGAGCACTGTCTTCAGGTTGGTTTGGTGCAGAAATGATAAGTTCCTCTTCAGGCTGTGCTTTAGAAGGCATGATTTCACTAGTTCCCATCAGTTTGATAGATTCGCTGGGCGGAGCTTCATCTAGTGTACTTGGCAGGAGCTCTCTTTGTGAACCATTGGTTTCATCAAATCGCACGTCCACAGTTTCAACGATTTTGTAGAGATAGAGGTTGAAGACTCTGTAAGAGTGCGAGTCCTTTCCGTAACCGAGCATGAAGCCTTCGTGAGCTTTAGGTGCAAATTTTGACTTGTGATGGGGATCCTTGATCCAGCACCTAGCACCAAATACTTTGAAGTAGCTGACATTTGGCTTCTTGCCAGTAAGGAGCTCATAGGATGTTTTGTTCAGAAGCTTATGGATGTAGACGCGGTTGATGATGTGACATGCTGTATCAATAGCTTCAGGCCAGAACTTTCTTGGTGTCTTGTACTCGTCGAGCATTGTTCGAGCCATCTCAATGAGGGTTCTGTTCTTGCGCTCAACAATGCCATTTTGCTGAGATGTGTATGGAGCAGAAAACTCATGAGTGATTCCCATTGTATCCAGATAAAGATCAAGCCCGGTGTTCTTGAACTCAGTGCCATTGTCACTTCTGATATGCTTGATCTAGATGCCATAATTGTTCATGGCTCGATTGGAGAAGCATCTGAAGACATCTTGCACTTCAGTCTTGTAGAGAATTATGTGCACCCATGTATATCTTGAGTAGTCATCAACAATGACGAAGCCATAGAGACAAGCTGTTGTTGTGAGGGTAGAGTAGTGAGTAGGGTCAGATAAGTCATGTGTAACAGCTCAAAGGGTTGAGATGTCATCATGATTGTCTTCGAGGGGTGCTTTACCATAGTCATCTTTCGAGCTTCGCAGGCACCACACAAATGATCCTTCTTGAACTTGACACCCTCAATGCCTATGACATGCTTCTTCTTGACGAGTTTGTGTAAGTTCCTCATGCCAGCATGCCCCAGCCTCCAATGCCAGAGCCAGCATTCTGAAGCTTTTGCAAGAAGACATACGGCAAGCTGTGGACCTGCTGAGAAATCTTGCTTTTACCAGTGTCAGCAAATGTGATGTGACTCTTGTCTGATGGACTTAAGGTTGAGTCCATGAGAAGACTTCGATCACAAGTCATATGATTAGTGCATCCGCTCTCCATAATCCACTCTGAAGCATGAGGTGTCATACCCTACAGTGCAGTTAGGAGGATAGGCTTCACAAAGAGTGTTGTGAAGCATAAGCATTTGACGCACACAAGGATTATCACAGCTTAGATCAAGGTTAGAACTCATAGTATGACTGGTAAGCGATTCATATGTGAAATACATAGTGAGACCATTTTATCATGCGTCCCTTAATGTGTTTTAGGTCCCCATCAATAGTATCAGACACCTTTGATGCAGGCTGGAGACCTTATTCTGCAAAATAAAGTTAATTCTTCTTCACCACCCACATCTTCAGGGGTGTCTTAGAAGCAATGAGTCTAAGTGCAGCATTTGAGAATTTTGGCCTTGAAGCCCTAGCAAATAGCCTTGTAGTCGATGGATGATACTCATATGAATAAGAAGAAAAGTTCTTAGTTTTATGAACATATCGGTTTGAAGACACACACTCATATTCATAAGTTTGAGTATGATTTCCCTGCAAAACATTGGTGTTAGGGTGACTCAGGTGAGTCCTGTATCTGTATGAAGCCTTTGGGTCATATGAAGCCATAGGTCTGGAGTTTGTCCTCTTCCTTGGTGGTGTCATGATTACATTCACATGAAGATTCTCAATACACTGCTTAGGTACCCAGATCTTCTTCATAGGTGGTCCATTCCTGTAGTTAGTACCAATATACCTGGCAAACACTTCACCATTCTGATTTTTGAACAGTTTATAGTTGGCATCAAAGGATTCATCAATGATAATAGGATTAGCACAGGCAAAGCCAGATAAGGTGGATGGATCCACTAAAGGTCGCTTTGCAGCAACCCATGTGGTTTTGGGATACTGCTCAGGCTTCCAGTAGGAACCATCAACATTCATTTTCCTCTCGAACCCAACACCCTCTTTCCTAGGGTTTCGGTTCAGAATCTGCTTTTTGAGGACATCGCAAAGTGTGTGATGTCCTTTCAGACTTTTATACATCCCTGTTTCAAGCAATGTCTTCAACCTAGCGTTTTCATCAGCAATAGTAGCGGTATCCTCCGTAGAGGGGTTAGTTTCCACATCAGTAGTTGAAGACAATGTAACAGTAGCAGCAGTGGAACATTCAGCAACAGAGGTAGCGTTATCACACTCAATGCATTTTAGACAAGGTGACTCAAATCCATCCTGGAACTGATCTGTTGAGCGCGAAGTGACTCATTCTCCTTTTGAAGATCTTCATGAGCCGCTTTGAATTTCTCAAGCTCTTGCTTCCTTTGAAGATAATCATAGGAGAGCTTTTCATAAGTGGTTGAGAGCGTCTCATGAAGACTTTCAAGTTCTTGGTACTTAGCATGAAGATTTTTTATGTCTTCAACTAAGGACTGTGAACGTGTCATTTCCGCATCCAACAGGTCATCGCTTTTGTCTAACAGTTTTTGAGTATGTTCCATAGTATTTTGTTGTTCAGTTGCAATTTGAGCAAGTGTTTTGTAGCTGGGTTTCGATTCACAATTAGAGTCATCTTCACTTGACGTTTGAAAGCAAGCATCACGTGATTTTACCTTGGCACCACGTGCCATGAAGCAGTAGGTGGGAGCAGGATCGTCCTTGTCCTCAGCCTCAGCGTTGGTGTGGAAGTCATTGTCTTGAGTGTTGAAGATGGACTTTGCAACATAGGATGTGGCTAGAGCCAGACTTGCAATGCCAGGGTCGGACTCCTCTTCAGATTCCACATCCGCCTCCTCAGAAACAGACTCCTCCTCTGAATCCATTTCATTGCCAAAAAAAGCACGAGCCTTGCCAGATGAGCTCTTCTTATGAGATGAAGACCTTGATGAGGACTTGGAAGAAGACTTTGAAGATTTCTTCTTATTCTTGTCATCAGAATCATATTCCTTGCTTTTTATTCTTCTTCTTCTCATTGTCCCATTGTGGACACTCAGAGATATAGTGTCCAGGTTTCTTGCACTTGTGACATGTTCTCTTCTTGTTGTCATGAGTGGAAGCTTCATCATTTCTTGAGCTAGATCGTGAAGACTTTCTGAAGCCCTTCTTCTTGGTGAACTTCTGGAACTTCTTCACAAGCATAGCAAGTTCCTTTCCAATGTCTTCAGGATCATCAAAACCGCAGTCAGATTCTTCTTCAGATGAGGAAACAACTTTTGCGTTCAAAGCGCGAGTTCGGCCATAGTTGGGACCATAGATATCTCTTTTCTCAAAGAGCCGGAACTCATGTGTGTTGAGCCTCTCAAGTATATTAGACGGATCGAGTGTCTTGAAGTCAGGGCGTTCTTGTATCATGAGGGCAAGGGTGTCAAAGGAGCTATCAAGTGATCTCAGTAGTGTCTTGACTATTTCATGCTTGGTAGTCTCAGTGGCGCCGAGAGCCTGAAGCTCATTTGTGATGTCGGTGAGGCGATCAAACGTGAGCTGGACATTTTCATTGTCGTTTCTCTTCAAGCGGTTGAAGAGGTTGCGAAAAACACTGATCCTTTGATCTCTCTGAGTTGAGACGCCTTCGTTGACCTTGGATAGCCAGTTCTAGACTAGCTTTGACGTTTCCAGAGCACTCACACGGCCATACTGTCCTTTGGTCAGATGACCACAGATGATGTTCTTTGTAGTTGAGTCCAGTTGAATGAACTTCTTGACATCAGTGGGGGTGACACCTTCACCAGTTTTGGGAACGCCGTTCTTGACGACATACCAGAGGTCGACATCAATGGCTTCAAGATGCATGCGCATCTTATTCTTCTAGTAGGGATATTCAGTTCCATCTAACACGGGGCAAGCAGCGGAGACTTTGATTATCCCTGCAGTCGACATAGCTAAACTCCAGGTGGTTAAACCGAATCACACAGAACAACGGAGTACCTTGCTCTGATACCAATTGAAAGTGCTAGTTATCGAATAGACGGGGGGTGAATAGGTGATTTTTATCAAAGTCTTCAAAACATGGAAGTTTCGAAGACAGACAATAGAAATGACCTAATTGATATGCAGCGGAAGATAAACTACAACAAGCAAACCATAGTCAAGTATGCAATAATGTGAAAGTACAAAGACTAATAGCAGCTTGGTAGTAAGGATCAGGATGGAAGATAGTATGAAGCCAACCAACGATAGTAGTCAAGCAATGAAGTCAAACAGGTACGACAAATAGGCAATGACTTCACGAAGACAAACTCAAAGTAAAGGGAGGGAGAGGATAGAACCAGTCACTTGTTGAAGACACATGATTTGTTGGACCAGTTCCAGTTGCTGTGACAACTGTACGTCTGGTTAGGGAGGCTGAGATTCAACTCAGAAGGCCGCGTCTTCACCTTATTCCCCTTGAGCTAAGGACACACAGTCCTCGCCCAATCACTCTGGTAAGTCTTCAAGGTAGACTTCCGAACCTTCACAGACTTCGTTCACCGGCGATCCACAATGACTCTTGGATGCTCAGAACGCGACGCCTAACCGGCTGGAGGATACACAGTCCTCAAGTGTAATAAGTCTTCAGGTCACTCAGACAGAAAGACTTCAGTGATGCCTAACACTCTTTGGCTCTGGGTGTTTGGCTTTGTCCTCGCAAGGATTTCTCTCTCAAAGTCTTCGAGGTGGGTTGCTCTCAAATGACAAAAGCCGTGAACTAACTCTGAGCAGCCACCAATTTATGGTGTAGGGGGTGCGCTATTTATAGCCACAAGGCAACCGGACCTGATATGTCTGAAATGACCCTGGGTCACTAAGGAACTGACACGTGTTCCAACGGTCAGATTTCAAACACACATGGCAACTTTACTTGGGCTACAAGCAAAGCTGACTCATCCAGCTCTGGATAAGATTTGCTCTCATTGTCTTTGCTCGAAGACATAGGATTTGGCTTGAGCATCACTTCAGTCATTCTGATTTTGTTCACTTGGACCCCACTTAACAGTACGGTCGTTCCTATGACTCAACAAAGAAGAAAAGGAAACAACGAAACAACACAGTCTTCGCGCTCCATAGTCTTCACTCAATGTCTTCTCATGTCATAGTCTTCAATATGAATATCTTCATATACGACCATTCTCGTCAATGTCTTCATACATTTTAAGGGGTCATCTCCGGTAGGTAAACCGAATCAATGAGGGACACTACCTACGTTATCCTGCAATTCTCACAAACGCATTAGTCCCTCAACTAACTTTGTCGTCAATACTCCAAAACCAACTAGGGGTGGCACTAGATGCACTTACAGTCCCCAACACACCCAATACAATGGTAATTTGTATAGGTGCACTAGTTCGGCGAAGAGATGGTGATACAAGTGCAAAATAGATAGTAGATAAAGGTTTTTGTAATCTGAAATTATAAAAACAGCAAGGTAACAAGTGGTAAAAGTGAGCATAAACGGTATTGCAATGATAGGAAACAAGGCCTAGGGTTCATACTTTCACTAGTGCAAGTTCTCTCAACAATAATAACATAGATAGATCATATAACAAGCCCTCAACATGCAACAAAGAGTCACTCCAAAGCCATTAATAGCGGAGAACAAACGTAGAGATTATGGTAGGGTACGAAACCACCTCAAAGTTATTCTTTCGGATCGATCTATTAAAGAGTTCGTACTAGAATAACACCTTAAGACACAAATCAACCAAAACCCTAATGTCACCTAGATACTCCATTGTCACCTCAAGTATCCATGGGCATGATTATACGATATGCATCACACAATCTCAGATTCATCTATTCAACCAACACAAAGTACTTCAAAGAGTGTCCCAAAGTTTCTACCGGAGAGTCAAGAACGTGTGCCAACCCCTATGCATAGGTTCATGGGCGAAACCCGCAAGTTGGTCACCAAAACATACATCAAGAGGCACATGATATCCCATTGTCACCACAGATAAGCACGGCAAGACATACATCAAGTGTTCACATAAAAGACTCAATCCGATAAGATAACTTCAAAGGGTAAAACTCAATTCATCACAAGAGAGTAGAGGGGGAGAAACATCATAAGATCCAACTACAATAGCAAAGCTCGAGATACATCAAGATCATACAATAGAGGGAACACGAGAGAGAACACGAGAGAGATCAAACACATAGCTACTGGTACATACCCTCAGCCTCGAGGGTGAACTACTCCCTCCTCGTCATGGATAGCGCCGGGATGATGAAGATGGCCACCGGTGAAGGATCCCCCCTCCGGTAGGGTGCCGGGAAGGGCTCCCGAGAGGTTTTTTGGTGGCTACAGAGGCTTGCGGCGGCGGAACTCCCGATCTATCTTGATATTCAATGGTTTTAGGGTACGTAGGCTTATATAGGCGAAAGAAGTCGGTCGGGGGGTGCTCGAGGGGTCCACGAGACAGGGGGCCGCACCCTGTAGGGAGGGCCCTATCTCCTGGGCTCCTCGAGGATCTTCGGACTTGATCTCCAAGCCTCTAGGATGATATTCTCCCAAAAGCACGATGCCAAAGGTTTCATTCCGTTTGGACTCCGTTTGATATTCCTTTTCTTCGAAATACTGAAACAGACAATAAAACAACAATATGGGTTGGGCCTCTGGTTAATAGGTTAGTGCCAAAAGTAATATAAAAGTGAATAATAAAGCCCATAATCATTCAAAACACATAGTAATATAGCATGAATGCTTCATAAATTATAGATACGTTGGAGACGTATCAACATCCCCAAGCTTAATTCCTACTCGTCCTCGAGTAGGTAAATGATAAAAGAAAGAATTTATGAAGTGTGAATGCTAGAAGGTGCACAAGTTTGATCAATGATAATTTCAATCACCTTTTCTAGCATGATAATATGTCATAACAGTAGTTCATCTCATAAAACTTTTCATAATCAAGTAACAAGCAATTCACATGTCAAAGCATAGACCATAAACTTTCTTGAAAACTAGCAAACTTCATTCTTAATCATCAAACAATTGCAATTCATCTTACTTTCATGAAGTCAGAGCTTTGATTTAGCAAACTTCACATACTCAACTATCATATAGTCTTCTACAATTGCTAACACTCACGCAATACTTGTGGTTATGAAGTTTTAATCAGACATGGAGAAAGATTGGGGCTTATAATGTTGCCTCCAAACGTACTCACCTTTGGGTGATGTCAACAATAATAGTTCATGCTAACGTACATCCAATTGGATATATATATATCAGGATCACCCTAAAACAAAGTGCTTGCCAAAGGATAAAATGAAAAAGGGAAAGGTGAAGATCACCTTGATCCTTGCATAAAGTAAAAACATAAAGTAAAAGATATGCCCTTCGCAGAGGGAAGCAGGGATTTGCAGAGGTGCCAGAGCTCAATTTTGAAATAGAAATAAATAATTTTGAGAGGTATGATCTCATTGTCAACATAACAGCAAAGAGTTCCCAATATCTTCCATACTACATACATTATAGGCGGTTCCCAAACAGAATGGTAAAATTTTATACTCCCCCAACCACCAACAAGCATCAATCCATGGCTTGCTCGAAACAACGAGTGCCTCCAACTAACTACATTCCTGGGGGAGTTTTGTTTAATTATTTTGATTTGATTTTGATCTTTTTGATCATGGGACTGGGCATCCCGGTTACCGCCACTTTCTCGTGAATGAGGAGCGGAGTCCACTCCTCTTGAGAATAACCCACCTAGCATGGAAGACATTGACAGCCCCTAGTTCCTACATGAGCAATTCGGGCATACAAAACAGATTATAATTTGAAGGTTTAGAGTTTGGCACATGCAAATTTACTTGGAACGGCATGTAAATACCGCATATAGGTAGGTATGGTGGACACTCATGGCAAAAACTAGGTTTAAGGGTATTGGATGCACAAGCAGTATTCTCGCTTAGTACAGATATTTAGGCTAGCAAGGGGAGAAGGCAAGCTCAACATGTTTGAATGATCCATGACAATATACTTTAACTGAGATGTGAGAAAACATAACCCATTATGTTGTCTTCCTTGTCCAACATCAACTCTTTCGCATGTCATACTTAATGAGTGCTCACAATTATCTATGATAATATATTTATATGTGAAATCTCTCTTCCTTCAATATTCTTTTATGAATTTTTCAAATGACCAATACAATGCTTGCTAACACTACTAGGGAAAAGGCTAGCAGCAACGCAGGTTTTAGGTGTATTAGTAGCGCGGGGAGCGGCGGTACTAATAAGGCGCTACAGATAACACATAGCAGTAGCGCGTGGTCACCGGCGCTACTGCTACACAAGTGTAGCAGCAGCGCGGTTAGTGGAAGCTTGCTACTGCTAGTAGCTCTAGCGCGCTTTGCAATGACGCGCTACTGCTATCGCGGCGCTGCTGCTAACTTTTATACACTTGCTACTGCTAATTTAACAGGTTTTTTGTTTTTTCTGGCATATTTGTTTTGTATTTGAACAGGCTTTATAGAAGAATCTTTAGCACATAGAAATCTCATCATGATACACATCCAAATGCCTGCGAGACCACAAATGTAATCATAGCATATACATACAAATAGTCTCATCATAATCATCATCCAACACAAAGTGGTATCTTGTCATCATCTCGAAAATAGCAATACATGCGAGTCTCGAATACTTGCAACTACAACAACGTCATCCATCTAAACAAAGGTATACGAAAGAAGAGCTATCACTATGAGTGAGAGCGGAACTATGCAGTACATGAGGTGGCGGTTACGAGTCCTCTCTCGCGCTAGCGTGAACCTCAAGTAACTAGCTTCTCCTTCTTGTTTGCTTTTGAAGCCTTTATGGCTGGTGCCCGTGAACCCATTCACTTGCGCCTGACACTCATGCCACTTGTTGTACACCCCCGGAACCTTCCTTTGTACACGACATAGCAATTGCATCTCGCCATCAAGAAACTAGGTACCTGTTAGAGATGCATGTTCACGAAGAGGATGTACAATCATATATATGCAACAAAATATACTAGAGCAACACCGAAAAAGAAAGGGTTAGCAACTAGATGTAACATATAGTACACAAATTAATTAACTAGAGGTACGCAGGTCATCGTACACAAACTAACAATGTAGCGTTACGCAAGTTCGGCAGGGACCGCGGACATCACAAAGTTTCATCGCTACAAAAAGTATACAAGTTAAACAGCCACATATCATCATCATCGGCATCATAAATCACTAGAAGTTCCATCCTTCTATATCATCGAGGATGAACCCTAGCTTCTTGAACGGCGTGAGGTCTAGACGTTGCATGCCTATGCGAGTTCGGACGTCAGCTCGGAATATAGGGCCGTGGTGGAACATCCCCTTCTCATCGACGACTTCTTTCATGATGACCGTCGCAATGTCGCTTTGGATGCGAAAGAAGTCATCTCTAAGTTTATAATCCGCTTCTCCATGAGATTCTAGCCACTTGTGGATATGATCATCATTTCTGCTTCTCATGCGAAGCTTTTGGTGATCCGTGTTGAACTGAATCATGAGATGGACGATGTAGAATCCATCCTTCTTGCTTTGTTTTGGGACATGGATGCAGGAGAAGTTAGTTTTATGCGCGAAACCCATCTTCTTGTTCCTTTGTTTCTTGATCTGCACGTGGCCACCTCTAAAGCTGAAGCCTTGGAGAGCATCATCTAGAATATTCATTATGTGGGTGTAGTCTTTTATCTCGTAGTCTCTGAAAGGGTCAAAATACACGGCGTGGGAGACTTGCGGGTAAAGAACGATAAGGACGGCGCGCCCGTTGCTGCGGGGAAAAGACACCTCAAATTATTCCCCATATGAGAGAGAAGGAATGACTGAAATGTACGAAAGGGTTGGACGGAACTGACTTACTTTGGATGATAAGGCACGAGGACAATTTCCCGGTCCTTATTCTGTACCATGAAGTTTTGCAGGTACTCCCTAGCAGTTTCACGCTCAAAGTCGCCGAGACTCAAGAAAGACTCGTACATGTAGTACGGATCCGCCACACAGATTTGCGAGACTTCTTCACTCTTCATGACAGAGCCCATATGTAGCGCAAAAAGGCGGACGATTGTAAAATTGAGCCGCCTTGTTAGAAACATCTCAAAGATATGGTCAAACTATAGGAAGAATACCTCCGCGGGCCATGACTCAACGTAGCACTTCCCATCAGGCACACAAGCCGCGTATGTCGGATATCCTGGATCCTTTCAGGCTAGTAGGCTTTTCTCAGTCGACATCACATGGTCGTGCAGTCTCCTGAGATCCCCTGATAGTGCCTCCAACGGTTTCGGCGGTAGCATCAGCTCGCTCGTGAGATGGAACATGACCGCACCTTTCACGGGTACACGCTCTTCAGAATGCATCGTCTGGCTGCTATGTGCTCTGGCTTGTTTGGAGGCAGTTATCTTCCCCGATCTCTTCCTCTCCTTTTTCTTGGGCACACCTTCCAGACCCTTTCTTAACCCCTGCCCCAGTGTTCCTGGGATAAGTACTGTACGACCCTCGCGCCCGGCTAGTTGAGCCTCTGTTGAGGCGGCATCTTCAGGCGTGTCCTGTGAGGATTTCATGAAGAGAGACTTTTTGCAATCCCTGCTACGACCCTGCCCGGGGATATCATCCATATCCTCATTAGCAAGCTGATAGCCGGATTCGTCATATGGTTGACTCATCATATCTTTGTCACAGTCATACACGTTTGTATTGAGGTAATCCATAGGGTCAACCTCCTTCTCATCATCCATTCTCTATTCTACAGGAGAAATTACATCAACCAGTACTATTGCACCCCCTTCATCATGTCATCCGCCGCTCTCACCCGGCACTATAGGAGTTGGTAATTGCGTAGGCGGGGTGGTGGTCTCCACACATGCTTGTTGATGTGTGGTTATTGGTGTGCTCTCAGCCGGCTCCAGACGAATAAGATTCTTCGGCCATAGCAGCACCCAACCCTTGCAGCTTCCAATCCGCGGTGGGGTCTCATCGTCCGCTCCCACATGCTGTACTGGAGGAGGCAAATCCTCGTGCCCCGATTTCACACTGGTCAAGCTAACCCTGGAGTGCCCAGCGGGGATCGGCTGGTTGTGGAACATGGGTTGTGAGGGGTCCATTATCATCCCCTTTCCCACGTCCACCTTCTGGCCTATGATCAAGTAGAGTATGGTGCACGGGGTTTCTTTCGCCTGCAAACACATATGTCTGTGGCGTAAAACAACCAAAAGGCAACAAAAATGGAATATTATATATATATATATATATATATATATATATGTTGGTGCGACATGTAATTACCGTGACGGCGTCGAGCTCAGCCAAAGATGAAGGCCCACCTAGCACGCCTGAGACTGAGGACGGGCTGCTATGAGCGGGAGCGGCTGTGAGAGGAGGCCCGGTTGCGTGAGCAAGTGATGGTGCGATGGTGTTGTTGTTCATGGATATGCTCCCGACCAAACTGGGCAAGGGGAAATCATGTACCGTCTTGTCTGGATTTTCCTTCGTCCAGTTGATGATAACTGGAACCAAGTTAGTAGCTAAATCATTTCTGCAGGCAGTTACAGCTGCATTGACTGCCTGCTATAGCAACTCATATTTGTCCTCGACAGCTTTTTTCGTGTCCTCAGCTTATTTTTTCTTGACCGCAAGCTTCACCTTCGCGTCGATGTCCGCCTGACTAAACTTCTTTTTCTGCTTCTTGGCCTCCGGGCCCTTGTCGTAAAACACCTTCCACGTGGCGCCGTCTCCAGAGCCGTGCACACGACCATATTGCGGCCGCTGGCCCAAAGGGAGTCCCTTAAGTTCATTCAAGGCCCGGTTGAGAGGGGTGTCCCACTTGGGCCTCATCGGAGAAGTAGGGCTTTCGGCTGCAAGCTGGTGTTTCTTCTCTAGTAGTCTAATCAATTTCCTCGTGATCTTGTCCGTGTAAAAAACCTTTTTCTCCTTTTCCCACTTGTAGCGGGCCCTGATGAAGTCACGCTCCAAGGGGTTGGTGAACTTCGCGAAGGGGTCTGGGAGACCCGCGGCTTCATGTTCCGCGTCCTCCTTATCCCATATGGGCCTTTTACCGAGGTAGCCACGGCTTCCGAGGCGATGCTTCCCCGTGTTCCTTTGCTGAAGGCTCTTGAATTTCACAGCCTTAGCCTTGGCTGCCTCGGTAGCGCAAGTGTCCTTGAACTTTTCGAACTCCTCTTCTGTAAGTGTCGGATTTACCTCCAAAATCTTGGACAGGGGTTCATCAGCCTCAATAGCTCATTTTACTCTCCCTCTCCAGGAGGCCAAATCATTGCTGAACATGCCCATGGCGTGATTGTTAATCTTTTTCATCGTTGGATCATCCCACGGTTGTTCTATGTTATCATCCCGGTCGGGGAACTTGAATCTCTTGTGCAACTTTTTTTAGGAGCAACTGCGTCAAATGTTCTTTACTCCTTAAGTCATCGTCGTTGATGCTCGCGCATTCCCATAGGATGCATCCTACTTGGTTCCCAAAGCACTTGCGAGGTTCTTCCGGCTCTAACGGCTCAAACTTGCCAAGTGCCATCTTTGTGATCACAAGTCGTCCAATCCCTAGTTTGTTAAGTTTTCGTATCCTCTGCTTCTTATGCTTCCTCTTTTTGATAGCGGCATCGGGGCCGGTACCTTCCCCGCCGGTATCTTCCCTGCCGGTACCTTCCCCACCGGTCTCGGTGCCGCCATCGGTGCCGGTGCCATCGGTGTCGATGTCGGCGTCAGTACCATCATCGAGGCCGACCTGCAAACCTTGCTTAGCAGTCAAATAGTCGAGGTACTCCTTTTCACCCTCATAATCCATCTCGTCTGCATCTTGGTCAGAAGGCCCAGTTTCTTCGTTGTTCGACATGTTTCCTATGATTAAGTGTCCTCATTTATTTCTAAAAGTATGAATAAATGAGAAATGACATAAAAAGAAATCTATGTGCCAACACTCGATATGCCAACTATGTAGCACAAATCATGCCTTTATTCACGGGAAATTTCGGCATGACCTTTGCTAAAAAATGGACATATCGAGCGGCTGAAATTCACCGGAATGGAAATGAATCAACATTCCGACGTAACATAGGCCACTCGGATCATTTTCCAAACATGACATATCCACATACCACATGTCCAGTTCAAATTTGCATATAAATTCAGCTAATTTTGAAACCTAGCTAAATTCATAACTAAATAGATAACCTAATTATTTACATACTACCCTAACTAAAATCTAAGTAAATTAACCGAAGAACCCTAGCAGAGAGAGAGAGTGGGAGGGGAGGTTTACAGAGGGTGCAGGGGCGAGGAGGCAGACCCGACAATGGCCGAGGTTGCGAGGGGAGGAAGAAGAGGAGGGAGGCGAGGGCCGACGGGGTCAGGGGCGAGCGCCTGGGTCGGGGGCGAGCGATGGCGCCGGGTCGGGAGCGAGCGCCGGGGTCAGGGTTGGGGGCGAGGGCGGGGTCGGGGGCGAGCGCCGGCGCTGGGGTCGGGGGCGAGCGACGGGGGAAGAGAGAGTGCGGATTTGGGGGAAAAAGGCGGGATGAAGCAGGGATAGTGAGAATTTTGGGTTAAGTGGACGTAGCAGCAGAGCGTTTGGCCAAAACGCGCTGCTAATACCTTCAGTAGCTATAGCGGTTTATACGACATGCGCTACTACTACCTTCAGTAGCTGTAGCGGTTTATACGAAACGCGCTACTACTGCCTTCAGTAGCTGTAGCGGTTTATACGAAACGCGCTGCTACTACCTTCAGTAGCTGCTACTACTGCCAGTTTTCCTTTTTCTTTTCCTTTATTTTCTCCCACTTTTATTTCCCAAGAGCAGTGAACGAAGGGAGGGCGATATATATTGCATCATTTGACGGTTAAATATGTATGCAAAATAGGAACATATATATTACATCATTGGACCATGCATAATAATGGCTAAGTGTGTATACAAAATAGGAACATATATATATATATATATATATATATATATATATATATATATTACATCATTTGACCGATAACATACGGTTCCTCAGCGCTGACGTTTTCGTTTTTGAGTCAGCTTCTTTCCCTTCTTGTTCGTCGAAGAATAATTGAGCCCCTCATTGTGACTTTGCCTTTTCCATGGAGTACGATTTTCCTTAGGTAATGTAGTATTGATTCTTCTTTTGACGTATACTTCATCATCATCGTCATCTTCCCTCATTGGTTTGTCGTCCTGATCATAGTCTTCCTCGTTGGCGACTCCATCCATTCCAATGATGTTCCGTTTGCCTCTCCTCAAGACAACACGACTGGGATTGCATGGGTCGGTTATGAAGAAGCATTGTGTCACGTGCTTAGCGTGTACCCATGGCTCATTTTTTGCGATAGTGTTCACGGTAGCGCTCTTGGCATCGGGTGTACTCATGGTAGTGAAAATCTGGTTTTCTCTTTCGACATTCTTTGCCCATCTGACACGGAACATCGTCGTGTTGTGCAGTCCAGAGTAGTCAAGCTCCCAGATCTCCTCGACCCTTCCATAAAATCGTTCAGTTGCGCCGTTGTCGCTGCCGGTCATGCATTCCATCGTCACCCCTGAGTTCTGATCATCACTGTCCATATCTTTGGCCTCCGTGTAGAACGTGTATCCGTTAATATCATATGCCTGATAGGTTACGAGGTTGGGCGAGGGGCCATGTGCCAAGGCATATATGAGCAATCCGTCCTTAGAACCCTCCTCCGGGGGATTAGCAATAATATGCTCTTTGAACCAATGCAGGAAAGTGGAGTTCTGCTCTCTAGTAACTTCGGCGTTCGTCCTGCATACCCCCTGGTCACGATACTTCTTTGCGATAATTTCTTTGTGCAGTGCCACGAAAGGATCTACCTCGTCTAGGTGTTGTAGCACTACCAAGTTTGCTCTGTCAAAGTCGTTGCGTCGATCTGAGTATGCCACGTGCAGTTCCCTGCGACCGTTGCAGTGACCATCTCGTTCGAGCCTCCCATCGTGCTTCTTAACGGGCAAACTAACACTAACACCAGGCGGCTGGTCTGCGCCATATAGAAAATTCTCACAGAAAGAGATTCACTTTTTTGTCAAATAGCCCTGGACGATGCTTCCATCCGGACGGGACATGTTACGAACGAATCCTTTGATGATCCCATTCATCCTCTCAAACGACATCATGTTGTGCAGAAATGACGGCCCCAGGTCTATTATGTCATCCACAATATGGACACACAGATGCACCATCACGTCAAAGAACGCGTGCAGGAAGTACATCTCAAGCTCATTCAGTATGACAACGATCTCTTCTTGTAGCCTTCGGAGCTTCTTCACACTGATCGACTTTCGGGAGATGACGTCGAAAAAGTTGCAGAGACCAATAAGCGTGTCACGGACGTGCTTGTCCTTTATCCCTCTAAGGGCAACAGGTAGTATCTGCGTCATAATCACATGACCGTCATGAGACTTCATCCCGCTGAACCTTTTCTTGTACGTGTCTAGATATCTGCTTATCTTGCCACAGTAACCGGAACTAACTTTGACTCCGGTAAGGCACTTAAAGAAGGCATTGATGTCAGCCTGACTTAAGGTGGAGCAAGAAGGGGGGCAATAATCCTCTTTCTTTATTTTCTTGCCCTTCTTCTCCTGTGCCTCTGTCTCCGTCTCTGTCTCGTGTGACATTTTACGGGGCGGCATGTGCAGATCTTCCCTGATTTTCAAATCTTGCAAGTATTTTCTTGCCTTCGGCCCATACTTGGTCTTATCTGGCATGTTCATGAGTGTTGCGAGCAAGCTCTCAAGGACATTCTTACAGATATGCATTTGATCAAGGCAATGTATCGAGTTTGTGCCAGTACTCCAAGTCCCAGAACAAAGACCTCATCTTCCATACCTTCAGCAGCGGCTCTGGCGCCTTTCTCATCGTCTTTCCCGGCGCGGGGCACTCCTTCCAGTTTTTTAATAGCTCATCGATTTCGGCACCGCTCCGCTTATGTGGAGGTCCTCGATGCTCAGCGTGACTATTGAATAGATCTCCACAGTTTCTCCATGGGTCGTCCTGTTCAAGCCATCTTCGATGCCCCATGTACACGATTTTCCCAGACCTGCCATCTTTCCTTGACGTTAGTTGCTGAGACGTCGTATCATCCATGCACCACATGCATCCGCAATATCCATGGCACACCTGGCCTGCCACATATCCGTAACCGAGATAGTCCTGCACTGTCGTGATCAGCGTGGCTCTAATGTTGAAATACTCGCCTTTGCTGGCGTCCCATGTCTTGGCCGGTGTTTTCCATAACGTGTCTAACTCCTCTTGAAGTAGCCCCAGATACAAATTAATATTATTTCCTGGTTGTTTCGGCCCTTGAATAAGCATGCTCATGCTCATGTACTTCGATTTCATGCACAACCAGGGGGGATGTTGTACATCCATACAAACACGGGCCATGTGCTATGGTTGGTGTTCTGGTTGCCAAACGGATTCATGCCATCGGTACACGCGCCGAGCACGATGTTCCTTGCATGACATTCAAAATACCGATAGAAGTTGTTCAATGCTCTCCACTGGCTTCCATCCTTCACGTGTCTCAGCTTCCGATCATCTCCATCATCGGGCTTCTTCCTCTTCGCGTGCCAGCGCATTAGCTTTGCTTCCTTGGGATCTACAAAATACCTCTGGAGACGGGGAGTGATCGGTAAGTACCATACAACTTTCTGGGGACATTTCTTCTCGGCCTTCTTGTATCGAGAAGCATTGCACACCGGACAGCTTGTTTTTTCCGCGTGCTCCTTCTAATAAATTATGCAATCGTTGATGCATGCAAGGTATTTAACGTGTGGCAGATCAAGAGGGCACACGATCTTCTTGGCCTCATCAACACTAGTAGGACATAGATTACCCGCGAGAAGAACATCCTTTAGGTACTTGAGATGCTCATCGAGGCTAGTGTCGGTCCATTTGTTTTTAGCCTTCGTCTTTAGGAGTTGGAGCGTGCAACTCAAGCAGGTCACCTCAGGATTGCAACCATCAAACAATGGAGTGTTAGAGTCTACCACCAGTTGCTCCAGCTTAGCCTCCTCTCTAGAAGCAGCTCTCTCAGTACTCGTCTCCTTGCGAAGCAACGCTTGAACATGAGGGTCCCGCATGATTGAACTTAGTACCGACGAACTCTGCTGCATGGAGTCCATGTCGTTCTCTCCGCCGCCATGTCCGACCCCTTCTCCTCCGCCGTGTCCAGCCCCTTCTCCACCGCCATGTCCGGCCTCTTCCCCACCACCATTATCGATCATCTCTTCGTCTTGCCCCGTGTCATCATTGCCTGCCCCGTCGGCATCCTCAACATCGTCATCCTCATCTTCAATTATCCACCGAGTATAGCCATCCATGAAACCAGTCATGAGCAGGTGCGCTTCGACACGACCATCATCATAGGGGTCGAGCCAAACTATTCCTTTGCATTTTCGACACGGACATAAAACCTCTGTCCGGTTATTTTCTTTCATGTCCTGCACCGCCGACCGCAACCACCTGTCCACCATTGTTCCACTGACTATCGTCAACTCTGCACGGTAATAATAAACAAATTGATTATAAAAATGCGTGCATGCATCAAAGTCATACAAAAATTCGGCATGACCTTCCCTAAAAATAGGACATATATGGATCTAGAGTTTGCCCATAATTCGCCGAAAAGGAAATAAATCGACATTTCAGCAAAACATAGGCAACTCAAAAGCACAATTTGGCGTCAACTCATGCCACACACACAATTTCCACAAACATATCACACAAACATAAACATATTACCATTTTGCAAAAGCATGAAATTTTCATCACCTCTATCTCGAGATCGAGCACACGGTGGAGATGATGTTGTAGGGAGATCAAAAGTGCACAAAGCTCTTGTTGACAAAGATAGATCTAGTTAGGGGGCAAATAGGTCACTTAACTAAATCCTACATCTACCTAGCTACCTAATTTGGGAGGAGACAACTTCAACTAGTGGAGGGGAAGGAAAAATAGAAAGGAGATGCATTAATAATGGAGGTGGTGTAGTTAGGTAGGAGTAATGAAGAGAGAGAAAGGTAGATAGAAGAGAGAGAGAGAGTAATGGGGGAGAAGTATTGAGGAAGAAGAAGAGTGAGAGTGGGAGCATGTGGGAGGTAGGGGAAAGGGAAGAGAGGAGGGGGAGGGGGGACGGTGGGGAAAAGGTGGTGGGTTGGTGCGGATTAGCAGTAGCGCGGGACCTAAAACGCACTGCTGATAAGAAAGTAGCAGCAGCGCGCTTTCGGCAGAATCGCTACTGCTAACTAGGACAAAAAGTGTGTCCAATTTGAAAATTAGCAGCAGCGAGCTCAGAAAAACCGCGCTACTACTACAGCTTTAGCAGTAGCGCAGCTAGCGGTACCACGCTGCTACTAAATGGAGTTTGGGGGGCACTGTCGGTCGATATTTGTAGCAGCGCGGGTTACACAGAGCGCGCTACTGCTAAACACTTGTCAGTAGCGGGTTTTCCACACCCGCGCTACTGCTAATTAGCAGCAGCGCTCCTTTTTGAGCCGCGCTGCTGCTAAGATTCTGTGTATAGGGTTTTCCCTAGTAGTGTAACCTTCAATACACTTACTACCTCTACTTCTTAGATGTGAAGTCATTACTCCTCATGGAATAAGAAAATGAGGCATATATAATTTCAGATTTATGACAATCAACTCATTCAACAATTTACTCATAGGATATAAGTGAAGCACACAAGTAAATGACAAATCACTCCAAAAAGATACAAGTGAAGATCAATGAGTAGCTAAATAATTATGCAACTATCTGAAGACTCTCTCTCATTAAAGAATTTCAGATCTTGGTATTGTATTCAAGCAGCAAGCAAAACAAAATAAAATGACATTGCAAGGATAGCACACTCATGTGAAGAAGCAAAAACTCAGGCTCAACCGATACTAACCGATGATTGTTGAAGAAGAAAGGTGGGATGCCTACCGTGGCATCCCCAAGCTTAGATACGTGAGACTTCTTGAAATATTATCTTGGGGTGCCTTGGGCATCCCCAAGCTTTAGCTTTTATGTCTCCTTAATTCCTTTCATACCACGGTTTCTCTTTTTATCAAAAGCTTCATCCACGACAAACTCAACAAGAAGTCGTGAGATAGGTTAGTATAAACCAAATGCAAAACCTTATCATTTTCTACTATAACAAATCATTACAATTATTATTCAACATTTAATACTGAATGTCTCTGCATATTTAATACTCCTATCCTCAAATAGAATCATTAAACAAGCAAGCATATGCAAACAATGCAAACATAACAGCAATCTGCCAAAACAGTACAGTCTGTAAAAAATGCAAGAGTATGAATACTTCCATGACTCCAAAAATTATGAACTAAAATTACCACTGTAACAAATTTATCAGATCTTAATATTCAAAAATATTCAACTTTATACCATTCCCTGACTTTTCTAGGGAATTTTCGCAACAGCGGTAAACTTTCTGTTTTCAAAGAGCAACATGTATACTAGCAAAATAAGCATGGCAAAGGCTATCCTTGACTTTTTTTATTGAAACTAACGATTAAAAACATTATTCTAACAAACAGAAAGCAAAAAATAGCAAAATAAAATGACGCTCCAAGCAAAAAACATATCATGTGGTGAATAAAAATATAGCTCCAAGTAAAGTTACCGATGAACGAAGACGAAAGAGGGGATGCCATCCGGGGCATCCCCAAGCTTAGGTTCTTGGTTGTCCTTGAATATTACCTTGGGGTGCCTTGGGAATCCCCAATCTTAGGCTCTTTACAATCCTTATTCCATAGTCCATTGAATCTTTACCCAAAACTTGAAAACTTCAACCACACAAAACTCAAAAACAAAACTCGTAAGCTCCGTTATTATAAGAAAATAAAACCACCACTTAGGTACTGTAATGAACTCATTCTAAATTCATATTGGTGTAATATCTACTGTATTCTAACTTCTCTATCGTTCATATCACTTAATACTAGACATAGATGCATCAAAATAAGCAAACAACACAATGAAAACAGAATCTGTCAAAAAAAGAACAGTCTGTTGTAATCCGTATCAAACGTATACTTCTGGGACTCCAAAAATTATGAAATAAATTGGTGGACCTGAGTAATTTGTCTATTAATCATATGGAAAAAGAATCAACCTAAAATCACTCTCCAGTGAAAAATGGAAGCTATTCTCGTGAGCACTAAAGTTTCTGTTTTTCACAGCAAGATCATAAAAACTTCACCCAAGTCTTCCCAAAGGTTCTACTTGGCACTTTATTGAAACAAAAGCTATAAAAAATGATTACTACAGTAGCATAATAATGTGGACACAAAAAAACAGTAAGGATAAATATTGGGTTGTCTCCCAACAAGAGCTTTTCTTTAATGCCTTTTTAGCTAGGCATGATGATGGCAATGATGCTCACAAAAAAGATAAGAATTGAAACATAACGGGAGCATCATGAAGCATGTGACTAGCACATTTAAGTCTAACCCATTTCCTATGCATAGGGATTTTGTGATCAAACAACTTGTGGGAACAATAATCGACTAGCATAGCAAGGAAAAACAAGCATAGCTTCAAAATTTTCAGCACATAGGGAGGAAACTTGACACTATTGCAATTCCTACAAGCATAAGATCCTCCCTCATAATAATTTTCAGTAGCATCATGAATGAATTCAACAATATCACCAGCACCTAAAGCATTCTTTTCATGATCTACAAGCATAGAAAATTTACTACTCTCCACATAAGCAAAATTCTTCTCATTCGAAATAGTAGGAGTATCATAAGAGACATGAACACTAAAAATTGTTTCCACATTAAAAGAGTAATGTTCAGAGAAAGGGTAATCATAATCATGACAAGATTTGTAAATATAATGATCACTACTTTTTATAGCATAAGTTTCATCACAATAATCCTCATAAGTAGCAACTTCGTTCTCATCATAGTCAATTGAAACCTCTCCCAAGATAGTGGAGTCACTAAATAAAGTTGAAACTCTTCCAAATCCACTTTCATATTCATCACAATAAAATTCAACATCCTCCAAAATAGTGGGATCACTATTTCCTAAAGTTGACACTCTTTCGAACCCACTTTCATCAATATAATCATCATAGGCGGGAGGCATGCTATCACCAAAACAACTTTGCATATCAAAACTTGGGATGCCAAAAATATCATCTTCATTAAACGTAGCATCCCCAAGCTTGGGACAAACATTAATTTCAGAAAATATATTCTCAAATATTTCATACTCATCAAACATAGCTTCCCCTAGCTTGGGCCCTTTCATACCATAAGCATAATCACTCTCATCATTAAAAATATGGATAGCACCAATAGTAAAGCAATTATCATCATCACAATGAGTAGTAGGAGCAACATCATTTGGGAGGGATACCTTTGTACCTTTGTTACTCCTTCTTTTCTTTTTCTTATTCACATTATGTGTAGGTTCAACCTTCCTCTTCGAGCTCCTTATTGACGAGGTTGGTTGAATAGAAAGCTCCTCCTCGTTGCCTGATTCATCATAAGAAATAATAGGAGGATATTGGGAAGTCTCTTCCCTTTCATTAGTATTCTCATCATCTTCCATTTGCTTTATTTTCTTTAGGTAATTGGCAATATAAGGATTTTCAATGTAATTCTCCGCACAAAACATACAAATCTTTTCTAGATCAATATCAAGGAAATGCCTAAGATTAAATTCTGGAATAGGCTAAGTTAAACGTTTCAACTCTTCACAACCCAAAAGCAATCTAAGTTCATTGTAATGAGAAAGGGAGATCAAATCATCACAATTTTTGGACACGATCTGATCATGAAACAATTTGCATTGGAGATGTAAATGATCTTGTTTATTGCAACATTCACAACGGGAAAGATATCTTAAATTCTCCGCACCTCTTATCTAGCCTTTCTTGCAACCTATTAGTTTCTAAATACTTATGCTTTTTGCAATATGTATCTTCTCTATTTGGTGTGTTCATGCAAACATGCACTCCACAAAAGTTGACATGCTTATGAGAGATATTTTCATCATGACTAGAGCAATCATCATTAGTACTATGGATATTCAAAGACTTCATACTAACAACATTGCAACCATGCTCATCATTCAAAGATTTAGTATCAACCATTCTATAGATTTCTTCTTCTAGAACTTGAGCACAATTTTCCTTTCCATCAAACTCACGAAAGATACTAAAAAGATGAAGCGTATGAGACAAAATGAACTCCATTTTTTTGTAGTTTTCTTTTATAAACTAAGCTAGTGATAAAAAAAGAAACAAAAAGATTCGATTGCAAGATCTAAAGATATACCTTCAAGCACTCACCTCCCCGGCAACAGCGCCAGAAAAGAGCTTGGTGTCTCTACTACACAACCTTCTTCTTGTAGACGTTGTTGGGCCTGCAAGTGCACAGGTTTGTAGGACAGTAGCAAATTTCCCTCAAGTGGATGACCTAAGGTTTATCAATCTGTGGGAGGCGTAGGATGAAGATGGTCTCTCTCAAACAACCCTGCAACCAAATAACAAAGAGTCTCTTATGTCCCCAACACACCCAATACAATGGTAAATTGTATAGGTGCACTAGTTCGGCGAAGAGATGGTGATACAAGTGCAATATGGATGGTAGATGTAGGTTTTTGTAATCTGAAATTATAAAAACAGCAAGGTAACTAATGATAAAAGTGAGCGTAAACTGTATTGCAATGATAGGAAACAAGGCATAGGGTTCATACTTTCACTACTGCAAGTTCTCTCAACAATAATAACATAGATAGATCATATAACAATCCCTCAACATGCAACAAAGAGTCACTCCAAAGCAACTAATAGCGGAGAACAAACAAAGAGATTATGGTAGGGTACGAAACCACCTGAAAGTTATTCTTTCGGATCAATCTATTCAAGAGTTCATACTAGAATAACACCTTAAGACACAAATCAACCAAAACCCTAATGTCAACTAGATACTCCATTGTCACCTCAAGTATCCGTGGGCATGATTATACGATATGCATCACACAATCTCAGATTCATCAATTCAACCAACACTAAGTACTTCAAAGAGTTCCCCAAAGTTTCTACCGGAGAGTCAAGAACGTGTGCCAACCCCTATGCATAGGTTCATGGGCGGAACCCGCAAGTTTTTCACCAAAACATACATCAAGAGGCACATGATATCCCATGGTTACCACAAATAAGCACGGCAAGACATACATCAAGTGTTCTCATAAAAGACTCAATCCGATAAGATAACTTCAAAGGGGAAAACTCAATTCATCACAAGAGAATAGAGGGGGAGAAACATCATAAGATCCAACTACAATAGCAAAGCTCGGGATACATCAAGATCATGCCATAGAGGGAACACGAGAGAGAACACCAGAGGGAGAGATCAGACACATAGCTACTGGTACAAACCCTCAGCCTCGAGGGTGAACTACTCCCTCCTTGTCATGGATAGCACCGGGATGATGAAGATGGCCACCGGTGAAGGATCCCCCCTCCGGCAGGGTGCCGGGAATGGATCCCGAGGGGTTTTTGGTGCATACAGAGGCTTGCGGCGGTGGAACTCCCGATCTATCTTGATATTCAATGGTTTTACGGTACGTAGGCTTATATAGGCGAAAGAAGTCAGTCGGGGGGTGCTCGAGGGGTCCACAAGACAAGGGGCCATGCCCTGTAGGGGGGGCTATCTCCTGGGCTCCTCGAGGATCTTCTGACTTGATCTCCAAGCCTCCAGCATGATATTCTTCCAAAAAATCACGATGCCGAAGGTTTCATTCCGTTTGGACTCCGTTTGATATTCCTTTTCTTCGAAATACTGAAACAGGCAATAAAACATCAATATGGGTTGGGCCTCCGGTTAATAGGTTAGTCCCTAAAGTAATATAAAAGTGAATAATAAAGCCCATAATCATTCAAAACACATAGTAATATAGCATGAATTCTTCATAAATTATAGATACGTTGGAGACGTATCAGCGCAGTACTTCGTTTCGATAACTAATAGATTTTTGCAAGAAGTATGTGAGTTCTTTATGACAAAGGTTGAGTCCATGGATTATACGCACTCTCACCCTTCCACCATTGCTAGCCTCTCTTGTGTCATGCAGATTTAGCCGATACCATACACCCACCATATACCTTCCGTAAAACAGCCACCATACCTACCTATTATGGCATTTTCATAGCCATTCCGAGATATATTGCCATGCAACTTTCCACCATTCCGTTTATTATGACACGTTCCATCATTTTAATATAGCTTTGCATGATCATGTAGTTGACATCTTATTTGTGGCAAAGCCACAGTTCATAATTCTTTCATACATGTCACTCTTGAATCATTGCATATCCTGGCACTCCGCCGGAGGCATTCATATAGAGTCATATTTTGTTCTAAGTATTGAGTTGTAATTCTTGAGTTGTAAGTAAATAAAAGTGTGATGAACTTCATTATTAGAGCATTGTCCCATGTGAGGACAGGATGATGGAGACTATTATTCCCCCACAAGTCGGGATGAGACTCCAGACGAAAAATTAAAAAATAAAGTAAAAAAAGAGGCCATAAAAAAAGAGAAGGCCCAAATAAAAAGATGAGAGAAAAAGAGAGAAGAGGCAATGTTACTATCCTCTTTCCACACTTGTCCTTCAAAGTAGCACCATGATCTTCATGATAGAGAGTCTCATATGTTGTCACTTTCACATACTAGTGGGAATTTTCATTGTAGAACTTGGTTTGTAGATTCCAATGATGGCCTTCCTTAAAGTGCCCTAGGTCTTCGTGAGCAAGCAACTTGGATGCACACCCACTTAGTTTCTTTTTGAGCTTTCATACACTTATAGCTCTAGTGCATCCGTTGCATGGCAATCCATAGTCACTCACATTGATATCTATTGATGGGCATCTCCATAGCACGTCAATACGCCTAGTTGATTTGAGACTATCTTCTCCTTTTTCTCTTTTCCACAACCACCATTCTATTCCAACTATACTGCTATATCCATGGCTCGCGCTCATGTATTGTGTGAAGACTGAAAAAGTTAATTCCTCTACATCATGTTATCTTTCTTAATGTGTTACTCCGCTCTTTATGAACTTAATACTCTAGATGCAGGCTCGATAACGGTGGCTGTGTGGAGTAATAGTTGTAGATGCAGGCATGAATCGGTCTATTTGACACGGACGTGATGCCTATGTTCATGATCATTTCCTTTGATGTCGTCATAGTTATGCGCTTTAGTATTAGTTGCTCGGCAGTAATTTGTTCACCCACCGTAACTACGCTATCTTGAGAGAAGCCACTAGTGAAACCTATGGCCTCCGGGTCTTTTTTCCAGTATATTAAATCTAGTTTCCATCTTGCTAGTTTCCGATCTACTATTTTGCAATTTTTAATTTCCAATCTATAAACCAAAAATACCAAAAATATTTACTTTACCGTTTATCTATCTCTATCAGATCTTGCTTTTGTGAGTGACTGTGAAGGGATTGACTACCCCTTTATCGCGTTGGTTGCAAGTTGTTGATTGTTTGTGCATGTATTCAGTGACTTGTGCGTTGTTTCCTACTGGATTGATACCTTGGTTTTTCAAAACTGAGGGAAATACTTACGCTACTTTGCTGCATCACCCTTTCCTCTTCAAAGGAAAACCAACGCAAGCTCAAGAGGTAGCAATGTAATCCATACACCGCTTCATGATGAGCTTCATCATCTTGTCTGTGTTTGAGGCTAACTTGGACTTCTTTGCCGCAGCAACTACGGGCTTTGTTTTTGGCTTTTCTAGTTCGGGTACTTTGCACTCTTGCGCCCTATACTCCTTGGTTATGTTGTCTTCAATCTGCATGTGAAATACAAGTACATGTGATCAAAAAAGTTAATATAATTAATTATGTTATATAAAATATTTAAGAAGTACCCAACAAAATGAATTACCTTGACGTTACCACGGCCACGGCCGTGGTCATAATCAAACCTGTCTCTCCTAGAGGCTGCTGCTTCATTCCAATTCCTCATGAGAGGTTGCATGGACAAGCTAGGATTTAACACACAATCACCTTCCAGAGGCTGAACCTTCTCCCAGTACAAGTACTGCATGAATATGAAAAATTATAGTTAGTACTATACAACAGGTAAATTTGCAAGCATACTTTTTGCAATGGTACAAGTTTGAAAGTTGTACCTGCAGGAGAGCTAAGTTCCCTCTCGGCCATTGGCGGAGGTGTTTGCCTTTCCTCACGTTGTGAAGGCAGTCTCGCAGAAACCGGAGGGTGAACGCATTCTAATTAATCTTGGATATACGCTTCACATCATCCACCAATGCGTAATATTGATTTGGGACAATCTTGCTCGACATGGGAGCAAGAACTTGTCGGCGTTCTGGGAACGGGGGTCCCTAGACTTGCCTACCTGCGGCCTGCAACGCGGCTCAAGCAGTGGCTCGGTGCGGCCCATCTTCATCAACTCAAGCTCAAGACCCTCGCGAGGGGCCAAGCCTCACGGGGCGGACGACAGGAAGCTTCCTCAGGAGCAGCCTCGTCAGGCAGGCTGGCGAGGAGGTGGAGAGATCAAGGCAGGGGTACATCGCAAGGTGCCCATGACGCAAGCCATGACGACCGAAGCTAGGTGGGCGCCAGGCAGGTGCCGGCCTGCACAGTGTCCTTGTTTCCTCTTTGGTGCAAAGGGGGCAAGCACAGGCCAAGGTATTAGGCAAAGGCTACCATTTCGGTGCAACAAGACCAAGACCAGCAGAGCGACAGGATGGAGGTCACCGTGGAGCCCAAGACGGTGTCATCGTCAGAGTCTTTGGCAGGCGAGGACCAACTTTAGTTAGGATAAGTGTACTAGATGTTCCCCTTCAAAATGGCCAATTGTTGGCGCCCTTCCCGCTCAATATTTGGGAAGAGGACCAAGGGCCTCGCTCTATAAGTAGGGCTAGCCACCACAGTAGAAAGGGAGCCGAATCCAACCCTTCCCAAGGGACAACACCACCACAAGAACATCCCTCGCGAGGCTGTTCTTCATTTGTATTGTTCATCATCAGCCCTAGAGGCAATCCGCCACACCACACACTAGAGTAGGGTATTACACCACAATGGTAGCTTAGATTCCATGCGAAGTTTTGGGACGTGAGTTGGTAGAGGAGAGATCTCCGCGTGCACCCTAGAGTTCGAACCTCAAGGGACTGCCGGAACCCGAAATCCGACATTTGGCGCGCCTTGTAGGGGTGCACCGGAATCCTTCTTCCACCGCCTCATGCTCCATCGCTTTGTTGTTCTCATGTCCGGCGACCCAACGGCCAATGCCGACCGCTGGGCGGCATCGCCCGCCCACGCCATGCGCCTGCCCAGGGCGACCTTAACCTCGTGCCCCAGGCAGCTCACGCTCCGTAGGGCGCTGCGGGGCGTGGGTGATGCGGCCAAGGGCCGCCTGCCCTCACACCGCGGCAGGTGCGGTGAGTAGCAACGGCCTCAAGCCACGCCGCGGCCGCAGCGCCGCACACCCGACGGGAGCAGGCGAACTCAAGGGCCACGCTCACGGTGTCCCGAGAGCTGCTACGGTGCAGGCTGCTGGAGGGCGGCCGTGACGTGCTGTTGGAGTGAGTGGCCGAGCTCCTGGAGGCCGCCGCCTCGGGAGCACCTCCTTTCTGTGTCCGGCTGCCACCCCAGATCCAAGTTGGGCTGTATGGCGGCTCCATACCTGCCCACACAGCTCCGAGCGGATTCCAAGGTCTCCTCAACGCCAACCTGGCCGTCAGCGTCGGGCGACAAGCCATGCCGGCTCCACCTCCGGCCGGCGAGGGAGCGCACGCCGCGGCCTTCGGCCTCGGTGGGCCACCGCGCTACCACCCCCAAGACAGCGCTTCAAGCCGGACTGCGTGGCGTATGGGGCACTACGGCGAGGCGCTTGGGGCGGTGGCCCCAGAATCCTATGTGCCCCACATGGTGGGTCAAGGGTGCGCACTAGAAGAAGACCATGGCTCGTTCCTCGGGCCAGGCTGGGGGGAGGAGATGCCAGAAGCTGAGCTCTTTCAGGAACCCCAAGAGAGCCTCGACAACCGTGCTAGCGGCAGCAACTATTGGGTACCGCTAATTTCTCAGGAGCAAGCTTACGCTAACCATGGGTCGCAGGAGGTACAGGTCGCCGCAGCAGATGGCTGCCCCAATGGTGCAGCCTCCTACCCCTCAGGAGGAGGGTACCGGGGGCTGTAGGGGATGGGCCGAGGCCCGGGCTCACCCCCCGGCGCTCGGAGCAAGGCGTTCTCAGGAGGTAACCCCTATGCCGGGGAGGTGCCTCAGGGCCTGCCCCCGGCAGAGGACCCATGGTCGTCGGGGGAACCATTGGCGACCGCTCTATCCCATCGCGTCGTCCTTGGTCTCCGGCCGCCGTCGATGGCGGTAGAGTGTGGTGCAAGGCGGGGCCCTCGTCTAGCGATATGAACCAAGGCCGGTACCTGTGAAGAAGGCCCAGTGCATGTGAAGCTCGCCGCCCGTGGCACTCTCACGTAATAATGAGTCGGGCTGTACACGACCCGGAGTCTCCGGAGAGCCGCCGTCGGGCCTCGGGGGCTCCTGCCCACGCCTAGTGGCAGCACTTAGCTCCGCGCTGGTGAGAAGACATTGAAAACTAGACTAGGTGCCGGACGCGGCTTTTTGCCTTCTGCCTTTTCCTCTGTTGTCAAGTTTCTTCGATTCGAAGTTAAGTTGGATTTGAGCTTGAGACTTGCGTGTGTTTTGGGAAGGGGTGTTTAGTCTCGTTTGAGCAATCTCTCATGTTCTAGTTTCGGCTTTGCGTCCAAAGTTAGCGTTGGTTGCCTTCCCTCGTGAGCCCCTCGCGAGCCGGGCCGGGCCAAGCATGTCTACAATCCGGACCGCTGTCGCCGCACCCTCTTAGGAGGTTCTCATCGCAGGATCAATGGGTTCACCCAGAAGACACTCAAGGCACTGCGGCCCCCGCAGGCTCGCTCGGGACCCGCCCGGTTCAAAGGTAAACAAGTCAGCTGACCCATCGCGGGGCCAGTGGCTCAGCATAAGCATACATGCAGCATTATGTCTACAAGTATACTAACTGCAAACCTTTACACAAGGGGCTTCCCCTCCCAAAATGCTCTTATGATCTTCAGGGTCGAGCCCGAACTCTTTCCGCTCAGGGTAAACAGCGAAGGTGACACACAATCAATCAGACAAATCGCCAAACGCATCTTTGGGAGCGCCTCCGGAGGCATCGCTGGCGTCACTGGCATAGCCACCGCCCACGCCATCGCCATCATCAGCGCCATGCTCATTCACAATGCCGCCATCATCGGTAGCCACGACCATGCCGTCGTCATCAGAAGCGAAGGACCTAACGAGGGCGTCCACGTTGTCCTCCACCCACTACGCCAGATCGCCCCAGATGGCTACGGGCACCGGCGCGATGGCGGCATCAAAATTGAAGTGGGGGTCCCTGTCCTGAAGATAACTGAATACACGGGAGAAAGCACGCCCAAGCAAGGCTCGACTCCTCTCCTCAACAGGCCCATGGGCCCTGTCAGAGCGGGTCCCCAGCTGCGTCACCACGTCCGTGAAGAACCGGAGGTTGCCAACGTAGTTGATTACACGAGGCTCCGCAATGGCCGCCTCGCAGATGTTGCCCAGGGCCGCGTTGGCCCTTCCCCTTAGCGTTCGGAGCATGGGGCCATGCACATGCTCCAGAGTCTGCCGCTAACGGATCTCGTCCTCATTCCGCCGCGCAACAGCCTCGGTGCCATCAACCCACTGTTGGACAATAAGCAGCTCGGCGCGGGAAGAATCCAGCTCCGCCTGTGCTGCGCCAAGGGCGACTGCGGGGGAATCCACACGCCGCGTCACTTCCGACCTCCCTTCGTACTCGCGCTCAAAATTCAAGCGAGCTTCTGCCACGCGGTGGTCGACCTCTTCTTGGACATGGGCCTCCCTCGCGCCAACATCATCCTCCGCCTGGGTCACCAGGTGCTCCCTCGTCTCCAACCATTCAAGGTCAAGGTTGTGCTCGGCGGCCTCCAGCGTCAGCGCCTCCTCGCGCCTCAAGAGCTCCGCCTTATCGACGGGTGCCCCCTGTAGCGAAGCAAGGGCAGCCTGCAGCAGCTCCACTTGCTTCTCCAGAGAACTGCTCCAGGCCTGGAGCTCCCAGACGCGCTCCTACGCATATTTGCCTCGCCGGTCTGCCTCCCAGGCCTCTTCAACGGCTTGGGAACAGGCCTACCGCGAGGCCGCCAGCGACACTTCAGCATTCGCGTGTTCAAGGTCACGCTGGTGATGTGCAAGGCTGACGGCCACCTTCAGTTTGCGTCTCTCATCAGCAAGGCACATGCCTTCGGTCTCAAGGCGTGCTTTCCTCGGCAGCAAGCTCCACTCTGAGCTGATTCACCACATCCGCCGCCTTCTGAAGAAACTCTCGGCGAAGGGCGCTGCGCTCCCGAGCGCGCCTGAGCACATCTTCTGTGTCGTCCTCCGCCCCTGGCGCATGCAGAGGGCCCTGAGGTGGCACACCCCCTCTCGGCAGGGGGCTGGGGGCTGGCGCCTCCATAATCGCCGGACGGGCCCTGCCAGGGATCCAGCCTGGCGCCGGTTCGTGCCCCGAGGAGGAACTCAAGATCGACCTCAGCCAGTCGCCATCCACGGCTAGGGGAGGAGTGCGGGGCAAGCTAGCTGTGCCCCAGGAGAGCTCGCAAAGGAGGGGCATCAGGCGTGCAGGCTCAAGATGCCCCACTGGACGGCCCACTTCTCCAACCGTCCCTGCGGCAAGGTTGGTACTTGAGCTCGGGGCGCTCAAAATCGGCGGTGAAGGTGAAGCTTGAAGAGATGGCTCCCCAGCCATCTCCGTGAACTCGGTAGGAAGGGCCCTGAAAGGCCAAGATCAGCTGAAGCAACAGTAAAGTAAGGAACTGAGAAAGAAGAGGACTTACTCGTCGATGGTGAAGTACTTCCTGCACTTCAATGGGCGGCAAGGGCGATCATTGCCACCCGAGGCCTCCTTCCTCTTGCGGAGGGCGTCGAAGTCTACGTGGAACCGGCCTAAACGCCTAAAGCAAGGTTCGGTCTGCGGCGTGGAGGAGGCGTCAAGGTGATCAACACCAAGGGAACCGCCCTGGGGGACGCCGCCAGGCGCCGCCTCATGAGGGACACCCGGGGCCTCGGGAGCCCCGGCCTCAGGAGCCGTAGGTCGCAGCTCCTTGCCTGCCACCGCTCCAGAACAGGCTTCGAGGGATGCCACCATCGGGGCTCCGCGCGGCATCATCGTCTCGACAACACCCCCTCAGCTCCTGGCTGTCCTCGTCTCCCAGCTCCATCACCTGAGGAAGGACCGCCGTGGGCAACCGGAAGAGCAACCACAACAACTGGTTCTCGCGGGGCCCTGTGAGGCCGACTGGGTGCAGCCCCCATTCATCGAAGCTAGCCATCTGCTTCAGTAAATCGGCCCTACCCAAGCAAAGATACAAGAGGGCAGTCCCGTGCCAAAGGCTGCCTAGGGAAGGATCACCAGTCGGGACCCTGAGCACCGTCCTTAGCGCTTCGGGCGCCAGATCTTCCTCCTAGAGCCTCACACGGTCTTCGTGCCCTGCAAAGGCCCACATCCGGCGGGAATGGCCAACGCCGACCGCTGGGCGGCGTCACCCGCCCACGCCATGCCGCTTGGCCAGGGCGACCTTAACCTCGTGCCCCAGGCAGCTCACACTCCGCAAGGCGCTGCGGGGCGCGGGTGACGCGGCCAAGCGCCGCCTGCCCTCACACCGCGGCAGGTGCGGTGAGCAGCAAGGGCCTCAAGCCACGCCGCGGCCGCAGTGCCGCACACCCGACGGGAGCAGGCGAACTCAAGGGCCACGCTCACGGTGGCCCGAGAGCTGCTACGATGCAGGCTGCTGGAGGGCGGCCGTGACATGCTGTTGGAGCGAGTGGCCGAGCTCCTGGACGCCGCCACCTCGGGAGCACCTCCTTTCTGTGTCCGGCTGCCACCCCAGATCTAGGTTGGGCCGTATGGTGGCTCCATGCGTTCCCACACAGCTCCGAGCGGATTCCAAGGTCTCCTCAACGCCAACCTGGCCATCAGCGCCGGGCGACAAGCCGTGCCGGCTCCACCTCCGGCCGGCGAGGGAGCGCACGCCCCGGCCTTCGGCCTCGGCGGGCCACCGCGCTACCACCCCCAAGACAGCGCTTCAAGCCGGACTGCGTGGCGTATGGGGCACTACGGCGAGGCGCTCGGGGCGGTGGCCCCAGAATCCTATGTGCCCCACATGGTGGGTCAAGGGTGCGCGCTAGAAGAAGACCATGGCTCGTTCCTCGGGCGAGGCTAGGGGGAGGAGACGCCAGAAGCTGAGTTCTTTCAGGAACCCCAAGAGAGCCTCGACAACCGTGCTGGCGGCAGCAACTATTGGGTACCGCTAATTTCTCAGGAGCAAGCTTACGCTAACCATGGATCGCAGGAGGTACAGGTCCCCGCAGAAGATGGCTGCCCCAATGGTGCAGCCTCCTACCCCTCAGGAGGTGGGTACCGGGGCCTGCAGGGGAGGGGCCGAGACCCGGGCTCGCCCCCGCAGAGCTCGGAGCAAGGCGTTCTCAGGAGGTAGGCCCTTTGCCGGGGAGGTGCCTCGGGGCCTGCCCCCAGCAGAGGACCCATGGTCGTCGGGGGAACCGTTGGCGACCGCTCTATCCCATCACGTCGTCCATGGTCTCCGGCCGCCGTCGATGGCGGTAGAGTGTGGTGCAAGGCGGGGCCCTCGTCTGGCGATATGAACCAAGGCCGGTACCTGTGAAGAAGGCCCAATGCATGTGAAGCTCGCCGCCCGTGACACTCTCACGTAATATATTACGAGTGGGGCTGTACACGCCCCGGAGTCTCCGGAGAGCCACCCTCGGGCCTCGGGGGCTCCTGCCCACGCCTAGTGGCAGCAGTTAGCTCCTCGCTGGTGAGAAGACATTGAAGACTAGACTAGGTGCCGGACGCGGCTTTTTGCCTTTTGCCTTTTCCTCTGTTGTCAAGTTTCTTCGATTCGAAGTTAAGTTGGATTTGAGCTTGAGACTTGCGTGTGTTTGGGGAAGGGGTGTTTAGTCTCGTTCGAGCAATCTCTCCTGTTCTAGTTTCAGCTTTGCGTCGAAAGTTAGCATCGGCTGCCTTCCCTCGTGAGCCCCTCGCGAGCCAGGCCGGGCCAAGCACGTCTACAATCTGGACCGCTGTCGCTGCACCCTCTTAGGAGGTTCTCATCGCAGGATCAATGGGTTCACCCAGAAGACACTCAAGGCACTGCAGCCCCCGCAGGCTCGCTCGGGACCCGCCTGGGTCAAAGGTAAACAAGTCAGCTGACCCATCGCGGGGCCAGTGGCTCAGCATAAGCATACATGCAGCATTATGTCTACAAGTATACTAACTGCAAACCTTTACACGAGGGGCTTCCCCTCCCAAAATGCTCTTATGATCTTCAGGGTCGAGCCCGAACTCTTTCCGCTCAGGTTAAACAGCGAAGGTGACACGCGATCAATCAGACAAATCGCCCAACGCATCTTCGGGAGCGCCTCCGGAGGCATCGCTGGCGTCACTGGCATTGCCACCGCCCACGCCATCGCCGTCATCAGCGCCATGCTCATTCACAACGCCGCCATCATCGGTAGCCACGACCATGCCGTCGTCATCAGAAGCGAAGGACCTAACGAGGGCGTCCACGTTGTCCTCCACCCACTGCGCCAGATCGCCCCGGATGGCTACGGGCACCGGCGCGATGGCGGCATCAAAATTGAAGTGGGGGTCCCTGTCCTGAAGATAACTTAATACATGGGAGAAAGCACGCCCAAGCAAGGCTCGGCTCCTCTCCTCAACAGGCCCATGGGCCCTGTCAGAGTGGGTCTCCAGCTGCGTCACCACGTCTGTGAAGAACCGGAGGTTGCCAACATAGTTGATTACACGAGGCTCCGCAATGGCCGCCCCGCAGATGTTGCCCAGGGCCGCGTTGGCCCTTTCCCTGAGTGTTTGGAGCATGGGGCCATGCACATGCTCCAGAGTCTGCCGCTGACGGATCTCGTCCTCATTCTGCCGCGCAACGGCCTCGGTGCCATCAACCCACTGTTGGAGAATAAGCAGCTCGACGCGGGAAGAATCCAGCTCCGCCTGCGCTGTGCCAAGGGCGACTGCGGGGGAATCCACACGCCGCGTCACTTCAGACAGCTTGGCCCTGAGGGCAGCGGTCCTGCCCTTAGATTCGGCCCTGATCAGCTCCGACCTCCCTTCGTACTCGCGCTCAAGATTCAAGCGAGCTTCTGCCACGCGGCGGTCGACCTCTTCTTGGACACGGGCCTCCCTCGCGCCAACATCATCCTCCGCCTGGGTCACCAGGTGCTCCCTCGGTTACAACCGTTCAAGGTCAAGGTTGCTCTCGGCGGCCTCCAGCGTCAGCGCCTCCTCGCGCCTCAAGAGCTCCGCCTTATCAACGGGTGCCCCCTGCAGCGAAGCAAGGGCAGCCTGGAGCAGCTCCACTTGCTGCTCCAGAGAACTGCTCCAGGCCTGGAGCTCCCACACGCGCTCCTCCGCATATTTGCCTCGCCGATCTGCCTCCCGGGCCTCTTCGACGGCTTGGGAATAGGACTCCCGCGAGGCCGCCAGCGACACTTCAGGATTCGCGTTTTCAAGGTCACGCTGGTGACATGCAAGGCTGACGGCCACCTTTAGTTTGCGTCTCTCATCAGCAAGGCACATGCCATCGGTCTCGAGGCATGCGTCCTCGGCAGCAAGCTCCACTCTGAGCTGATTCGCCACATCCGCCGCCTTCTGAAGAAACTCTCGGCAAAGGGCGCTGCGCTCCCGAGCGCGCCTGCGCATGTCTTCTGTGTCGTCCTCCGCCCCTGGCGCATGCGGAGGGCCCTGAGGCGGCACACCCCCTCTCGGCAGGGGGCTAGGGGCTGGCGCCCCCATAATCGCCGGACGGGCCCCGCCAGGGATCCAGCCTGGCGCCGGTTCGTCCCCCGAGGAGGAACTCAAGATCAACCTCAGGCAGTCCCCATCCACGGCTAGGGGAGAAGTGCGGGGCAAGCTAGCTGTGCCCCAGGAGAGCTCGCAAAGGAGGGGCATCAGGCGTGCAGGCTCAAGATGCCCCACTGGACGGCCCACTTCTCCAACCGTCCCTGCGGCAAGGTTGGTACTTGAGCTCGGGGCGCTCAAAATCGGCGGTGAAGGTGATGCTTGAAGAGATGGCTCCCCAGCCATCTCCGTGAACTCGGTAGGAAGGGCCCTGAAAGGCCAAGATCAGCTGAAGCAACAGTAAAGTAAGGAACTGAGAAAGAAGAGGACTTACTCGTCGATGGTGAAGTACTTGCTGCACTTCAATGGGCGGCAAGGGCGATCATTGCCACCCGAGGCCTCCTTCCTCTTGCGGAGGGCCTCAAAGTCTACCTGGAACCGGCCTAAACGCCTGACGCAAGGTTCGGTCTACGTCGTGGAGGAGGCGTCAAGGTGATCAGCGCCAAGGGAACCGGCCTGGGGGACGCTGCCAGGCGCCGCCTCATGAGGGACAGCCGGGGCCTCGGGAGCCCCGGCCTCAGGAGCTGTAGGCCTCAGCTCCTTGCCTGCCACCGCTCCAGAACAGGCTTCGGGGGATGCCACCATCGGGGCTCCGCGAGGCATCATCGTCTCAACAACAGCCCCCTCAGCTCCTGGCTGTCCTCATCTCCCAGCTCCATCACCTGAGGAAGAACTGCCGTGGGCAACCGGAAGAGCAACCACAGCAACTGGGTTCTCGCGGGGCCCTGTGAGGCCGACTGGGCGCAGCCCCCATTCATCGAAGCTAGCCATCTGCTTCACTAAATTGGCCCTACCCAAGCAAAGATACAAGAGGGCAGCCCCGTGCCAAAGGCTGCCTAGGGAAGGATCACCAGTCGGGACCCTGAGCCCCGTCCTTAGCGCTTCGGGCGCCAGATCTTCCTCCTGGAGCCCCATGCGGTCTTCGTGCCCTGCAAAGGCCCACATCCGGTGGGAATGGCGCTAGAGAGGAGCAATGCGACGTTGAAGGAACTCCTTCATCACCTTGGGTGCCATCACATCGAGCGCCCTCAAACTCTGGAAGCGATGCCATACGAAGGCGAGCCGGGGGCTCGTGAGCATCTCATGACCCCAACCTGAATTGGGGATAGCGGGCGAGGTTGGGTGTGAGAGCAGGGGGATGGGCACTCCGACATCCACATACAGCCACCGCTCTCGGAACCCGGCCGCAAGAGGAGGAAGGCTGAAATCGTTCCCCGAAGTAGCCATCTCTGGCACGGCGAGAAAGCTCATGCACCCCGAGCATTGAGTGGGGTCACTCAGGCACAGAGAGAAGAAGTGGCGTAGGAGGGCCACAAAGGGAGGAATGCCCACCATGGCCTCCCAAACAAAGGCAAAAACAGCGAGAAGAGTAATGGATTCAGGACCCAAGTGCATCATGTGGATCTGATAATGGGAGAGCACCACATTGAAGAAAGCAGAAAAGGGGGGAACCAGACCCGCCCATAGGGCATCAACAAATAATCGGACCTCCGTGACAACCCTGTCAAAGGAGGCGTGGGACGCAGGCCAGACCATCGTCCTCCCGCACTCGTTGAAGATGGAGGCAAGAGCAGAGCGAACCTTGTCTAAGGCTTCAGGGTTGAGTATGATTGACCGATCCATGATGGAAGCCGCCGCCGGAGGCGAGCGGGGCGAAGGCATGGGCTTCTTCCCCCTTTCCTTCTTCGCTGGCACCATGGTGATGGGAAGGGGGGAGAGTTTGAGTTGGCTTGGAGGCGGAGGTTGGAGCTCCAGGATGAAGGAAGGACAGGGAACGCGCGAACGGTGAAAGGGGAATGACTGTGTGCAACCACGGGTCCGCCTAGCCGGGCGCATAATGGGGGGCGTGGAGAAACGGAGACGCCCATGTCCAATCAACCACCACGTGGCGCCCAAGGCAGCAGACTGTTGGGCCCGCGGCGCTTCACACTTTCCCCTTCGCTTCTCTGCTAAGCCAAGTCCGGGCGCGCCTTGGGCCCGGGGGCTACTATCGGCATTCTGGGAACGGGGGTCCCCAGACTTGCCTGCCTGTGGCCTGCGGCGTGGCTCAAGCAGTGGCCCAGTGCGGCCCATCTTCATCAACTCAAGCTCAAGACCCTCTTGAGGGGCCAAGCCTCGCGGGGTGGACGACAGGAAGCTTCCTCAGGAGCAGCCTCGTCAGGAAGGCTCGCGAGGAGGCGGAGAGATCAAGGCTGGGGTACCTCGCGACGTGCCCATGACGCAAGCCATGACGACCGAAGCCAGGTGGGCGCCGGCCTATGCAGTGTTCTTGTTTCCTCTTTGGTGTAAAGGAGGCAAGCACAGGCCAAGGTATCAGGCAAAGGCTACCATTTCGGTGCAACAAGATCAAGACCAGCAGAGCAGCAGGATGGAGGTCACCGTGGAGCCCAAGACGGCGTCATCGTCAGAGTCTTTGGCTGGCGAGGACCAACTTTAGTCAGGATAAGTGTACTAGATGTTCCCCTTCAAAATGGCCAATTGTTGGCGCCCTTCCCACTCAATATTTGGGAAGAGGACCAGCGCCTCGCTCTATAAATAGGGCTAGCCACCATAGTAGAAAGGGAGCCGAATCCAACCCTTCCCAAGGGACAACACCACCACAAGAACATCCCTCGCGAGGATGTTCTTCCTTTGTATTGTTTATCATCAGCCCCAGAGGCAATCCACAACACCACACACTGGAGTAGGGTATTACACCACAATGGTTGCCCGAACCAATATAAACCCCGTGTCCCTCGTGTGTTCATCTTTCTAGCTTACATTCCGTGCGAAGTTTTGGGACATGAGTTGGTAGAGGAGAGATCTCCATGCGCACCCCAGAGTTCGAACCTCAAGGGTCTGCCGGAACCTGAAATCCAACATAATTGTTCCAAACAACACGAGGACAACTTTCCGAAGGAAATCGTCGTCAGCAGATTTATTTTTGGTGATTACCACAATCAGATCATCGATGACTATATTACATATTATCTTGCTCAGGAACTAAGGTGTCGCTCTTTCTTTAACATCCTCACCTTCCTCACTGAGAATATCTTCTGCCGACAGTCGGTGGTTCTCCAATGACAAGATGCACTCAACATCCACGGCACTGAGAGAAACTTCGCCAACCAAGTCTGGTACAATGAATCTGCCCTTGCTAGGATCAAAAATCTCAACCATGTACTAGATCAATAGTGCACGCATCTTCAGCGAAGGTATTTGAAGCATGCTATGCAGTGGTGTTTCGGCAAGTGCATCGCGTTGGCCGGAAGATAGACCGGCAAGAAGTTTGCACCATTTTTCAACGACGCAAACTATTTCTCCATTGAGTTCATCCATCCTGTTGAAAAAATAGACTTGGTTACACTAGCAAAAGATGTTTAATCAGCTTTTTTCCTACCATACTACTGGGAAAAACATAATAACGGAATACACTATCCAAGAGTAGATCGACAAATATACAACATATTCATTCATACTGAAACATTGAGCAGAAACACGTGCAACACATAAATTGACAGTTTACGAAGTACTTATTTCATCAATAATTTCAGAATCAAAAAGTAACATAATTTATTTAATCATTTATTTTCATATTGTGATGTACAAATAGATATAAGAATCGGGGACACTGCCTAATTAACAGTGGATCAAAAGTAAAATTACAAAATTATGCGTACTGCAACATGCATCAAACAAACATGCAACACATACAATATTAGTGGGCATCTCATAGTTACAACATGCATGTCTTAGGGCATTGCTATAACTTAAAGTGACTATGCTATAACTAAAACTAATCGAACATTCTTGTTTACTCATCAATCCAACCTAAAATTGAAAGACATCAAACTACATGCAGAAACTAATTTGCAATTGTAGGGCTATCAAATCTAATAAACGCACAAACAAATCTACTGTCATAGGACTATCTAATATAATACTCTCACAACCAAAAAACAACTAATCCAACTGATGTAATGAAAACATTATGCGCTAATTAATCTTAAGCCTATCAAATCTAACACACGCACAAAGAAAAGCATCAAGAATGCGATACGCAGCCAACAGACTGGATCACTTGATGAAGGTGGAAGTTGTCGGTGTTGCAATGTGGACGCAGTTTGTTCATGGCGGCCAGCACGCACTGATGATCTGGATGTTCTCGACGATCTTGCTGGATTTGGGTGGATGCTAGGGACGCAGCTGTTGTCGTAGATGACATGTACGACGATGCCGGGACTAAATAGGAGGAGGAGGATCTCCTAGGTCGTCGTAACCACCAGGGAAAGTACGTCCGTGATCTTTTCTTTCCTTGGTTGAGGAGAGGCAGTGCGTGGTCCTAAATCAAAGGTATAGGCTTCCCACGCTCGACGTTTCTTTAGGAGATTGCGATCCCGGAATTGTGTAACAAATCCTGGCTGCTCCTATCTTTGAGAGACGAGGGACTCGTGTCATGGACGTACGTAGGGATTTCCAGTTTTTTATATTTGTACTTTTTATCTTTTAGTTTTCTTTTCTTTTTCATATTTGAATTTTTTTAAATAAAATAATTATTTCAACTCAAACAAATGGCTCCAAAAATTTTCCACACAATGGGATCACCATGGACAGCATGCGTGCCAATTCTCTTCGATTTCTGACACTTATGCATTTACTAGGATTTCCTGGTGAAAAACCCTGAAACGCTGCCCGGACGTGACGCAACGTTCATTCGGTGTCCGGAATGGATCAGATGTTACATGGGGGCCTACATTGGGCATCCTCACATGGTGCCAAACTTTGGTGTCATTTCATGCAGGCCACCACATAGCACATGTGCAACCAGCTGCATTCAGGTCTGCTGGAGGGGGAGCTCGAAGGACGTTGGTTTTCTATACTCAACCAAATGGTCCAAAAAAATTCCAAATAATGGGATCACCATGGACAACATGCGTGCCAATTCTCCTTGATTTCCGACACTCGATGCATTTACTAGGATTTTTCCGGCAAAAAAACCCCAAAACACTGCCCGGACATGACGAAATGTTCGGTCGGTGTACGGAATGGCTCAGATGTTGCATGGGGGCCTACATTGGGCATCCTCACCTGGTGCCAAACTTTGGTGTGTTTTCATGCAGGCTAGCACATAACACATGTGCAATCAGCAACATTCGGGTTTGTCGGAGGGGGAGCCCGACGGACGTTGTTTTTCTAGACTCAAGCAAATGGCACCAAAACTTTTCCACACAAGGAGATCATCATGGACAGCATGCGTGCCAATTCTCGTCGATTTCCTACACTTGATGCTTTTACTATCATTTTCCCTGCAAAACTACTCTGAAACGCTGCCCGGACGTGACGCAATGTTCATTCGGTGTCCACAATGGCTCAAATGTTGCATGGGGCCCTACATTGGGCATCCTCACATGGTGCCAGACTTTGGTGTCATTTCATTCAGGCCACCACATAGCACATGTGCAACCAGCTGCATTCGGGTCTGCCGGAGGGGCAGCCCGAAGGACGTTGTTTTTCTAGACTCAACCAAATGGACCAAAAAAATTCCACACAACGCGATCACCATGGACAACATGCATCCCAATTCTCGTCGATTTCTGAGACTCGATGCATTTACTAGGATTTTCCCGGCGAAAAATCCCCAAAATGCTGCCCGGACGTGATGCAAAGTTCGTTCGGTGTACGGAATGGCTCAGATGTTGCAAGGGGGCCTACATTGGGCATCCTCACATGGTGCCAAACTTTGGTGTCTTTTCATGGAGGCCAGCACATAGCACATGTCGAACTAGCATCGTACGGGTCTGTTAGAGGGGGAGCCCGAAGGACATTGTTTTCCTAGACTCAAGGAAATGGCACCAAAAAATTTCGACACAATGAGATCACCATGGACTGCATGCATGCCAATTCTCGTCGATTTCCGACACTC
>NC_041383.1:73040660-73113942 GCF_002162155.2 Triticum dicoccoides
GCTCAAATGTTGCATGGGGGGCTACATTGGGCAACCTCACATGGTGCCAAACTTTGGTGTATTTTCATGCAGGCCAGCACATAGCACATGTGCAACCAGCAGCATTCGGGTCTGCCAGGTGGGGAGCCCGAAGGACGTTGTTTTTCTAACTCAAGCAAATGGCACCAAAAAATTTCCACAAATGCGATCACCATGGACAGCATGCATGCCAAATCTCGTTGATTTTCGACACTCAATGCATTTACTAGGATTTTCCCGGCGAAAAAAACCCGAAACGCTGCCCGGACGTGACGCAACGTTCGTTCGGTGTCCGGAATGGCTCGAATGTTGTATAGGGGCCTACATTTGGCATCCTTACATGGTGCCAAAATTTGGTGTCTTTTAATGCATTCCAGAACATAGCACATGTGCAACCAGCAGCATTCTAGTCTGCTGGAGTGGGAGCCCGAAAGACATTGTTTTTGTAGACTCAAGAAAATGGCACCAAAAAAATTCCACACAATGAGATCACCATGGATAGCATGCATGACAATTCTCATCCATTTCCGACACTCGATGCATTTACTAGGATTTTCCCGGCGAAAAAACCCCGAAACACTGCACGGACGTCACACATCGTTCCTTGGTGTCCGGAATGGCTCAGATGTTGCATTGGGGCCTATATTGGGCATCCTCACATGGTGCCAAACTTTGGTGTCTTTTCATGCAGGCCAGCACATAGCACATGTGCAACCAGCAACATCATCACATGGTGCCAAACTTTGGAGTCTGCCGAAGGGGGAGCCTCAAGGACGTTGTTTTTCTAGACTCAAACAAAGGGCACCAATTTTTTTCCTCACAATGGGATCACCATGGACAGCATGCATACCAATTCTCCTCGATTTTTCCACACACTTGCTATAAAATTATTTTTCAAATAGAAATAGATTGAAATATTAAAATTAAGAAGTAAAATAAAAGACAACATACATTCTGGTAATTTTGAATTTTAAAACTGTAAGAAGATATAACATAGAAAAAAAATATTTGATATACTTTTTTTGAAATAGAAAACAGAAAAGATATATTATAATTAAGAGGAAACATATTATCTTGCATTTTTTGAATTTTAAAAGGGTGAGAATAAATGAAAGAGGAAAAATAGATTTGGTTCTAAAATATTTTAAGTATAAAAAGTTAATAAATATTTGACTGAATAAGTGAAATAGAACACATTAATTTTTTGTACGTTAGTGAATTTAAGAACTGTCACAAAAAATAAAACAGAATTGATTGACGATGCCATGGACCTAGGGTAGGGTCATAGGCTTGACCAATACGCCCTACCCTAGGTCACTACCCTAGAATCAAGGACACTCAAAGTATAGCCAGAAATACCGACTGAAGTAGCCATGGAGTGCAATCCACTTGACCAGTCACCTCACTCGGATACCCCCAATTTCACTCGACCAAGATGAAGTCATTCGACCCTACAGCAAACCAATCGGAGTACAGAAGACCTAGAGTCGCTCATGATGGCAACGGTCAGGTGTTCACTCCATAGTCTTAAATATCATTAATAGCACTTTGTAGCTGGTGTTACCAGTAATGCCCCGTCTTAATGTACATTGAACCCTGTAACGGATGATAGCTGGGGTCCTGGCGCACTCTATATAAGCCACCAACCTCCTCTGGGACAAGGTTTCGCACCCCTTGTAACACACACACACCCATATTCCAGTCGACCGCCTTAGGGCACCGAGACATAGGGATTTTACCTCCTCCGAGAGGGGCCTGAACTCGTAAACTCGTGTGTACAACCTCGCCGTAGCTAGGGCCTTGCCTCCTCATACGTACCCCTACTCTTACTGTCAGACTTAGTACCATGACAGTTGGCGCCCACCATGGGGCAAAGCATCTTGGCAACTTCCGGCGAGGTTGCATTTTCTCCAATCTTCATCAACATGGTTTCCGGCGGCGGCTTGGTCATGGGCCGCGAGTTCCGACTCGGCGCGCTCACGTTCATCGCCGACAACTCCGCCTGGCTCCATGAAGCCCCCTCGATGTCGAGGACCTTTCGATCCGCGGGGTGTTGCACTTCCGTGCGAGTGCTTGCGACATTCTCCTAAGACATCCGTCGACTCTATATCGGTTGGCCCTCACATCATCTGCTCACTCCGATGGTCGCAGACGCAAGCGATTCGGTCGGTCGCGGCTCCAGCCATGGGTAAAGCATGCAGTGGATCGTCAGAAGGCCTCCCCACAAGTCACGGCGATCGAGCCCGACGAATTTCACTGTGGTACAGTCGACACGTTGACTGGTTATGCGGATTTGTTTTTCGAGTGCAGGAGCTGTGACCCCACGGCATAAGTTCTCATGGTTGACTCCCGTCACAGCCCACCCGGGTTTCGCCGCAACAGCGACAACAGTGAAGGCGGCGGCCTGTCATTCGGCCACAAGGAGTACGAGCCACAACCTCTCAATTCGCAGCAGAGGGAAGAGTTGCACCACCACAACATGGAGGCACTCCAGACCCCCATCATAGGGGAGACTGTTGAGGCTCGGGCCTTGGAGGGTGCATGCCTAGCCACGTTGGCTGAGCACGCGTGTCTGGAGAATCTCCAACATTCCCTCGACGAACGCACCCGTCGACTGATCACGGAATCCAGTCAACAACAATTGTTTCCACCTGAACCCTAGGTATACCGCACTGTGATCCAGAATCTTACAGCTGCTGCACGTATTGCAGAGTCTATTCCGCCATCCCGTTCAGAAGCTGGAAGAGGCTTGGAACAAATCCGAGCACTGCTCCCAGCAGCGGGAGAGCAAAACTCCGCCGTTTCCTAGTCGCGGAATAGGATCCACAGCAGGTCAGTAATGGCATATACAGTTCAGTCGGCACACAGTCCTGGGTCGCCTTGGCGACGTGAAGATCGTGATCACCATCGAGATCGGCACCTGGGAAGAGCTCATGGAGAGTTTGATCGTGAGTATGCCTGTTACAACCACTGTCGAGTGCCTTCACCCCCTTCGAGGGACGGGTCATACGCGCCCCGGCGGTATGATGATAGGCGCCCATATGGTAATGACCGCAGAGTTCCAGTCGACCCAAGAGAGCCTGGGTTCGACGCAAGGTCAGTCCTTGTACAAGGTTTGGTCGACCGAAACAGAGCATATAGAGAAGGGTTGGATAGATATAGACACTATGGAAGCACGGTGCACGTTTCTGGCCCTGAGTGTTTCGAAAGGGCCATCCGAGCTACTGAGATCCCTCACATCTTCAGATTGGTGACTAGCGTCAGTAAGTTCATCGGGGAGTCAAAGTATGACACTTGGTTGGAGGATTACTGAGTGCTTGGAGGATTACTGAGTGGCTGTGATTGAATAAGTGGCGGCAACAACGAGGTGTCCATGAAGCACGTCCCTTTGATGCTTGAAGGTTCTACCAGAGCCTGGCTAAATCAGTTAGCCCCTGGGAGCATTTTCAATTGGGAAGAATTAGCCCGAGTGTTTACCAAAACATTTGAAGGCACTTGCAAGCAACCTGCTGGTTTGACAAAATTGCAGCATTGTGTGCAGAAACAGATTGAGACTTTGAGAGATTATATCCAGAGATGGACTACTCTTCACCACACGGTGGAGAATGTGTCGGATCACCAAGAAGTTTGTGCCTTTAAAGAAGGCGTTCCCTACAGAGAGCTCAATCTGAAGTTCGGTAGGACTGGAGACATGACTCTGACTCGGATGATGGAGATTGCCACTCGATATGCTAACGGCGAAGAAGAGGACCGACTCCGGAGTGACAAGAACAAATCAGTCGCCCAGGACACCAGAGGAGGAAACTTCAGTTGGAAGCAGAAATGAAAAGCTGAGGCTGCAGGCCCTGCTGAGGCGACAGTTTTGAATCAAGGAGAGTTCAAAGGGAAGCTGATACGTCTCCAACGTATCTATAATTTATGAAGCATTCATGCTATATTACTATGTGTTTTGAATGATTATGGGCTTTATTTTCCAATTTTATATTATTTTTGGGACTAACCTATTAACCGGAGGCCCAGCCCAGATTTGTTGTTTTATGCCTATTTCAGTGTTTCGAGGAAAAGGAATATCAGATGGAGTCAAAACAGAACGAAATTAACTGGAGAAGTTAATTTTGGAAGGAAACCCACCTGATGGACTTGGAATGAACGTCAGGGGAGTCCCGGGTTTCCCACGAGGGTGGGGGCGCGCCCCCTGCCTCGTGAGCACCCCGCAGGTCCACCGACGTACCCCTTGCACCCATATATACCTACGTACCCTAAAACTTCCAGAACAGAAGATAGATCGGGAGTTCCGCCGCCGCAACCCTCTGTAGCCACAAAAAATCTCTCGGGAGCCCTTCCCGGCACCCTGCCGGAGGGGGGATCCTTCACCGGTGGCCATCTTCATCATCCCGGCGCTATCCATGACGAGGAGAGTGTAGTTCACCCTCGGGGCTGAGGGTATGTACCAGTAGCTATGTGTTTAATCTCTCTCTCTCTCGTGTTCTCTCTCGTGTTCCCTCTATGGCACGATCTTGATGTATCCCGAGCTTTGCTATTGTAGTTGGATCTTATGATGTTTCTCCCCCTCTACTCTCTTGTGATGAATTGAGTTTCCCCTTTGAAGTTATCTTATCGGATTGAGTCTTTTATGAGAACACTTGATGTATGTCTTGCAATCCACTTGATGTATGTTTTGGTGATCAACTTGCGGGTTTCGTGACATTGGGAACCTATGCATAGGGGTTGGCACACGTTCTTGACTCTCCAGTAGAAACTTTGGGGCACTCTTTGAAGTACTTTTATGTTGGTTGGTTGAATCTGAGATTGTGTGACACATATCGTATAATCATGCCCACGGATACTTGAGGTGAGAATGGAGTATCTAGGTGACATAAGGGTTTTGGTTGATTTGTATCTTAAGGTGTTATTCTAGTATGAACTCTTTTATAGATCGATTCGAAAGAATAACTTTGAGGTGGTTTCGTACCCTACCATAATCTCTACATTTGTTCTCCGCTATTAGTGGCTTTGGAGTGACTCTTTGTTGCATGTTGCGGGCTTGTTATATGATCTATCTATATTATTATTTTTGAGAGAACATGCACTAGTGAAAGTATGAACCCTAGGCCTTGTTTCCTATCATTGCAATACCGTTTACGCTCACTTTTATCGCTCGCTACCTTGCTGTTTTTATTATTTCAGATTATAAAAACCTATTTCTACTATCTATTTTGCACTTGTATCTTCATCTCTTCGCTGAACTAGTGCACCTATACAATTTACCATTGTATTGGGTGTGTTGGGGACACAAGACACTCTTTGTTATTTGGCTGCAGGGTTGTTTGAGAGAGACCATCTTCATCCAACGCCTCCTACGGATTGATAAACGTTAGGTCATCCACTTGAGGGAAATTTGCTACTGTCCTACAAACCTGTGCACTTGCAGGCCCAACAACATCTACAAGAAGAAGGTCGTCTAGTAGACATCAAGCTCTTTTCTGGCGCCGTTGCCGGGGAGGTTAGCGCTTGAAGGTATATCTTTAGATCTTGCAATCGAATCTTTTTGTTTCTTGTTTTAGCACTAGTTTATTTTATAAAAGAAACTACAAAAAAATGGAATTGACTTTGTCTCATATGCTTCATCTTTTTAATATCTTTCGTGAGTATGACGGAAAGGATAATTGTGCTCAAGTGCTAGAAGAAGAAATCTCTAAATTGTTTGGCACTAAATATTTGAATGATGAGCATGATTGAAATGTTGTTAGTATGAATTCTTTGAATATCCATGATACTAATGATGATTGCACTAGTTATGATGAAAATGTCTCCTATAAACATGTCAATTTTTGTGGAGTGCATTGGGTTTGTAAGTACACACCAAATAGGGAAGATAGATATTGCAAGAGGCATAAGTACTTAGAAACCAAATTGTTGCAAGAAGAGTTAGATGAATATGCTGAAAGATCCAATATTTTTCGCGCTCCATGTGAACTTTGCAATGAACATGGTCATTTAAAGCTCCAATGCTATTTGTTTCATGATCAAGTCGTGTCCAAATATTGTGATAATTTGATTACCCTTGAGCATCATAAAGAGCTTAGCCTTCTTTTGGGTTATGGAGAAATGAAACGTGTAACTGAGGGTATTCCAAAATAAATTTTTTGATTTTGATCTCGAGAAAATTTATATGTATTGTGCGGAGAATTGCATTGAAAATCCTTATATTGCCAATTACCTAAAGAAAAGAAAGCAAATGGAATATGATGAGAATACTAATGAAAGGGAAGAGGCCTCCCAATATCCTCCTATTATTTCTTATGATGAATCAGGTAACAAGGGGGAGCCTTCTATTCAACCAATCTCATCAATAAGGAGCTCAAAGAGGAAGGTTGAACCCACACATAATGTGAAGAAGAAGAAGAAAAGAAGGAGCAACAAATGTAGAAAGGTATCTCTCCCAAATGATGTTGCTCCTACTACTCATTGTGATGATGATAAAATTGCTATACTATTGGTGCTATCAATATTTTTAATGATGAGAGTGATTATGCTTATGATATGAAAGGGCCCAAGCTTGGGGAAGCTATGTTTGATTGGGATGAAATATTTGAGAATATATTTGCTGGAATTAATGTTTGTCCCAAGCTTGGGGATGCTATGTTTAATGAAGATGATATTTTTAGCATCCCAAGTTTTGATATGCAAAGTTGTTATGATGATAGCATCCCTCCTACCTATGATGATTATATTGATGAAAGTGGGTTCAGAAGAGAATAAACTTTAGGAAGTAGTGATCCCACTATTTTGGAGGATGTTGAATTTTATTGTGATGAATACAAAAGTGGATTTTGAAGAGTGTCAACTTTATTTAGTGATTCCACTATCTTGGGAGAGGTTCAATCGATTATGATGAGAATGAAGTTGCTACTTATGATGATTATTGTGATGAAACTTATGCTATAAAAATTAGTGAGGATTATATTTACAAATCTTGTCATGATTATGATTACCATTTTTCTGAACATTACTCTTTTAATGTGGAAACATTTTTTAGTGTTCAAGTCTCTCATGATACTCTCACTACTATTCATGAGAAGAATTTTGCTTATGTGGAGAGTTGTAAATTTCCTATGCTTGTAGATCATGAAAAGAATGCTTTAGGTGCTGGTTATATTGTTGAATTCATTCATGATGATACTGAAAATTATTATGAGGGAGGAACATATGCTTATAGGAATTGCAATGATATCAAGTTTCCTCCCTATGTGCTTATATTCTTGAAGCTATGCTTGTGTTACCTTCCTATGCTAGTTGATTATTGTTCCCATAAGTTGTTTGCTCACAAAATCCCTATGCATAGGAAGTGGGTTAGACTTAAATGTGCTAGCCGTATGCTTCATGATGCTCCCGTTATGTTTCAATTCTTATCTTTTATGTGAGCATCATTGCCATTATCATGCCTATCTAGAAAGGCATTAAAGAAAAATGCTTGTTGGGAGACAACCCAATATTTATACTTACTGTTTTTGTGTGTCCACATGATTATGCTACTGTAGTAATCATGTTTTATAGCTTTTGTTTCAATAAAGTGCTAAGTAGAACCTTTGGGAAGACTTGGGTGAAGTTTATGTGATCCTGCTGTAAAAAACAGAAACTTTTGCGCTCACGATAATGGCTGCCATTTTTTACTGGAGTGATTTTAGGTTGATTCTTTTTGCAGATGATTAATAGACAAATTTCTCATGTCCAGAAATTTATTTCATAATTTTTGGGGTTCCAGAAGTATACGTTTGATACAGATTTCTACAGACTGTTCTGTTTTTGACAAATTCTGTTTTCATTGTGTTGTTTGCTTATTTTGATGCATCTATGGTTAGTATTAAGTGGTATGAACCATAGAGATGTTAGAATACAGTAGATATTACACCAATATGAATTTATAATGAGTTCATTACAGTACCTAAGTGGTGGTTTTATTTTCTTATACTAACGGAGCTTACGAGTTTTGTTTTAAGTTTTGTGTGGTTGAAGTTTTCAAGTTTTGGGTAAAAGATTCGATGGACTATGGAATAAGGAGTGGCAAGAGCCTAAGCTTGGGGATGGCCAAGGCACCCCAAGGTAATATTCAAGGACAACCAAGTGCCTAAGCTTGGGGATGCCCCGGAAGGCATCCCCTCTTTCGTCTTCGTTCATCGGTAACTTTACTTGGAGCTATATTTTTATTCGCCACATGATATGTGTTTTGCTTGGAGCGTCATTTTATTTTGCTAGTTTTTGCTTGCTGTTAGTTAGAATAATGTTTTGCATCTTTAGTTTCAATAAAAAGTCAAGGATAGCCTTTGCCATGCTTATTTTGCTAGTTTGCATGTTGCTGTTTGAAAACCGAAAGTTTACCGCTGTTGCAAAAATTCCCTAGAAAACTCAGAGAATGGTATAACGTTGAATCTTTTTACATATTAAGATCTGATAAATTTTTTACATTAAGAATTTTAGTTCATAAGTTTTGGAGTCGGGGAAGTATTGATACTCTTGCATTCTTTACAGACTGTACCGTTTTGGCAGATTGCTGTTATGGTTGCATTGTTCACATATGTTTGCTTGTTTAATGATTCTATTTGAGGATATGAGTATTAAATATACAGAGGCATTTAGTATGCAATGTTGAATAATAATTTTAGTGATTTGTTACAGTAGAAAATGATAAGGTTTTGCATTTGTTTATACTAACCTATCTCACCAGTTCTTGTTGAGTTTGTTGTGAATGAAGCTTTTGATAAAAAGAGAAACCATGATATGAGAGGAATTAAGGAGACACAAAAGTTCAAGCTTGGGAATGCCCAAGGCACCCCAAGATAATATTTCAAGAAGTCTCAAGCATCTAAGCTTGGGGATGCCCCGGTAGGCATCCCACCTTTCTTCTTCAACAACTATCGGTTAGTTTCGGTTGAGCCTAAGTTTTTGCTTCTTCACGAGTTGTGCTATCCTTGAATGTAATTTTATTTTGTTTTGCTTTCTGCTTGAATACAATACCAAGATCTGAAATTCTTAAATGAGAGAGAGTCTTCACATAGTTGCATAATTATTTAGCTACTCATTGATCTTCACTTATATCTTTTTGGAGTAGCTTTTCATTTACTCGTGTGCTTCACTTATATCCTATGAGTAAATTGTTGAATGAGTTGATTGTCATAAATCTGAAATTATATATGCCTCATTTTCTTATTCCATGGGTAGTAATGACTTCACATCTAAGAAGTAGAGGTTGTAAATTTATTGACGGTTAGCAAGCATTGTATTAGTCATATGAACAATTCATGAAAGAATATTGAAGGAAGGGAAATTTCATATATAAATATATTATCATAGACATCTTTTATAATTGTGAGCACTCATTAACTCTGACATGCTAAAGAGTTGATGTTGGACAAGGAAGACAACGTAATGGGTTATGTTTTCTCGCATCTCAGTTAAAGTATATTGTCATGGATCATTCAAAATTGTTGAGCTTGCCTTTCTCCCCTTGCTAGCCTAAATATCTGTACTAAGCGGGAATACTGCTTGTGCATCCATCATCCTTAAACCCAGTCTTTGCCATGAGTGTCCACCATACCTACCTATATGCGGTATTTACCTACCGTTCCAAGTAAATTTGCATGTGCCAAACTCTAAACCTTCAAATTATAATTTGTTTTGTATGCCCGAATTGCTCATGTAGCAACTAGGGGCTGTCAGTGTCTTCCATGCTAGGTGGGTTATTCTCAAGAGGAGTGGACTCCTCTCCTCATTCACGAGAAAGTGGAGGTAACCGGGATGCCCAGTCCCATGATCCAAAAAGATCAAAGCAAATGAAAAGAATTAAACAAAACTCCCCCATGATTGTTGTTAGTTGGAGGCACTCGTTGTTTCGAGCAAGCCATGGATTGATGCTTGTTGGTGGTTGGGGGAGTAAATACTTTTACCATTCTGTTTGGGAACCGCCTATAATGTATGTAGTATGGAATATATTGGGAACTCTTGGTTGTTATGTTGACAATGAGATCATACCTCTCAAAATTATTTATCTCTATTTTAAAAATTGAGCTCTGGCACCTCTACAAATCCCTGCTTCCCTCTGCGAATGGCCTATCTTTTACTTTATGCAAGAGTCAAGGTGGTCTTCACCTTTCCCTTTTTCATTTTATCCTTTGGCAAGCACTTTGTGGTGGGGTGATCTTTATATATATATATATATCCAATTGGATGTACGTTAGCATGAACTATTATTGTTGACATCACCCAAAGGTGAATACGTTTGGAGGCAACATTATAAGCCCCAATCTTTCTCTGTGTCTGATTAAAACTTCATAACCACAAGTATTGCCTGACTGTTAGCAATTGTAGAAGACTATATGATAGTTGAGTATGTGGAGTTTGCTATTCCTGAAAATAAGACGAATTGCAATTGTTTTGATGACTAAGAATGGAGTTCGCTAGTTTTCAAGAATGTTTATGGTCTATGCTTTAACATGTGAATTGCTTGTTACTAGTTCGTGAACAAGTTTTATGAGATGAACTACTGTTATGACATATTATCATGCTAGAAAAGGTGATTGAAATTATCATTGATCAAACTTGTGCACCTCTACCATTCACACTTCATAAATTCTTTCTTTATCATTTACCTACTCGAGGACGAGTAGGAATTAAGCTTGGGGATGCTGATACATCTCCAACGTATCTATAATTTATGAAGAATTCATGCTATATTACTATGTGTTTTGAATGATTATGGATTTTATTTTCCACTTTTATATTATTTTCGGACTAACCTATTAACCGGAGGCCCAGCCCAGATTTGCTGTTTTATGCCTATTTCAGTGTTTCAAGGAAAAGGAATATCAGACGGAGTCAAAACGGAACGAAATCAACTGGAGAAGTTAATTTTGGAAGGAAACCCACCTGATGGACTTGGAGTGCATGTTAGGGGAGTCCCGGGCTGCCCACGAGGGTGGCAGGCAACCCCCCTGGGCGCGCCCCCCTGCCTCGTGAGCACCCCGGAGGTGCACCGACGTACCCTTGCACCCATATATACCTACGTACCCTAAAACTTCCAGAACAGAAGATAGATCGGGAGTTCCGCCGCCGCAAGCCTCTGTAGCCACCAAAAACCTCTCGGGAGCCCTTCCCAGCACCCTGCCGGAGGGGGGATCCTTCACCGGTGGCCATCTTCATCATCCCGATGCTATCCATGACGAGGAGGGAGTAGTTCACCCTCGGGGATGAGGGTATGTACCAGTAGCTATGTGTTTGATCTCTCTCTCTCTGTCGTGTTCTCTCTCGTGTTCCCTCTATGGCACGGTCTTGATGTATCCCGATCTTTGCTATTGTAGTTGGATCTTATGATGTTTCTCCCCCTCTACTCTCTTGTGATGAATTGAGTTTCCCCTTCGAAGTTATCTTATCGGATAGAGTCTTTTATGAGAACACTTGATGTATGTCTTGCGATCCACTTGATGTATGTTTTGGTGATCAACTTGCGTGTTTCGTGACATTGGGAACCTATGCATAGGGGTTGGCACACGTTCTTGACTCTCCGGTAGAAACTTTGGGGCACTCTTTGAAGTACTTTTATGTTGGTTGGATGAATCTGAGATTGTGTGACGCATATCGTATAATCATGCCCACGGATACTTGAGTTGAGAATGGAGTATCTAGGTGACATTAGGGTTTTAGTTGATTTGTGTCTTAAGGTGTTATTCTACTACGAACTCTTTTATAGATCGATCCGAAAGAATAACTTTGAGGTGGTTTCGTACCCTACCATAATATCTACGTTTGTTCTCTGCTATTAGTGGCTTTGGAGTGACTCTTTGTTGCATGTTGAGGGCTTGTTATATGATCTATTTGTGTTATTATTGTTGAGAGAACTTGCACTAGTGAAAGTATGAACCCTAGGCCTTGTTTCCTATCATTGCAATACTGTTTACGCTCACTTTTATCGCTCGCTACCTTGCTGTTTTTATTAATTCAGATTATAAAAACCTATTTCTACTATCTATTTTGCACTTGTATCTTCATCTCTTCGCCGAACTAGTGCACCTATACAATTTACCATTGTATTGGGTGTGTTGGGGACACAAGAGACTCTTTGTTATTTGGTTTCAGGGTTGTTTGAGAGAGACCATCTTCATCCTACGCCTCCTACGGATTGATAAACCTTAAGTCATCCACTTGAGGGAAATTTGCTACTGTCCTACAAACCTGTGCACTTGCAGGCCCAACAACGTCTACAAGAAGAAGGTTGTGTAGTAGACATCAGAAGCCTAATGGGCCTTGGACCCCAAAAAAAGTGAAAGATCAAGCGGGAAATGATGTGCTTGATTTACCGTGTGACATACACACCAAAAATGATGAAGAGGGGAATCTGATTCTTCCCAAGCATACCACCCGACAGTGTCGACTCCTGATTCAGAGCTTCCAAGAGAGCCAGCCCAGTGAAAAGGACAAAGAGTCTGATAAGGAGGAAGACAAAGAGGAAGATGGTGGTTACCCCAATGTCAATGCCACTTTGGTGATTTTTGCTGACCTCGAGAGCAAAAGTCGACTGAAAGTTATTAACAGGGAGGTAAACATGGTTGCTCCGGCAACACCAAGATATTTGAAGTGGTCAAAAACACCTATTACATTAAACCAGTCCGACCACCCGCCACACGTTGCTACCCCTAGGCGGCAAGCGTTGGTGGTCGACTCAGTCGTTGGGGGCACCCGACTGACCAAGGTTTTGATGGACGGTGGCAGTGGATTGAATATATTGTATGCTGAGGCCCTCCGGTGGATGGGCTTTCCGATGTCCAAGCTCAGTGAGAGCAACATGAGATTCCATGGTATCATCCCAGGAAACAAAGCCGATTGACTCGGTCAAATCACTCTTGATGTGGTTTTGGGTGATTCCAAGAATTATCACAAGGAAAAGATGACGTTTGTGGTAGTGGATTTTTACAGTGCCTATCATGCCATTCTAGGCAGACCTGCTTATGCTAGTTTCATGGCTCGACCGTGCTATGTGTACCTTAAGTTGAAGATGCATGGCCCTAGAGGCGTGTTCACAGTCACTGGAAATCGGCAGAGAGCAGAAGATTGTCTCTAGAAAGGTTCAAAGATCGCCGATGAACAAATGGCAGCAATAGAGTTTCAGGAATACTGGAAGAATGCAGATCCGAGTGATTTGTTGTGTGCCAAGAGGCCTACCTCGGAGTCCGCATTTCAGTCGGCCGGCGAAACAAAGTCGGTTCACATTCACCCGACCGATCCCAGTGCTGCTCCGACTCATATCTCAACGACACTCGACAGCAAATAGGAAGAAGCGCTCATCCAGTTCCTCCATGCGAAACGGGACATCTTTGCATGGAAGCCATCTGACATGCCAGGTGTACCCAGGGGACCGGCTGAGCACCATTTGCGAGTCAACCCGAATGCAAAACCCGTTAAAGAGCATCTCCATCAGTCCACCGCGGAGAAGAGGAAGGCCATTGGTGAGGAGGTGGCTCGGCTTCTGGATGCTAAGTTCATTCGCGAGATATACCACTCCCAGTGGCTCCCCAATGTCGTTATGGTCCCCAAGAACGATAAGTCACTTTGAATGTGTATTGATTTCAAGCATATCAATCAGGCCTACCTGAAAGATCATTTTCCTCTACCCCGGATCGACCAGATAGTCGACTCAACTGCGGGGTGTGAGCGACTGTCCTTTTTGGATGCTTATTCCGGGTACCATCAGATCCGTTTGTATGGACCCGACGAGAGAAACACATCTTTCATCACCCCATTCGGGTGTTTTTGCTATGTTACTATGCCCTTTGGCCTCAAGAATGCTAGTGCCACATTCATGCGCATGATTCAGAAGTACCTGCTCACTCAAATCAGTCAGAATGTAGAAGTATACATGGATGACATAGTGGTCAAGTCACGCAAAGGTTCCGACCTACTAACTGACCTCGCTGATACCTTTGCCAACCTAACAAGATATGATATCAAGCTCAATCCATCGAAGTGCACATTCGGAGTCCCAGGTGGAAAGTTACTCGGTTTCCTTGTTTCTGAACGAGGGATCAATGCAAACCCAGAGAAGATTGGCACAATCCTCCGAATGAAACGCCCTGTGCGTGTGCATGATGTTCAGAAGCTTACTGGTTGTTTGGCTGCATTGAGTCGATTCATCTCATGCCTCGGTGAAAAGGCATTACCTCTTTACCGACTGATGAAGAAGTCTGACAAGTTCAAATGGAATAACGAGGCTGAAGCAGCGTTTGAAGAGCTCAAAGCCCTGCTTTCCACCCAACAGGTGCTTGCCGCTCCAGTCAGCAAGGAGCCTTTACTGCTTTACATTGCGGACACTGGACAGGTTGGCAGCATAGCGCTCACGGTTGAGCGGGAACAAGAAGGCAAAGCCTACAATGTTCAGCGCCTGTGTACTACATTTCTGAAGTCTTGACTCCGTCCAAGCAGAGATATCCTCATTATCAGAAGCTTGTTTATGGATTTTACTTGACCATGAAGAAAGTTGCACACTACTTTTCAATCCACTCGGTTTCAGTCATCAGCGATGCTCCATTGTCAGAAATTCGGAATAATAGGAACGCAACTAGTCGAGTGGCAAAATGGGCAATTGAACTCCTTCCTCTGGATATCAAGTTTGAGGCAAAGAAAGCCATCAAGTCTCAAGCAATTGCAGATTTCCTCGCAGAGTGGATTGAACAACAGCAACCGACTCAGATTCACTCGGAACATTGGACTATGTTCTTTGATGGATCCAAGATGCTGAATGGCTCTGGTGCAGGAGTGGTTTTAGTATCACCAAGAGGAGACAAGCTCAGCTATGTCCTCCAGATTTACTTTGATTCTTCAAAGAATGGTGTTGAGTATGAGGCACTATTGTATGGGTTATGTATGGCTATTTCACTCGGCGTCTGACGCTTGATGGTCTACGGCAACTCAGACTTAGTGGTTAATCAAGTAATGAAGGAATGGGACATTAGGAGTCCAGCAATGACCAGTTATTGCAATGCAGTAAGAAAGCTAGAGAAGAAGTTTGAGGGGTTAGAGCTCCACCACATACCCTGAATCAAGAATCAAGCTGCTGATGATCCGGCGAAGATAGGTTCCACTCGGAAGCCTATCCCCAGTAATGTGTTCTTGGAGCATCTCCACACCCCATCAGTACAAGAAGATCCCTTCAAGGAAGAGCACCCGCAACCGATAAGTTCAACCAATCCGACTGAGATTGAAGTCCCAGCTGTGGCCGACTTGGTCATGGAAGTCTTAGTGGTCACGCTCGACTAGACGGTACCATATATTACGTACCAGCTGAGGCAGGAACTCCCAGAAGATGAGGATGAGGCCCGCCAGATCGTCCGTCGATCAAAGGTTTTCACCGTGATAAAGGGGCAGCTTTATAGAGGAAGTGTCATAGGAGTGGCTCAACGCTGCATCACCCCAGAAGAAGGTCGAATGATTTTAAACAAGATCCACTTGGGGACCTGTGGTCACCATGCATCCTCACGGACCATCGTGGCCAAAGCATATTGAGCAGGATTCTATTGGCCACGTGCAAATGAGATGGCAAAGGATATAGTCGACAAGTGCGCAGGTTGTCAGTTCTACTCCAACATGTCTCACAAGCCTACGTCTTCCTTCAAGACTATTACACTAGTCTGGCCGTTTGCAGTCTAGGGGTTAGATTTAGTTGGACCCTTCAAGACCGGTAGAAGTGGCTTCACTCATTTGCTCATAGCAGTCGACAAATTCAACAAATGGATCGAAGCCAAGACTATCAAAAACCTTGACTCAAGCACCACCGTTAGTTTCATCAGGGAGTTGATATTCAGATATGGGGTCCCGCACATCATTATCACAGATAATGGCTTCAACTTTGATTCTGATGAGTTCAAGGCGTTTTGTGCTTCCCAAGGCACTCGGGTCGACTACGCATCTATTGCGCACCCACAGTCGAATGGGCAGGCAGAAAGGGCGAATGGTTTGATCCTTCAAGGACTGAAACGCCAACTGATGCGCGACCTCAAGCACGCTGTTGGAACTTGGGTGACTGAGTTGCCATCCATCTTATGGGGACTGAGAATAACTCCAAACCGGTCGACTAACTGAACCCCTTTCTTCATGGTGTATGGTGCTGAAGCTGTGCTTCCAAGTGACCTGCTGCACAACGCTCCCCGAGTGGAACTCTTCTCAGAAGCTAAAGCTGAACAGGCACGCCAAGACGCAGTTGATCTCCTGGAGGAGGAATGTGAGATGGCTCTGATCCGGTCGACCATCTATCAACAAGATCTGCCACGATTCCATGCCCATAATGTCAGAGGTCGAGCGTTCCAGGAAGGAGACATTGTGCTCCGAATGGATCAGAAATGACCTCACAAGCTCGCTTGGGCCTGTGAAGGTCCCTTCATCATCACCCAGGTGCTTCACAACGGAGCGTACCACCTCTACAACATAGCCAAGAAAGTGGATGAGCCACACACGTGGAACGCAGAGCTGCTTCGCCATTTCTATACCTAAACCACTCGGATCAATGAGTTGTAATAAGAGTCCTTCAGTTTTCTTATCAAAGACAAGATTTTTGCAGTATCTTAATGATTGTTTTCCCATAAACACATGTGTTCAAATCCCCTAGTGGGTGGCTTAGCCGCAAACCTGGTTCGCCTAATTTTCAAAACCATTCTGAGTGGAGAGCAATCATCCCACTCGGGGGCTTAGCCGCGACCCCGTACTCGCCTAAGTTAAAAACTACTCCGAGTGGAGAGCAGTCCTCCCACTCAGGGGCTTAGCTGTGACCCCGTACTCGCCTAAGTTAAAAACCACTCTAAGTGGAGAGGAATCATCCCACTCGGGGACTTAGCTGCGACCCGGTACTCGCCTAAGTTAAAAACCACTATGAGTGGAGAAGAATCCTCCCACTCGAAGGCTTAGTCGCGACCCCACACTCGCATAGGTCACAAAAATCCTCTGAGCTGCGTCACAAGTACAACGTACGCTCCATCCCGATCCACAAGGATGATGAGTTGCCGATCAAACACATCGTCAGAGCTGCATCACAAGTACAACATCTATTCTGAGTGAGAAGTCAAGTTCCACTCAGAATCAAAAAAGATCTGAAAGCAGTATAGGCAAAGCCACCATATTCAAAGAAAAACCAAGTTCAGATAAACCCCGCAAAGTTCAGAACCGCGGACAGAAGTACTCAGGCATTAGGCCCGAAAGAGTTTAACGGTTTCCAAATCACTCGACATTCCGAGGAAAATAAGGTGAGGCATAAAGTTTGTTCACTCTTCGAGGAGGAGGGCTTGATGGCTCGACGTAGCTGTTAAGGTCAATGTCGTCTGCAATGTGAGTGGCAGCATCAATGAAGGTTTCCATGAAGGACTGGAATTGGAGCTTCATGGTGTTGGAAACCTTGATAGCCACCAGCTTGTCTTCCCTGACTTCCTTGCAATGGACTCGGAACAAGGACAGAGCCATGTCAGCACCGCAGTGAGTAGACAACCTATTCCACTCTTGCACTCGACCGGGAATTTCTTTGGTTTGAGTCATCAGAGACTCGAGATCATTCTGGAACTCCGCTCGGGGCCAGAGCTTGGTGTCAAACCGTGACATCGTCGCTTTCAGACGAGCAACGTAATCCACAACACTGTCAAGACGAGACTCCAATCGCTGCACATTCATCGCGATGTCATCCTTGACGGGAGAGTTTTTGGGGTCAAGATCTGTCTCAGTCCTCCTAGTCTCTGCTTTGAAGTCTTGACAGAATTCTACACAGCCGGAAAATTGGTGAGTCAACAGTTATATAATGGGTCGACAGTCGCAAATCAGTCGGATCAAACTATTCCGCTGAGTGAAAGAACAATGAAGAGACATTCGATAAAGACCCCCGCCGAATCAAACATCCGACGGTGGTCTCGGGGACTACACCCAGTGGGTGCACTTTGCGTGCCCCCATTGGTTCAACTTGGTCGACTCAAGTGGAAGAACTATTCAGCAATAACTTAAAACACCCACTAGGTGACTGAATAAAAAGTGCAGACTCCTGATAGATGCAAATAAAAGGTACCAAAACACTCATCCAGAGACATCTTATAGATAATGAATCAGCAGCTTACAACTACTATAGCGTAGCAGGGCAAAAATCAAATTGGAAGATCAATCGGAAATCAACTAACCTTGACATTAACATGCAGAGCAGAGCTGGCATTATAGGCATCCAAGCTGGTCTTTTGCACCACCTTCATTTGCTCCATCGTAAGGTTAGCTTGGAGTATGGCTTCCTTGGCTGCACCCGCCGGGTCATCTAGAGTATGATGAGCAGCAAAGATCAATGACGGTAGTACAGTTGGAGCAATCACGGGATCTGAAGCATGGAGTTGTGCAGGCGAAGCGGGGACTTGAGCAATTGACGTCGAAGGACGATCAGTCAACAGATGATTGGCAAAAGAAACAGAGGTTGGAGTCGGATCTCCGGACTGTTGGAACACCATTTTCGATGCCGATGTCGACTGAGGCTCCTGGCCGGCAGACGTTCTCCTGCTTGAAGCCCTGCCCCTCCTTCCCGTATTCTTTATAGGCATTTCTTAATCGTCGTCTGGAAGTTCAATGATGTCTCGTGGGGCTGCACAAAAAGCAACCATAGGAACTCAATCGGCCGACAACTCAATCGACAAAATAAGCACAAGATTGTAGGATCGTACCAGCTTTGGAAGTAGCCACATCTTCAGTTTCCTCATCATCTTGAACCTTGTCGATGTCCATGGAGGTTCCAAAAGTTGCAGCACTAAAAGATTCAAAACCCACTCGGTCTGAGCAGAAGTATGAGTCGACAATAAAATACAGAAAGACAAGAACACTCACGCAGAAGCGACGAGAACGTCCATCTTGATCCTGGGCAAGGTCTTCCGAGGCTTTGAAGGGACAACCTTGGGCTGCTTGGCGACCTTTTCTGGCGGCTCCGGAGTTGAAGTCCGAGTGCGCTTATGCACTTGCGTGCTCAGAGCCACAACCTTGTTACGCCCGCCCGCTGGATCATGGGACTGCTTGGATCAGTGCTCTATATGGGGTGGAGAGTCAACTTCTTCTTCATCGTGCGACTCATCACTCTCTTCCTCATCATCATCATCGGGAGATTGCTAGTCGGCGCTCTCGTCCGCGCTCTCCACTCCCTCCTGGGCTTGCTCCTGGGCTTGATCTCCGCTCGGCATCGAATACATCTCAATATAAATCTGCAAGGCAAGAAGTTAAAGAAACATCAGTCAAATTCAAAGATGGCTGCAAGTCAGAATTAAAGACACTCGGTAATAAGGATCAGACCTTGTCCGACTGATTTTCGGGTCGAATGGGTTCACTCTCCTAGCCCCCTGGGGTTATCTTTGTTTCCAGTAATGCCCTTCAGCCACTAGGCCACCATCTCATCGGTGACCTCCTCTAGGTGGACCCCGGTGGTGTCAATGGAGCCCCAATACATCCACATCGAATGATCACGGGCTTGAAGAGGTTGGATGCGTCGATTGAGAAACACTTCTAGTAAATCCATGCCAATCACGCCCTGCTGGACCAATTGGACAACCCGCTCGACTAGCATCTTCGTCTCTACTTTCTCCGCTGCAGACATGATCAGTGAAGAAGGTTGCTAGACTAGACCTAGGGTAAAGGGAGGAAGACCGGTCGACTGACCGGGGGTCGGAATGTCTTGGCAGTAGAACCAGGTCGACTGCCACCCCCTAACCGACTCAGGAAGTGTCATAGGGGAAAAGTGCTCCTCTTCCTCATCTGAATCCCTAAACCCCCGCACATCAGAATCACGTACATCCTCTCGTCGGTCGGATTTGCTTTCTTCACAGATTGAGAACGACAAGTGAAGATATGTTTCAAGAGACCCAAGTGCGGTCTACAGCCCAAGAAGTTTTCGCACAGAGAAACGAATGCAACAAGGTATGTGATAGTGTTGGGAGAGAAATGGTGAAGCTGGGCACCGAAAAGTTCAGAAAACCTGGGAAGGGATGTGGAGGCAGGGAGAAATCATGGTCGATGTGGGTTGCGAGGAGGATGCAGTCACCCGCCCATGGCTGAGGCTCGATGTCGTCCCCCGGGAGCCTTCAAGTCCCGTCGGTGATCAAGCGCGTGGCGGACAGATCCTCTAGATTTTCTTGCCCGAGCGTAGATCGAATCCAGTCCCCCTGGATCCAGCCAGGCGGCAATCCGGACCTTGACGACGATCCCCGACTTGTGTTCTTTCCCTTCACTTTCGTCGTTGCTTTCTTCACGCGGTCCAGGGCCGCCATCTTGTCCTTCACCATTGTGGCGGACAACGCACGGGCGGGGCGGCGGCGTCGAGAGTGGAGGAAGACGCGGTGGAGAAGCAGAGGAAGAAGAAGGGATTGGGGCTGGTACGTCTCCAATGTATCTATAATTTTTTATTGTTCCATGCTATTTTATTACCTGTTTTGGATGTTTACGAGCTTTACTTTACACTTTTATATCATTTTTGGGACTAACCTACTAACCGGAGGCCCAGCCCGAATTGCTGTTTTTTTGCCTATTTCAGTGTTTCGCAGAAAAGGAATATCAAACGGAGTCCAAACGGAATGAAACCTTCGGGAGCGATCTTTTTGGAACAAACGCAATCCAGGAGACTTCGAGTGGACATCAAGAAGCAGCCGAGGCAGTCACAAGGGTGGCCGGCGCGCCCCCTACCTCGTGGGCCCCTCGTGGCTCCGCTGACCTACCTCCGTCACCTATATATATCTTTGTACCTCGAAACCATCCAGGAGCACCACGAAAAACTATCTCCACTGCCGCAACCTTCTGTATCCGCGAGATCATATCTTGGAGCGTTCGCCGGCGCTCCGCCGGAGGGGGAATCGACCATGAAGGGCCTCTCCATCACCATCAAGGCCTCTCCAATGAGTTGTGAGTAGTTTACCACAGACCTTTGGGTCCATAGTTATTAGCTAGATGGCTTCTTCTCTCTCTTTGAATCTCAATACAAATTTCTCCTTCCTCTTCTTGGAGATCTATTCGGTGTAACTCTTATTGCGGTGTGTTTGTCGAGATCCGATGAATTGTGGGTTTATGATCAAGTTTATCTATGAGAAATATTTGAATCTCCTCTGAATTCTTTTATGTATGATTGATTATCTTTGCAAGTCTCTTCGAATTATCAGTTTGGTTTGGCCTACTAGATTGATCTTTCTTGCAATCGGAGAAGTGCTTAGCTTTGGGTTCAATCTTGCGGTGTCCTTTCCCAGTGACAGCAGGGGCAGCAAGGCATGTATTGTATTGTTGCCATCGAGGATAAAAACATGGGGTTTATATCATATTGCTTGAGTTTATCCCTCTACATCATGTCATCTTGCTTAATGTGTTACTCTGTTCTTCGTGAACTTAATACTCTAGATGCAGGCAGGAGTTGGTCGATGTGTGGAGTAATAGTAGTAGATGTAGGCAGGAGTCGGTCTACTTGTTGCGGACGTGATGCCTATATACATGATCATGCCTAGATATTCTCATAACTATGCACTTTTATATCAATTGCTCGATAGTAATTTGTTTACCCATCATAATATTTATGCTATCTTGAGAGAAGCCACTAGTGAAACCTATGCCCCCCGGGTCTACTCTTTATCATATAAGTTTCCAATCTACTTTATTTTGCAATATTTACTTTTCAATCTATATCATAAAAATACCAAAAATATTTATCTTACCATATTATCTCTATCATATCTCACTTTCACAAGTGGCCGTGAAGGGATTGACAACCCCTTTACCGCGTTGGTTTCGAGGTTCTTGTTTGTTTGTGTAGGCGCGTGGGATTTCGGAGGAGCCTCCTACTGGATTGATACCTTGGTTCTCAAAACTGAGGGAAATACTTACGCTACTTTGCTGCATCACCCTTTCCTCTTCAAGGGAAAAACCAACGCATGCTCAAGTGGTTGCCGGAGAGGTCTTCGCTCAAGTCAAGACATACCAAGTACCCATCACAAACTCATCTCCCTCACATTACATTATTTGCCATTTGCCTCTCGTTTTCCTCTCCCCCACTTCACCTTTGCCGTTTTATTTACCCTCTCTTTTCCATTTGCCACTTTTCCGTTTGCCTCTCGTGTGCCCGTTTGCCCTTATGGCTTTGCCTAAGAACGTTGATCTTCACCTTAAAAGGTTAGAGGAGATTGAATCAAACATTAGAAGCTTTATGACTTTACAATTTGAGTATAATAATTTCTTTAGAAACAAGCTTAAAGAACAAAAGAATTTTTTTGGGTTACATGAATAAATAGCTTGATGATATGTCTAAGGAATTTCATGGTTTAAGTGCTCAAATTTCTCGTCTTGAAAAATCTTAAACCCAACTTTCTGATAAGCAAGCCACCTTAGTTAATAAGATGGCTGCTTAGGGGAAAATAATGATGAAGATCTAAAAGTTATTGATGTTTCCCCTATTAAATTCCTGTTTTGCAATATGAATCTTAATAATGATGGGACTAGAGATGAATCAACTTTAGTTAAAAAGCGTTCCAATGATTTGGAGTATCTTGATCTTGATGCTAAAATTGGTAAAACTGGGATTGGAGAGATTAAAACTTTACATAGTAATGAACCCATTACTTTGGATTTCAAGGAATTTAATTATGATAATTTTTCTTTAATAGATTGTATTTCCTTGTTGTAATCCATGTTGAATTCTCCTCATGCATATAGCCAAAATAAAGCTTTTACTAAACATATCGTTGATGCCTTGATGCAATCTTATGAGGAAACACTGGAATTAGAAGTTTCTATCCCTAGAAAACTTTATGATGAGTGGGAACCTACAATAAAAATTAAAATAAAAGATCATGAATGCTATGCTTTGTGTGATTTGGGTGCTAGTGTTTCCATGATTCCAAAAACTTTATGTGATATGCTTGGTTTCCATGAATTTGATGATTGCTCTTTAAACTTGCACCTTGCGGATTCCACAATTAAGAAACCTATGGGAAGGATTAATGATGTTCTTACTATTGCAAATAGGAATTATGTGCCCGTAGATTTTATCGTTCTTGATATTGATTGCAATCTTTTGTGTCCTTTTTATTCTTGGTAGGCATTTCCTTAGAACGATTGGTGCAATTATTGATATGAAGGAAGGAAATATTAGATTCCAATTTCCGTTAAGGAAAGGCATGGACCACTTTCCTAGAAACAAAAGAAAATTACCTTATGAATCTATTATGCGAGCCACTTATGAATTGAATGCCAAAGATGGCAATACTTAGATCTATTCTCGCTTTTATGCCTAGCTAGGGGCGTTAAACGATAGCGCTTGTTGGGAGGAAACCCAATTTTATTTTTGTTCCTTTCTTTTTGTTCCTGTTTAGTAATAAATAATTAATCTCGCCTCTGGTTAGATGTGGTTTTATACTTTAATTTGTGTTTGTGCCAAGTAGAACCTATAGGATCATCTTGGGTGAAAGTTAATTTGATTCTGCTGAAAAACAGAAACTGTGCACTCACAAGAAAAAATTGAATCAATCACAGAAACGTGATTTTGAGATTATTACTTTTCTAGTAGATCAATAGACAAATTACCTAAGACTTCCTATTTTGGTAGGATTTTGGAGTTCCAGAAGTATTCGAAAGTTACAGATTGCTACAGACTGTTCTGTTTTTGACAGATTCTGTTTTTCGTGTGTTGTTTGCTTATTTTGATGAATCTATGTCTAGTATCGGGGGGTATGAACCATAGATAAGTTGGAATACAGTAGATTTAACACCAATATAAATAAAGAATGAGTTCATTACAGTACCTTAAGTGGTGTTTTTTCTTTCTTGCACTAACGGAGCTCATGAGATTTCTTGTTGAGTTTTGTGTTGTGAAGTTTTCAAGTTTTGGGTAAAGATTTTATGGACTATGGAATAAGGAGTGGCAAAAGACTAAGCTTGGGGATGCCCATGGCACCCCAATATATTCAAGTACAATCAAAAGCCTAAGCTTGTGGATTCCCTAGAAGGCATCCCCTCTTTCGTCTTCGTCTATAGGTAACTTTACTGGGAGCTATATTTTTATTTACCACATGATATGTGTTTTGCTTGGAGCTTCTTGTATGATATGAGTTTTTTCTTTTTAGTTTACCACAATCATCCTTTCTGTACACACCTTTTGGGAAATACACACATGATTTGGAATTTATTAGAATACTCTATGTGCTTCACTTATATCTTTTTAGCTATGCGGTTTTGCTCAAGTGCTTCACTTATATCTTTTTAGAGCACGATGGTGATTTTATTTTGTAGAAATTATTGATCTATCATGCTTCAATTATATTATGTTGAGAGTCTTTTAGAACAGCATGGTATTTGCTATGGTTATAAAATTGGTCCTAGAATGATGGGCATCCAAGTTGGTTATAATAAAAACTATCATAGGAAGTGAATTGAATACTATGCTCAACTTGATGCTTGATAATTGTTTTGAGATACAAAGGTGGTAATATTAGAGTCATGCTAGTGGAGTAATTTTGAATTTTATGAATATTGTGTTGAAGTTTGTGATTCCCATAGCATGCACGTATGGTGAACCGTTATGTGATGAAGTTGGAGCATGATTTATTTTTTGATTGTCCTCCTTATGAGTGGCAGTCAGGGACGAGCGATGGTCTTTTTCCTACCAATCTATCCCCCTAAGAGCATGTGCATAGTACTTTGTTTCAATAACTTGTAGATTTTTGCAATAAGTATATGAGTTCTTATGACTAATGTTGAGTCCATGGATTATACGCACTCGTTCCCTTCCACTATTGCTAGCCTCTCCTATGTCGCACAACTTTTGCCAGTACCATACACCCACCATTTACCTTCCTCAAAACAGCCACCATACCTACCTATTATGGCATTTCCATAGCCATTCCGAGATATATTGCCATGCAACTTTCCATCGTTCCGTTTATTATGACACGCTCCATCATTGTCATATTGCTTTTGCATGATCATGTGTTGATATTGTATTTGTGGCAAAGCTACCTTGATAATCCTTTCATACATGTCACTCTTGATTCATTGCATATCTCGGTATATCGCCGGAGGCATCTACATAGAGTCATATTTTTTCCTAAGTATTGAGTTGTAAGTAAATAAAAGTGTGATGATATTCATCATTACAGCATTGTCCCAAGTGAGGAAAGGATGACGGGGACAATGATTCCCCCACAAGTCGGGATGAGACTTCACACTTTATGAAAAAAAAGAGGCCAAAGAAGCCCAAATAAAAAAAAGAGGCCAAAAAAGCCCACCAAAATAAAAAAATAAAAAAATGAGAGAAGGGACAATGCTACTATCCTTTTCCACACTTGTGCTTCAAAGTAGCATCATGATCTTCATGATAGAGAGTCTCCTATGTTGTCACTTTCATATACTAGTGGGAATTTTACATTATAGAACTTGACTTGTATATTCCAATAATGGGCTTCCTCAAAAAGCCATAGGTCTTCTTGAGAAAGCAAGTTGGATGCACACCCACTTAGTTTCTTTTTGAGCTTTCATATACTTATAGCTCTAGTGCATCCATTGCATGGCAATCCCTACTCACTCACATTGATATCTATCAATGGGCATCTCCATATCCCGTTGATATGCCTAGTTGATGTGAGATTATCTTCTCCTTTTTGTCTTCTCCACAACCACCATTCTATTCCACATAGAGTGCTATGTCCATGGGTCACGCTCATGTACTTTGTGAAAGTTGGAAAAGTTTGAGAACATTAAAGTATGAAACAATTGCTTGGCTTGTCATCGGGGTTGTGCATGATTTAAATATTTTCTTTGATGAAGATAGAGCATAGCCAGACTATATGATTTTGTAGGGATAGCTTTCTTTAGCCATGCTATTTTGAGAAGACATGATTGCTTTGTTAGTATGCTTGAGGTATTACTATTCTTTTGTCAATATGAACTTTTATTTTCAATCATTTGGATCTGAACATCCATGCCAAAATAAAGAGAAATACATTGAGAAATATGCTAGGTAGAATTCCACATCAAAAATTATGTTTTTATCATTTACCTACTCGAGGACGAGCAGGAATTAAGCTTAGGGATGCCTGATACATCTCCAACGTATCTATAATTTTTGATTGTTCCATGCTATTATATTACCTGTTTTGGATGTTTATGGGCTTTACTTTACACTTTTATATCATTTTTGGGACTAACCTACTAACCGGAGGCCCAGCCCGAATTGCTGTTTTTTTGCCTATTTCAGTGTTTTGCCGAAAAAGAATATCAAACAGAGTCCAAATGGAATGAAACCTTTGGGAGCGATGTTTTTGGAACAAACGCAATCCAGGAGACTTGGAGTGGACGTCAATAAGCAGCCAAGGCGGTCACGAGGGTGGCCGGCGCACCCTAAGGGGGTGGGCGCGCCCCCTGCCTCATGGGCCGCTCGTGGCTCCCCTGACCTACCTCCTTCGCCTATATATATCTTTGTACCCTGAAACCATCCCGGAGCACCACGAAAAACTATCTCCACCGCCGCAACCTTCTGTATCCGCGAGATCGCATCTTGGAGCGTTTGCTGGCGCTCAGTCGGAGGGGGAATCGACCATGGAGGGCCTCTCCATCACCATCAAGGCCTCTTGAATGAGTTGTGAGTAGTTTACCATAGACCTTCGGGTCCATAGTTATTAGGTAGATGGCTTCTTCTCTCTCTTTGAATCCCAATACAAATTTCTCCTTCCTCTTCTTGGAGATCTATTCGATGTAACTCTTTTTACGGTGTGTTTGTCGAGATTCGATGAATTGTGGGTTTATGATCAAGTTTATCTATGAGAAATATTTGAATCTCCTCTGAATTATTTTATGTATGTTTGGTTATCTTTGCAAGTCTCTTCGAATTATCAGTTTGGTTTGGCCTACTAGATTGATCTTTCTTGCAATGGGAGAAGTGCTTGTCTTTGGGTTCAATCTTGCGGTGTCCTTTCCCAGTGACAGCAGGGTTAGCAAGGCACGTATTGTATTGTTGCCATCGAGGATAAAAAAATGGGGTTTATATCATATTGCTTGAGTTTATACCTCTACATCATGTCATCTTGCTTAATGCGTTACTCTATTCTTCATCACTACTAGGGAAATCCCTAGTAGTAGCGCGGGTTTTGACGCTAGCAGCAGTGCGGGATGAGGCGCTACTAGTAAGGCGCTACAACTAACTCTTAGTAGTAGCGCAGTCCGTACCCATGATACTACTATTGACTATATCAGCGACGCTTTAATGGAACACGCTACTATTAGTTTGCTATAGCGGTTTCGGTCTAGGTACTAGGTACTACTAGATATCAATTTCATAAAGCATTATAGGTACTAGGTAGTACTCCCTCCGTGCCAAATTACTCGTCGTGGTTCAAACCACGACGAGTAATTTGGAACGAAGGGAGTACTAGATAACAATTTCATATATAGTCAACATGCATCCTCAAGCAGTACTTGGTGATGTCGACCATGATCATCATATGTAGTTCTAGATGATATCGATGACGATCATCATATGTAGTTCTAGATGATATTGACGACAATCATCATATGTAGTTCTAGATGATATAGCCACACACACACATATGTAGTTCTAGATGATATCGAAGACGATCATCATCCTCAATCCTGGGCGGTTGGTGTTCCTGATAGTAATTAGGATGGCATGTCCAACATGAAGATTCTTGCCATCGAGGAATCTCTTCCACCCAACCGAGTTTAAGTGTGTGCGACCGTCCGTGTCCACGCGGTAATTACAGATTGTGATGGAGCCCCTTGTGGTAAGGCGTAGTCCAGCTGAGCCTTCTTCATCAGGCTCGATACCATTACTCATAGATAGGCTCGTACATACTCTTGCAAATAATAGCCTCGCACATACTCTTGCAAATAAGTATATATGGATTATCTACACTATTAATAGTTCCTTGGATTCTACACTAATAAGCATATCATCGACTAGATTCCACACAACATATCATTGGACTCTACACTAAGCATATCATCGGATAATTTGCATTTGTAAGTATAACATACCATATCATGTCAATTGACCATGCACTACTAGGAAAATGCTTATAGATAGAAGTTTACCAGTAGCACGTTTTTATGACCCCACGCTACTAGCAATTACCAGTAGCGCTGGGCAGAAAACACGCTACTACTAACGTATAACAACAACGTTTGTTTTCTTGGGCCGCGCTACTGTTACATGGGCCGCAGGGCAAAAATAGTAGCCCACTTAGCTGTAGCGTTTGTTCTGAACGGGCGCTACAGCTGGTGGGCTTAGCAGTAGAGCGGGCCTCTAACCAGCGCTACTACTATAGCAAAAGAAAACCGGCCCGAGCGCCCCCGCAAGCCCTCACTCTCACAATCGATCCCCTCCGCCCGACGATGCCACCGCGGTTAGGGTTTGTCCCCGGCCACCTCACCCCCGTCGACGGTGCCATGCGCGGCCATCACGCGCGGTCGCCTCTCGCCTCCTCCGATGTTCCAGCCCCGTAAGTCCCCCTCGATGTCCTTCTCCCTGTGCGCACCACACTAGCTAGGCTCCAAACGATTTGCTGCGGCGGCTCGCCATGTTTTGGGATTTAGGGATTGCACACTGGCTCCGCGCTTTGATGGCTCCAATCGATTTGCCATGGCGGCTCACCACTCCCTTGTTGCCACTCACATATGGATTAATAGGATTAGTATCACATATGCATCTCTAGATCCTACTGTTAATTAGTATCACATATCATCTTATATGTTACTAGATCTTAGGATTTGGCATGCACACTTGAAGTGTTGTTCGTATATGCAGTGTGCTGGCCTTTCATGTTTCCTCGCGTGATTGGGGAGAGAGTAAAGAGAGGGGTTAGGTGAGAGAAGTAGAGGATTTTGTTGGTCACCGAAACTTAGGAGAGAGTAGAGAGAAGTAGCTAGAGAAGTATAGGCTTTTAGCACATATAATTGAAACTTGGGTTTCAATTCTTGGCTGCTGCCCCTGGAGGAGTGGTGGCGGCGGTGGTGCCTAGCGTGCTAGGGTATAGAGAGGGGGTGTCCATGTCGTTCCTTTTCCGGAGAGGAGCCACGGGTGGCATCGGTTGTCGTGTGCCGTTTCATGTAGATGATAGGCTTCTGCAATGGGAATGATTATCCATCGTCTGTGGTTGCATGAACGCCTCCACATGCTCAAGTTTGTCGATGGTGGTCATAGGATTGGCTCCCCTTCTGAAATGGTGCCATGGGAGCTTTCGAGATACGCTCCTAGAGCCATGGTGTCGTCTAGGGCGTGATTTCGCAGTCCACAATTGATAGGGCAAACCGCATCTTCCAGGGATGGCGCGCTCGTCCTGAAGATGGTGTGCTGGCGGGAGCTAGCAGCTAAGATAGCTAACATGATCAGCCGAGGACGAGAGCGTCCCATCGTATCATGTTGTCACGATATGTGATTATTGTTTCCGACATTTAGGATCATTGATGTAGTACTTGTAACTACTTGTCATTCCTTCGCTGGAACAACCATAGTTCTCGACCGTAGAATCGTGAGCATTTTTTTAGCTCTGATATGACAGCAACGGTTGAGGGTTTCAATTCTTGGCTACTTCCACTAGCTTCTTTGTTGATGCATATAAAGATATGACCAAGAAGCCGTCACTGTTATGTGGTTTCATGGAAAGATCAATGCTTGATTCGATACTCTTTTAGGTTTACTTTTGGAAGTGGGAATAGATAAAGTGTTTCCTTGGACTGAACTATATGTTTACTTTTTAGTTGTTATTTTTCTTGCCATGTGAACTCTAGCTATGAAAACTTTATGTTTACTTTTTGGATTGTTAATCCTTTAATCATATTGCTTGAGGGAAATGGCGCCACCACCACCACCACCATGTCGACGGTGCAAGTCAAGGTGCGCCAGCAGCCTTGCAACTGGCACGCTGTTTGGCATCTACTTCGAGTCTAGTTTTCTTCATGTGGTGGTAATAAATTATATGAAACTAGTAACTACTATTTTGTTTTTAGTGTTATTGGCATTAATGCATCATGTATATATCATTTTGCTTTTTGTACATAGATCATCCCATGCAATGTGAGGTCAGAATTCAACAATCTGATTGGAGACTCTGTGACCTTTGAGGCTCCTGGGGGGCCCTACACTATGGATATCGAGAAAGGACGAAAGATGACGCGGGTGGGAGGAGATGGATGGGTCTGTTTCATCGACAACATGTGTATTACCGGTGGTGAGTTGATCAGCTTCTCCTTCAGAGCTGAAAGACCCAAGCTGGCCGTGATTTATGTCAACAAAGCACAAGATTATGAGGATGATGAGGATGATGAGGATGATGACGACCCACTCGGTGATGCCATCGTAGCTCAAAGAATGAAGTTGAGCGAGGAGGAGGTGTGCAACCTATGGGACAACATTCCGCCACGTGCTGACTTCATCGGGGTGCCATTCGTGACCCACCTGACAAGTACCATTGTTGATCGGCATATCATGGTATGTTGCATTTACTGTAGTTTTTAGAGTAATTTGATGATATGTTTTATTGGTATACTTAGTGTAGAGTCCGATGATATATATGCTTAGTGAATCTTATATGCTTTATTATTATACTTAGTGTAGAGTCCGATGATATATATGCTTAGTGAATCTTATATGCTTAGTGAATCTTATATGCTTAGTGAATCTTATATGCTTTATTGTTATACTTAGTGTAGAGTCCGATTATATATATGCTTAGTGAACCTTATATGCTTAGTGAATCTTACATGCTTAGTGAATCTTATATTCTTAGTGAATCTTATATGCTTAGTGAATCTTATATGCTTAATGAATCTTATATGCTTTATTGTTATACTTAGTGTAGAGTCCGATGATATATATACTTAGGGTAGAGTACGATGATATATATGCTTCATATAGAATGTGTGAGGCTACTTATTAATTGATATGTTTTTCTTATTCCGAAATTGCCAAAGAGCCTATCTAAGAGTTGTGGTATCAAGCCTGATGAAGAAGGCTCTGCTGGAATACGCCTTACCGCAAGGGGCTCTGTCACCACTTGTGCGTACGGCGTGGACACGAACGGTCGCACACACTTCACCTCGGTTGGGTGGAAGAGCTTCCTCATCGGTAAGAATCTTCATGTTGGACAGGCAATCCTAATTACTATCAGGAACACCCACTGCCCAGGCTTGAGGATGATGGTCGTCATCGACGTCATCTAGAACTACATATGCATGCGTGTGGCTGTTGAACCATATATTTGCTAGTATGACTACCTAGTAGACTTATCAACTATGATCTATCCATGCATTGTTGACTACTATATGAGTTTGTGAGATTGTGTGGTTATATTAAATGTGGTACTGTCGTTAATGTTTGTGAGATGGTTCTATGAACTTAGTTTATTTGCACTGGACTTGTCTTGATATCCATGAATATTGCACCTGACTGCTTTTTTTTATTTTTATTTCTATTTGCCTAGTTGTAGCGTGGGGAGAAAATAGGGCGCTACTACTACATGATGATAGTAGTAGAGTTGGTGGAGAAAGCAGCGCTACTAATAAGTATTTTAGCTGCAGCGCTTGTTTAGAAACGCGCTACTGTTAAATAATAGCTGTAGCGCCCTAGCAGTAGCACGGGTGCCCGCGCTACTGGTATGTAAAAAACCAGCGCCACTATTAAGCTTTTCTCTAGTAGTGATGGTACTTGTCAAGCGGGTCACGAATGGAAACCCGACAAAGTCAACACGTGGTGGCATTATGTCCCATAGGTTGCACACCTCCTCCTCGCTCAGCCTCATTCTTTGAGATACGATGGCTTCATGAAGTGGGTCCTCATCATCTTCATCGAGTGGGTCCTCATTATCTTCATCATCTTCGTCATCTTCATCATCTTCCACCAGGTTGATATAAATGACAGCCAGCTTGGGTCTTTGTGCTCTGAAGGAGAAGCTGATCAACTCACCACCAGTAAGACACATGTGGGCGAGGAAACAAGCCCATCCATCTCCTCCCATTTGCGCAATATTGCGTCCTTTCTCGACCTCCATAGTGTACGGCCCCCGGGAGCCTCAAATGTCACAAGTCTCTTGTCAGCTTGTTGAATTTCAACCTCACATTGCATGGGACGATCCATGTAAAAAAGCAAAATGACACAATGCAGTAATGCCAACACTAAAAATAAAATAGTTGTTACATTTCATATAATTTCTTACCGCCGCACGACGAAAACTCGGCTGGAAGTAGATGCCGAACAGCTTGCCAGTTGCAAGGCTGCTGGCGCACCTTGACATGCACAATGGACATGGTGGTGGTGGTGGTGGCGCCATTTTCCTAAAGCAATATGAGCAAAGGATTAACGATCCACTTCACAGGAAAGAAAAACAATAGCATGTGATTTTTTTTGGTTCTTCTTTACTTATATTTTCATAGCTAGGTGGTGCCAAATCTTCAGAGCTATCAACTAGCATACTAAATCAACAAAATCAAAATGTTCTATAAATCAACTAGCCTATTAAATCAACTTGCCTACTAAGTCAAATAAATCAACATGTTCTATAAATCAACTAAATCAACTAGCCTACTAGATCAACTTGCCTACTAAATCAACAAAATCAAAATGTTCAAAATCAACTAGCCTACTAAATCAACTAAATCAAAATGTTGCATATGACCTAGCCTACTAAATCAAAATGTCGTAGGGAGGAGGGGTTGTGGATGGAGGACGGAGGAGGGAGAAGGAGGGGCAACTGGAGGAGGGAGGAGAGAGTAGGACGAAGGAGGAAGGGCGGAGCGAGGAGGGGTCGGCCGGCGACGAGTCCAGGTAGGACGGAGGAGGAGGGCCGTACCGAGTCCAGTGAGGAGGAGGAGGTGAAGGCGGCTCAAAGGGAGGATGGGTAGGCGACGGCGGCCGACGGGGGAGGATTGGCGTGGGGGGTTGAGGGGGAGATCGAGTGAGTGGGATCGGATAGAGAGGAGATTGGGTGGTGAGATAGCTAGTTTTAGCAGTAGCGTGGTGTACCTAAAGGCGCTACTGCTAAACTACCTAGCAGTAGCGCCCTTCTATTTAACGTGTTGCTGCTATAACTAGCTCCGTGGTGGGGTCGTGGGAATTATAGCAGTAGCGTGTCTTAGAGGTGGCGCGCTACTGCTACTTTTCTTTCAGCAGCGAGTTCTGGTGGAGCGCAATACTGATAAATTGCAGCAGCGCCTTATTTTAAAACTCGCTGCTGGTAAGATCCTGTGTATAGGCTTTTCCCTAGTAGTGCATGAACTTAATACTCTAGATGCAGGCAGGAGTCGGTCGATGTGTGGAGTAATAGTAGTAGATGCAGGCAGGAGTCGGTCTACTTGTTGCGGACATGATGCCTATATACGTGATCATGCCTAGGTATTCTCATAACTATGCACGTTTCTATCAATTGCTCGACAGTAATTTGTTTACCCATCGTAATATTTATGCTATCTTGAGAGAAGCCACTAGTGAAATCTATGGCCCCCGGGTCTACTCTTTATCATATAAGTTTACAATCTACTTTATTTTGCAATCTTTACTTTTCAATCTATATAATAAAAATACCAAAAATATTTATCTTATCTTATTATCTCTATCAGATCTCACTTTCGCAAGTGGCCGTGAAGGGATTGACAACCCCTTTATCGTGTTGGTTGCGAGGTTCTTGTTTGTTTGTGTAGGCGCGTGGGATTTGGGAGGAGCCTCCTACTGGATTGATACCTTGGTTCTCAAAACTGAGGGAAATACTTACGCTAGTTTGGTGCATCACCCTTTCCTCTTCAAGGGAAAAACCAACGCATGCTCAAGAGGTAGCAGGGGCGCACTGTGCAAATGCGTTGGCCTCGACGCCGTTTATTGGCCTACTTCCGAGTGGCTGACGCGTGGGCCCAAGCGATTCTGTCAAATCCCGCAACAGTCGCGCACCGGATACTTGGCGAAAAAGGCGGCACGGGAATCGAGGCGTGCCTGTCTATACGTCCCATCTACTATGGCGTGCTCCGCTTCGTGCGCTTCCCCAAATTTTTGAATCCCATGAGATCCGGGAACTGCAGTAACCAATCGCACCGAAGATGTCGCACCATATCAACACTCGAAGATTGCTAGTATAAGTTCACTCGATGACCTCTGAATCGATCAAGGCGACTGAAATGAAGTCGAAGTTTCAGCATGGACCTCAAGCTCAGTAAGAATGCTTATGAAGCACCAGAGTCAAGGCAGGGTCAACTTCAACTCTCTTTTCACTCGGACCTCAATCCATTCTGGGGCTAATAACGATGCCATGGACCTAGGGTAGGGTCATAGGCCTCACCTATATGCCCTACCCAAGGTCACTACCCTAGAATCAAGGGCACTCAAAGTATAGCAAGAAATACAGACTGAAGTAGCCATGGAGTGCAGTCCACTCGACCAGTCACCTCACTCGGATACCCCCAATTTCACTCGACCAAGATGAAGTCATTCAACCCTACAGTAAACCACTCAGAGTATAGAAGACCTAGAGTCGCTCAGGATGGCAACGGTCAGGCGTTCACTCTATAGTCTTAAAGTTCATTAATAGCACTTTATAGATGGCATTACTAGTTACGCGTTGTCTTAATGTACATTGCACCCTGTAATGGAGGATGGGTGGGGTCATGGCGCACTCTATATAAGCTAGCCCCCTCCTCTAGGACAAGGGTTCGCACCCCTTATAATACACACACCCATATTCCGGTCGACCGCCTCAGGGAACCAAGACGTAGGGGTTTTACCTCCTCCGAGAGGGGCCGGAACTCGTAAACTCGTGTGTACAACCTCATCATAGCTAGGGCCTTGCCTCCTCATACATACCCCTACTGTTACTATCAGACTTAGTACCATGACATTGATTTTAATATATTTTAAATATGATGATTTTTTAGTGGTAAACCAAAATTTTATTGCGAAGTAGCAGTTGAGTTTATAGGAATAACAAACTGTTCATGGGGTAAACCCAGCCAAAAATGAAAATATTTTGCGCAGGGGTGAGGCTGGCCTGGGACCGTGCACCCGAATTAGGCCCAAGCCAGTGTCGTGCCGGGCACATCCGAGGGGTGCTAGAAGTTTAGTCCCACCTCGCCAAGCGAGAGGAGCTCGCACCGGTTTATATACCGGGCTGAGCTTCCCCTCTAAAGTTCCTCTCTAAAGCAGGCAGCACATTGCCTAACCCTAACGGGCCCTGCCCTATGGTGCCTACTACAAGTCTATATTTACAATCCGTTGGGCCTACATCCTGGCCCAATAAATGATTAGCTTACTAGCCGTATGCAGGTTGTTGAATTGTGAAATATGCATCTAGTAGGCGGGATTTTTTCGTATTTCATTTTTTGCATTTGTCACATGTCAATTATTTGTTGTTCTTCAAATCACCTCAGAAATTTGTATACATGCTCACTTACATGTATACAAATTCCAAGAAGCCAATCTAAAATATAAAGAATTCTAAAGAATATAACACAACATGTTTTCGCACATTTCTGACTTTTATAACTGTCAAAACAAATAAAAGAGAAAAAATATATATGATTTAAAATTATATAAAACATAAAACTAAAAAGAAATATTATAATTAACAAGTGAAATGAAAGAAATATTATCTTGCATATTTTGAATTTTAAAACTATGGGAGTAAATGATAGAGGAAAATAGATTTGATTTTAAAATATTTCAAATATAAAAAAGAAAAGAAATACCTAAACATCATGGAAATACACACGTGGTCAGGGAAGCAACAAAGAAAAAGAAACATGACAAAGAGGAATTGTAGATATCTCCTAAGCAAATCCTATCTGCAGTACAATAACATCTGCATTTTTTGATAAAAGAAGAGCATCACCCTTCCGATTTTCATTACTGAAAACCTCAAGCATCTAAAGCATCCACCATAGAACAAACTACTAGAACGATAATCCAACAACAACAAAATAAAAAACAAGTCTGCATCCTGCACCCACAAACACCAGGGAATTACATAGTTGAAACGATCATCAAAAGTTCAAAAACTACTAAAGCAGAGCAGCAACACTCAGGAACAACAGCTTCAGCAGGTAACAGGGTCTTTTCCTCCTTCTAGTTTTGCTACATTTGTCCTCCACCCCTGCGACGATGTGTTTACTTCACTTGCTGCTCGCTCTAGCAGTCTTGCTCCCAGCTCCAGCACCTTTTTTTGTGGCTCCTTTGTCTCCAAAATATACCAATCAACAATCCAATGGCTCATTAATTTGATTATAGAGAAAGTAGAAATGGGATTATTTTGAAAATAAAAGGATAACATATGCATTACATTAACAAGAGTAGTACATAACTTAACAAGTTGAACACGTCACATTTGCAGTACATAAACTTCATCAGTTCATAACTTAACAGCAAATTAATACTGACCGCAGTTCTTTGTGTTTGATAGCATAGTACTATATAAACCAAAGTATTAAAAAGTACAGTAAATTTGCCTATACGTATGAGATACCATGGTTTTACTAAAACAGAGTATTTTGGAGTATTGATAATACATACAACAGTTTGGATGTTGCCGCACAATGTTGTAAATTGTGCTGCCTTGCCATTCCATTTAAGCACTGAATGACTCTGTTTTGAAAAAAGAGGCTATAGTTTTTAATGCATAGAAATAACTACAGTTTTCCCAATACTATAGTATTAAAATCACAGTTGTTACGGGCAACCACACGGCTCATTGTAAATAAAACAACGATAATCTAAAAAACTGATATATTCTCAAAGAACTTAGAAAATACTTTGCTATAAAACGTGGCCCACCTGATTCACACAGATAAACTAGCTGAAGACACTGACATGCCTTCACTTTGTCTTATTGTCCTTCAACTTCTTGATGCGCTGTGAGTGATGTATGCCCATACGGATGTAGGTCTTCGCTTCAATCGGCATGGTCCTGTCTCCAAGCCACGGGATCCCTGCCCCCACAATTTGCACGTCCGCTAGCTGCTCCTAGACAACATCTTCCTGCTCCTCCTCTCCATCACCATCGTCTAGCAGCACAACAACCTCCTCTTCCCCACTCTCATCATTGCTTTGCTCCACATCTTCCCTATCACTCTCATCCTCGCTCTGCTCCACATCTTCACTACCACTCTCATCCTCGCTCTGCTCCACATCTTCACTAACAATCTCATCCTCGCTTTGCTCCACATCACTGTCAGAGTGAACATTGGACTGATCAAGCAGAGCTGGCACCGCGAGCACCACTATGACAAGATCTAACAGTAGATCAGGAGGGGGACGCTGGCGGGAGCGGTACATGTACCACCTCGCACGCTGACGCAGATCCGGGGAGTTCTCCACTTTGTTCATATCCCAGAGGAATACCTGGACTGGAACAACTCCTCGACCAACACCAAACAAGGACTTCTTCTCATTGCCTGTAAGCACTTTGATGAGACCCCTACCATGGTCGATGAAGATCTGCAAGCTGGGAAATTAGATGCAAATCTCTTGCACATTCGCCATCTTCTCCACATCGCCCTGACAGAACTTCCCAACTACCTCTTCCCACTTTTCTTCAGCGCGACGACACTCACTTGCCGACCGCGACCTCCTTCCGTTCTTGGACCCCATCAACAGCATCGCCAGATGTGAGATGTGAGCGCAGGGAGTGAACGGGGAATGGCAGCAAGACCTAGGGTTCATCTCCGCGAGATGAAATGGGGAATTTTTCATCTCTCCAGCTTATAACCATGTGTGAAGTCGGCCTGGTACGACCCACCTGAATTATACCCAAACCAAAGCCGCGCCGGGCACAGCCTCGGGGTGGTGGAAGTTTAGTCCCACCTCAGCAACCGAGAGGAGCTCGCATCAGTTTATAAACACGGCTGACTTATCCATCTCAAGTTCCTCTCTGAAGAAGGCAGCTCATTGCCTAACTAGTCCCTCTCTGCCATGTGGGGCCTACCCGGAACTTAAATACATTCCTCGTGGGCCTGCATCCTAGCCCAATGGGTTACTAGTCGTATGCAAGCCGTGTGGTTTGAAATATGTTGTTGGTAGGCGGGCATTTTTTAAATTTTTTTTTAATTTTTTGCATATGTCACATGTCAAATTTTGCACACAAGTTTGAATCATTCAAATTTTCTATTTTAACTTAAATAGAAATTTGAAAAATGTTTGGACCAAACATTCCCACCATTTGAGGATGCCCAAAGTCATTTTTTTAATTTTTATTTAATTTTTTTCATAGTTCACATGTCAAATTTCGCACAAAAGTTTGAATCATTCAATTTTTCTATTTTAAATTAAATATAAATTTGACAAAATATGAAAAATGTTTGGACCAGACATTGCCACCATGTGAGGATGCCCAAATTCATTTTTTAACCTCCTCAAAATCACCTCAAAATGTGCACACATGATCTCCTACTCAAACATAGAAACGTTTCCAATTTTTCACAATTTTTTGAATTTTTTTTGAATTTTTTATGCCCTAGCTAATGCCAGTTCGAAACACGCAGTGATTTCTTCGACCACCTCTAAATCACATAAATTTATGCACACATGATCTCTTGCACAAATGGTCCCTCCGTAACGAGGTCATTTTTCGACCACCTCTAAATCACCTCAAAATTTGCACACATGATCTCCTGCTTAAACACAACTAGGTTCCCAAGGTTTTATATTTTTTTTGAATTGTTTTGAGTTTATACTTCCCTCTAGACTGACTGATCAAAACATCCGTCTATACCTCAAGGGGGCATTGTAAAATAATTTGTTTTCAAATTTTCTTTGATAGGCATGTTTTGCATATGTACGTCACCGTGTAAAAGAAAAATGGGGTCATTTGGAGGTTGTGGAAAAAATCACCTTTGTTCAAAAACTGGCTTAAGTTAGACCGAATGGTCCCTCCATAATGAGGTCATTTTTTCTTCCACCTCTAAATCACCTCAAAATTTGCACACATGATCTCCTACTCAAACACAACTAGGTTTCCAAGATTTATATTATTTTTTTGAATTTATACTGCCCTCTAGACTGATTTATCAAAACATCGGTCTATACCTCAAGGAGGCATTGTAAAATAATTTGTTTTCAAATTTTCTTTGATAGCCATGTTTTGCATATGTAGGCCACCATGTAAAACAAAAATGGGGTCATTTGTAGGTTGTGCGAAAAATCACATCAAATGGTCCCTCCGTAACGAGGTCATTTTTTCGACCACCTCTAAATCACCTCAAAATTTGCACAGATGATCTCCTACTCAAACACAGCTAGGCTTCCAAGGTTTTATAATTTTTTGAATTTTTTTGACTTCATACTGCCCACTTGACTGACTGATCAAAATATCGGTCTATACCTCAAGGGAGCATTGTAAAATAATTTTTGTTTTCAAATTTTCTTTGATAGCCATGTTTTGCACATGTAGTTCACCATGTAAAAGAAAAATGGGGTCATTTGGAGGTTGTGGGAAAAATCACATTTGTTTAAAAACTGGCTTAAGTTAGACAAAGTGGTCCCTCCGTAAGAAGGTGATTTTTTAGACCACCTCGAAATCACACACAAACACAGGTAGGTTTCCAAGGTTTTGTAATTTGTTTTTGAATTTATACTGCCCTCTAGACTGACTCATCAAAACATCGGTCTATACCTCAATGGGGCATTGTAAAATAAAGTTTTTTCAAACTTTCTATGATAGCCATGTTTGGCACATGTAGGTCACCATGTAAAAGAAAAATGGGGTCATTTGGAGGTTGTGGTAAAAATCACATTTGTTCAAAAACTGGCTTAAGTTACCAAATGGTCCCTCCATAACGAGGTCATTTTTTCGACCACCTCTAAATTACCTCAAAATTTGCACACATGATCTCTTGCACAAACACAGATAGGTTTCCAAGGTTTTATAATTTTTTGAATTTTTTTGAGTTTATACTGCCCTCTAGACTGACTGATCAAAACATCTGTCTATACCTCAAGGGGGCATTGTAAAATATATATTTTCCAAATTTTCTTTGATACACATGTTTGGCACATGTAGATCTCCATGGTAAATAAAAATGGGGTCATTTGGAGGTTGTGGGAAAAATCACATTTGTTCAAAAACTGGCTTAAGTTACCAAATGGTCCCTCCGTAATGAGGTCATTTTTTTGACCTCCTCTATATCACCTCAAAATTTGCACACATGATCTCCTATTCAAACATAGATAGGTTTCCAAGGTTTCACATTTTTTGGATTTTTTTTCAATTTTTTATGCCCTGCCCTTATGCCAGTTTGAAACAAGCGGCTTCACGGAGCCACTATAAACTCTACAAAATTATAAAAAAGGAAATCTTTCATATTCTTTATATTTATATCAACAAGATCATTCCTACAAAAATTGAGGTCATTTGGAGGTTGTGGGAGAAATGACCTTGCTACAAGAACTGATTAGGTGAGACCAAACGATCCGTCCAAAATGAGGTCATTTTTTGACCTCCTCTAAATCACCTCAAAATTTGCAGACATGATCTCCTACTCAAACATAGATAGGTTTCCAAGATTTCACAAATTTCTGATTTTTTTTTTGAATTTTTTATGCCCTGCCGAATGTCGGTACGAAACACGCGGCTTCACGGAGCCACTATAAGTTGTATAAAAGGAAATCTATCATATTACAAAAAATCACCTTGCATTTCATGAATAAACATGACACAACTAACTAGGATGATACTCCATATTACAAAATCATTACATCTTAATTCAAATGTCATTTTTTGCACACACACACACACCATCTTTAACTACTTTTTTGTTATTATTTGATGAAATGATGGAATATGTGCTCTGTTATTGGAATATTTGATAATATGGTGGAGTATTTTCTATTTTTGCAAACTCAAATGATGGAAAGATGTCATATGTGTGGATGAACAATTTTCCACTTACTTCACTAAACACCATTAATTAACTTAACCCAAAGTTGTACATTTGGTAGCATTTGCTTATGGGCACAACATGTTGCACATAGCCACAACATGGGAATTAATTGCACCATTGCCATAGCATGTTGCACATGGCCACAACATGGGAAGTGTTTGCAGCATGTCTGATCAGTGAAGCAACACCGAAGCAGCATGTCTAATTATTGCAGCAGGTAGATTCAGAAAATGCACACTCAAACAAATCATAAGTTCACAACATCTAAATCTAAGGAACCACGATGGAAAATTTAAGAGATACAAATATAGATAGCAATATATATTACTACCGTAGATAGAATCATCCACATAGCACACTTGCTGATGCAGACACCTCCAAGTTCACACCACCACCTAGTTCAGATCAAACTACTACACTTAGATTAAGTTCATACTACATTACCACATAAAGCTTCCACCATCAGACTACTACATTTAGTTCAACAAAAGCACTGAGGCTTCCTCCTTCTCATGACAACCAAGATGTGGGGCAACTACAATGTTAGGGCTTCTCAGGACCTTCAGGATGAAGCATGCTACCCCCTGATCTTGTAGTCATCCTTGTTGATCACTGTAGCCCGACAATGTTCCATAAGATGCTCCATTAACCCAGACCTAGGCCTGGGCCTGCTGCAGTATGGGGCAGCGGAACTTCTCGGTCTTCAAGTTGTGGTAACTACCAGATCCCTGGGCCTTGATCTTCACCACCAGCTTCTCTTCAAACGACTTGACGTTCCCCTCGAGCACATCATCTCCCGCGTTGACTCATGGACCCCCCTGACTTGTTCTCGACGCCAAAAATTCCTATAAATATAGAAACCCCAGAAATAAACTCAGATCGAGAGTTCCGCCATCGAAAGCCTCTGTAGCCACCAAAAACCAATTGGGACCCTGTTCCGGCACCCTGTCGGAGGGGGAAATCATCACCATTGTCCATCTTAAGCATCCTAGCGGTCTCCATGACGAGGAGTGAGTAGTTCACCCGCGGGGTTGATGGTATGTACTAGGAGTTATGTGTTTGATCTTTCTCTCTTGTGTTCTTGATTTGGCATGATCTTGATGTACTGCGAGCTTTGCTATTATAGTTGGATCTTATGATGTTTCTCCCCCTCTACCTTCTTGTAATGGATTGAGTTTTCCCTTTGAAGTTATCTTATCGGATTGAGTCTTTAAGGATTTGAGAACACTTGATGTATGTCTTGCATGTGCTTATCTGTGGTGACAATGGGATATTCACATGATCTACTTGATGTATGTTTTGGTGATCAAATTGTGCGTTCTGTGTACTTGTGGTGACATTGGATTATCTAGGTGACATGAGGGTTTTGGTTGATGTGTGTCTTAATGTACATTGCACCCTGTAATGGAGGACGGGTGGGGTCATGGCGCACTCTATATAAGCTAGCCCCCTCCTCTAGGACAAGGGTTCGCACCCCTTATAACACACACACACCCATATTCCGGTCGACCGCCTCAGGGAACCGAGACGTAGGGGTTTTACCTCCTCCGAGAGGGGCCTAAACTCGTAAACTCGTGTGTACAACCTCATCGTAGCTAGGGCCTTGCCTCCTCATACGTACCCCTACTGTTACTATCAGACTTAGTACCATGACATTGATTTTAATATATTTTAAATATGATGATTTTTTTAGTGGTAAACCAAAACTTTATTGCGAAGTAGCAGCTGAGTTTACAGGAATAACAAACTGTTCATGGGGTAAACCCAGCCAAAAATGAAAATATTTTGCGCACGGGTGAGGCTGGCGTGGGACCGAGCACCCAAATTAGGCCCAAGCCAGTGTCGCGTCGGGCACATCCGAGGGGTGCTGGAAGTTTAGTCCCACCTCGCCAAGTGAGAGGAGCTCGCACCGGTTTATATACCGGGCTGAGCTTCCCCTCTTAAGTTCCACTCTAAAGCAGGAAGCACATTGCCTAACCCTAACGGGCGCTACCCTATGATGCCTACTAGAAGTCTATATTTACAATCCGTCGGGCCTGCATCCTGGCCCAATAAATGATTGGCTTACTAGCCGTATGCAGGTCATTGAATTGTGAAATATGCATCTAGTAGGCGGGATATTTTCGTATTTCATTTTTTGCATTTGTCACATGTCAATTATTTGTTGTTCTTCAAATCACCTCAGAAATTTGTATACATGCTCACTTACATGTATACAAATTTCAAGAAGCCAATCTAAAATATAAAGAATTCTAAAGAATATAACACAACATGTTTTCGCACATTTCTGACTTTATAATTGTCAAAACAAATAAAAGAGAAAAACTATATATGATTTAGAATTATATAAAACATAAAACTAAAAAGAAATATTATAATTAACAAGTGAAATGAAAGAGAACATATTATCTTGCATATTTTGCATTTTAAAACTATGGGAGTAAATGATAGAGGAAAATAGATTTGATTTTAAAATATTTCAAATATAAAAAAGAAAAGAAATACCTAAACATTATGGCAATACACACGTGGTCAGGGAAGCAACAAAGAAAAAGAAACATGACATAGAGGAATTGTAGATATCTCCTAAGCAAATCCTATCTGCAGTACAATAACATCTGCATTTTTTGATAAAAGAAGAGCATCACCCTTCCGATTTTCATTACCGAAAACCTCAAGCATCTAAAGCATCTACCATAGAACAAACTACTAGAACGATAATCCAGCAACAACAAAATAAAAAACAAGTCTGCAGCCTGCACCCACAAACACCAGGGAATTACATAGTTGAAACGATCATCAAAAGTTCAAAAACTACTAAAGCAGAGCAGCAACACTCAGGAACAACACCTTCAGCAGGTAACATGGTCTTTTCCTCCTTCTAGTTTTGCTACATTTGTCCTCCACCCCTGCGACGATGCGTTTACTTCACTTGCTGCTCGCTCTAGCAGTCTTGCTCCCAGCTCCAGCACCTTTTTTTGTGGCTCCTTTGTCTCCAAAATATACCAATCAACAATCCAATGGCTCATTAATTTGATTATAGAGAAAGTAGAAATGGGATTATTTGGAAAATAAAAGGATAACATATGCATTACATTAACAAGAGTAGTACATAACTTAACAAGTTGAACACGTCACATTTGCAGTACATAAACTTCATCAGTACATAACTTAACAGCAAATTAATACTGACTGCAGTTCTTTGTGTTTGATAGCATAGTACTATATAAACCAAAGTATTAAAAAGTACAGTAAATTTGCCTATACGTATGAGATACCATGGTTTTACTAAAACACAGTATTTTGGAGTATTGATAATACATACAACAGTTTGGATGTTGCCGCAGAATGTTGTAAATTGTGCTTCGTAGCCATTCCATTTAAGCACTGAATGACTCTGTTTTGAAAAAAGAGGCTATAGTTTTTAATGCATAGAAATAACTACAGTTTTCCCAATACTATAGTATTAAAATCACAGTTGTTAGGGGAAACCACACAGCTCACTGTAAATAAAACAACGATAATCTAAAAAACTGATATATTCTCGAAGAACTTAGAAAATACTTCGCTATCCAACGTGGCCCACCTGATTCACACAGATAGACTAGCTGAAGACACTGACATGCCTTCACTCTGTCTTATTGTCCTTCAACTTCTTGATGCACTGTGAGTGATGAATGCCCATACGGATGTAGGTCTTCGCTTCAATCGGCATGGTCCTGTCTCCAAGCCGCAGGATCCCTGCCCCCACAATTTGCACGTCCGCTAGCTGCTCCTAGACAACATCTTCCTGCTCCTCCACTCCATCACCATCGTCTAGGAGCACAACAACCTCCTCTTCCCCACTCTCATCATTGCTTTGCTCCACATCTTCCCTATCACTCTCATCCTCGCTCTGCTCCACATCTTCACTATCACTCTCATCCTCGCTCTGCTCCACATCTTCACTAACAATCTCATCCTCGCTCTGCTCCACATCACTGTCAGAGTGAACATTGGACTGATCGACCAGAGCTAGCACCGTGAGCACCACTATGACAAGATCTAGCACTAGATAAGGAGGGGGACGCTAGCGGGAGCGGTACATGTACCACCTCGCACGCTGACGCAGATCCAGGAAGTTCTCCACTTTGTTCATATCCCAGAGTAATACCTGGACTGGAAAAACTCCTCGACCAGCACCAAAAAAGGACTTCTTCTCATTGCCCGTAAGCACTTTGATGAGACCCCTACCCTGGTCGATGAAGATCTGCAAGCTGGGAAATTAGCTGCAAATCTCTTGCACATTCGCCATCTTCTCCACATTGCCCTGACAGAACTTCCCAACTACCTCTTCCCACTTTTCTTCAGCGCAACGACACTCACTTGCCGACCGCGACCTCCTTCCGTTCTTGGACCCCATCAACAGCATCGCCAGATGTGAGATGTGAGCGCAGGGAGTGAATGGGGAATGGCAGCAAGACCTAGGGTTCGTCTTTGCGAGATGAAATGGGGAATTTTTCGTCTCTCCAGCTGATAACCATGTGTGAAGTCGGCCTGGTACGGCCCACCTGAATTACACCCAAACCAAAGTCGCGCCGGGCACAGCCTCGGGGTGGTGGAAGTTTAGTCCCACCTCACCAACCGAGAGGAGCTCGCATCAGTTTATAAACACGGCTGACTTATCCATCTCAAGCTCCTCTCTGAAGAAGGCAACTCATTGCCTAACTAGTCCCTCTCTGCCATGTGGGGCCTACCCGGAACTTAAATACATTCCCCGTGGGCCTGCATCCTAGCACAATGGGTTACTAGTCGTATGCAAGCCATGTGGTTTGAAATATGTTGTTGGTAGGCGGGCATTTTTTAAATTTTTATTTAATTTTTTGCATATGTCACATGTCAAATTTTGCACACAAGTTTGAATAATTCAAATTTTCTATTTTAACTTAAATAGAAATTTGAAAAATGTTTGGACCAAACATTGCCACCATTTGAGGATTCCCAAAGTCATTTTTTAATTTCTTTTTAATTTTTTTCATAGTTCACATGTCAAATTTCGCACAAAAGTTTGAATCATTCAATTTTTCTATTTTAAAATAAATATAAATTTGATAAAATATGAAAAATGTTTGGACCAGACATTGCCAACATGTGAGGATGCCCAAATTCATTTTTTAACCTCCTCAAAATCACCTCAAAATGTGCACACATGATCTCCTACTCAAACATAGAAAGGTTTCCAATTTTTTCACAATTTTCTGAATTTTTTTTGATTTTTTATGCCCTGGCCAATGCCAGTTCGAAACACGCAGTGATTTCTTCGACCACCTCTAAATCACATAAATTTATGCACACATGATCTCTTGCACAAATGGTCCCTCCGTAACGAGGTCATTTTTTGACCACCTCTAAATCACCTCAAAATTTGCACACATGATCTCCTGCTTAAACACAACTGGGTTTCCAAGGTTTTATATTTTTTTGAATTGTTTTGAGTTTATACTTCCCTCTAGACTGACTGGTCAAAACATCGGTCTATACCTCAAGGGGGCATTGTAAAATAATTTGTTTTCAAATTTTCTTTGATAGGCATGTTTTGCATATGTACGTCACCGTGTAAAAGAAAAATGGGGTCATTTGGAGGTTGTGGAAAAAATCACCTTTGTTCAAAAACTGGCTTAAGTTAGACCAAATGGTCCCTCCATAATGAGGTAATTTTTTCGACCACCTCTAAATCACCTCAAAATTTGCACACATGATCTCCTACTCAAACACAACTAGGTTTCCAAGATTTATATTATTTTTTTGAATTTATACTGCCTCTAGACTGATTGATCAAAACATCGGTCTATACCTCAAGGGGGCATTGTAAAAAAATTTGTTTTCAAATTTTCTTTTATAGCCATGTTTTGCATATGTAGGCCACCATGTAAAACAAAAATGGGGTCATTTGTAGGTTGTGCGAAAAATCACATCAAATGGTCCCTCCGTAACGAGGTCATTTTTTCGACCACCTCTAAATCATCTCAAAATTTGCACACATGATCTCCTACTCAAACACAACTAGGCTTCCAAGGTTTTATAATTTTTTGAATTTTTTTGACTTCATACTGCCCACTTGACTGACTGATCAAAATATCGGTCTATACCTCAAGGGAGCATTGTAAAATAATTTTTGTTTTCAAATTTTCTTTGATAGCCATGTTTTGCACATGTAGTTCACCATGTAAAAGAAAAATGGGGTCATTTGGAGGTTGTGGGAAAAATTACATTTGTTTAAAAACTGGCTTAAGTTAGACAAAGTGGTCCCTCCGTAACGAGGTGATTTTTTAGACCACCTTGAAATCACACACAAACACGGGTAGGTTTCCAAGGTTTTGTAATTTGTTTTTGAATTTATACTGCCCTCTAGACTAACTAATCAAAACATCAGTCTATACCTCAAGGGGGCATTGTAAAATAAAGTTTTTTCAAACTTTCTATGATAGCCAAGTTTGGCACATTTAGTCACCATGTAAAAGAAAAATGGGGTCATTTGGAGGTTGTGGTAAAAATCACATTTGTTCAAAAACTGGCTCCATAACGAGGTCATTTTTTCGACCACCTCTAAATCACCTCAAAATTTGCACACATGATCTCTTGCACAAACACAGATGGGTTTCCAAGGTTTTATAATTTTTTGAATTTTTTTGAGTTTATACTGCCCTCTAGACTGACTGATCAAAACATCAGTCTATACCTCAAGGGGGCATTGTAAAATATATATTTTCCAAATTTTCTTTGATACACATGTTTGGCACATGTAGATCTCCATGGTAAATAAAAATGGGGTCATTTGGAGGTTGTGGGAAAAATCACATTTGTTCAAAAACTGGCTTAAGTTACCAAATGGTCCCTCCGTAATGAGGTCATTTTTTTGACCTCCTCTATATCACCTCAAAATTTGCACACATGATCTCCTATTCAAACATAGATAGGTTTCCAAGGTTTCACATTTTTTGGATTTTTTTTGAATTTTTTATGCCCTGCCCTTATGCCAGTTTGAAACAAGCGGCTTCACGGAGCCACTATAAACTCTACAAAATTATAAAAAAGGAAATCTTTCATATTCTTTATATTTATATCAACGAGATCATTCCTACAAAAGTTGAGGTCATTTGGAGGTTGTGGGAGAAATGACCTTGCTACAAGAACTGATTAGGTGAGACCAAACGATCCGTCCGAAATGAGGTCATTTTTTGACATCCTCTAAATCACCTAAAAATTTGCACACATGATCTCCTACTCAAACATAGATAGGTTTCCAAGATTTCACAAATTTCTGATTTTGTTTTTGAATTTTTTATGCCCTGCCGAATGCCGGTACGAAACACGCGGCTTCACGGAGCCACTATAAGTTGTATAAAAGGAAATCTATCATATTACAAAAAATCACCTTGCATTTCATGAATAAACATGACACAACTAACTAGGATGATACTCCATATTACCAAATCATTACAACTTAATTCAAATGTCGTTTTTTGCACACACACACACACACACCATCTTTAACTACTTTTTTTGTTATTATTTGATGAAATGATGGAATATGTGCTCTGTTATTGGAATATTTGATAATATGGTGGAGTATTTTCTATTTTTGCAAACTCAAATGATGGAAAGATGTCATATGTGTGGATGAACAATTTTCCACTTACTTCACTAAACACCATTAATTAACTTAACCCAAAGTTGTACATTTGGTAGCATTTGCTTATGGGCACAGCATGTTGCACATGGCCACAACATGGGAATTAATTGCACCATTGCCATAGCATGTTGCACATGGCCACAACATGGGAAGTGTTTGCAGCATGTCTGATCAGTGAAGCAACACCAAAGCAGCATGTCTAATTATTGCAGCAGGTAGATTCAGAAAATGCACACTCAAACAAATCATAAGTTCACAACATCTAAATCTAAGGAACCACGATGGAAAATTTAAGAGACACAAATATAGATAGCAATATATATTACTACCGTAGATAGAATCATCCACATAGCACACTTGCTGATGCGGACACCTCCAAGTTCACACCACCACCTAGTTCAGATCAAATTACTACACTTAGATTAAGTTCATACTACATTACCACATAAAGCTTCCACCATCAGACTACTACATTTAGTTCAACAAAAGCACTGAGGCTTCCTCCTTCTCATGACAACCAAGATGTGTGGCAACTACAATGTTAGGGCTTCTCAGGACCTTCAGGATGAAGCATGCTGCCCCCTGATCTTGTAGTCATCCTTGTTGATCGTTGTAGCCCGACAATGTTCCATAAGATGCTCCATTAACCCAGACCTAGGCATGGGCCTGCTGCAGTATGGGGCAGCGGAACTTCTCGGTCTTCAAGTTGTGGTAACTACCAGATCCCTGGGCCTTGATCTTCACCACCAGCTTCTCTTCAAACGACTTGACGTTCCCCTCGAGCACATCATCTCCCGTGTTGACTCGTGGACCCCCCTGACTTGTTCTCGACGCCAAAAATTCCTATAAATATGGAAACCCCAGAAATAAACTCAGATCGAGAGTTCCGCCATCGAAAGCCTCTGTAGCCACCAAAAACCACTTGGGACCCTGTTCCGGCACCCTGTCGGAGGGGGAAATCATCACCATTGTCCATCTTAAGCATCCTAGCGGTCTCCATGACGCGGAGGGAGTAGTTCACCCGCGGGGTTGATGGTATGTACTAGGAGTTATGTGTTTGATCTTTCTCTCTCGTGTTCTTGATTTGGCATGATCTTGATGTACTGCGAGCTTTGCTATTATAGTTGGATCTTATGATGTTTCTCCCCCTCTACCTTCTTGTAATGGATTGAGTTTTCCCTTTGAAGTTATCTTATCGGATTGAGTCTTTAAGGATTTGAGAACACTTGATGTATGTCTTGCATGTGCTTATCTGTGGTGACAATGGGATATTCACATGATCTACTTGATGTATGTTTTGGTGATCAAATTGTGCGTTCTGTGACTTTTTGAACTTATGGATAGGGGTTGGCACACGTTTTCGTCTTAACTCTCTGGTAGAAACTTTGGGGCACTCTTTGAAGTTCTTTGTGTTGATTTGAATAGATGAATCTGAGACTGTGTGATGCATATCATACAATCAAACCTGCAGATACTTGTGGTGACATTGGATTATCTAGGTGACATGAGGGTTTTGGTTGATGTGTGTCTTAATGTACATTGCACCCTGTAATGGAGGACGGGTGGGGTCATGGCGCACTCTATATAAGCTAGCCCCCTCCTCTATGACAAGGGTTCGCACCCCTTATAACACACACACCCATATTCCGGTCGACCACCTCAGGGAACCGAGACGTAGGGGTTTTACCTCCTCCGAGAGGGGCCTGAACTCGTAAACTCGTGTGTACAACCTCATCGTAGCTAGGGCCTTGCCTCCTCATACGTGCCCCTACTGTTACTATCAGACTTAGTACCATGACATTGATTTTAATATATTTTAAATATGATGATTTTTTTAGTGGTAAACCAAAACTTTATTGTGAAGTAGCAGCTGAGTTTATAGGAATGACAAACTGTTCATGGGGTAAACCCAGCCAAAAATGAAAATATTTTGTGCACGGGTGAGGCTGGCCTGGGACCGTGCACCCGAATTAGGCCCAAGCCAGTGTCGGGCCGGGCACATCCGAGGGGTGCTAGAAGTTTAGTCCCACCTCGCCAAGCGAGAGGAGCTTGCACCGGTTTATACACCGGGCTGAGCTTCCCCTCTCAAGTTCCTCTCTAAAGAAGGAAGCACATTGCCTAACCCTAACGGGCCCTGCCCTATGATGCCTACTAGAAGTCTATATTTACAATCCGTCGGGCCTGCATCCTGGCCCAATAAATGATTGGCTTACTAGCCGTATGCAGGTCGTTGAATTGTGTAATATGCATCTAGTAGGCGGGATTTTTTCGTATTTCATTTTTTGCATTTGTCACATGTCAATTATTTGTTGTTCTTCAAATCACCTCAGAAATTTGTATACAAGCTCACTAACATGTATACAAATTTCAAGAAGCCAATCTAAAATATAAAGAATTCTAAAGAATATAACACAACATGTTTTCACACATTTCTGACTTTATAACTGTCAAAACAAATAAAAGAGAAAAAATATATATGACTTAAAATTATATAAAACATAAATCTAAAAAGAAATATTATAATTAACAAGTGAAATGAAAGAGAACATATTATCTTGCATATTTTGAATTTTAAAACTATGGGAGTAAATGATAGAGGAAAATAGATTTGATTTTAAAATATTTCAAATATAAAAAAAAAAGAAATACCTAAACATTATGGCAATACACACGTGGTCAGGGAAGCAACAAAGAAAAAGAAACATGACAAGGAGGAATTGTAGATATCTCCTAAGCAAATCCTATCTGCAGTACAATAACATCTGCATTTTTTGATAAAAGAAGAGCATCACCCTTTCGATTTTCATTACTGAAAACCTCAAGCATCTAAAGCATCTACCATAGAACAAACTACTAGAACGATAATCCAGCAACAACAAAATAAAAAACAAGTCTGCAGCCTGCACCCACAAACACCAGGGAATTACATAGTTGAAACGATCATCAAAAGTTCAAAAACTACTGAAGCAGAGCAGCAACACTCAGGAACAACAGCTTCAGCAGGTAACATGGTCTTTTCCTCCTAGTTTTGCTACATTTGTCCTCCACCCCTGCGACGATGTGTTTACTTCACTTGCTGCTTGCTCTAGCAGTCTTGCTCCCAGCTCCAGCACCTTTTTTTGTGGCTCCTTTGTCTCCAAAATATACCAATCAACAATCCAATGGCTCATTAATTTGATTATAGAGAAAGTAGAAATGGGATTATTTTGAAAATAAAAGGATAACATATGCATTACATTAACAAGAGTAGTACATAACTTAACAAGTTGAACACGTCACATTTGCAGTACATAAACTTCATCAGTACATAACTTAACAGCAAATTAATACTGACTGCAGTTCTTTGTGTTTGATAGCATAGTACTATATAAACCAAAGTATTAAAAAGTACAGTAAATTTGCCTATACGTATGAGATACCATGGTTTTACTAAAACACAGTATTTTGGAGTATTGATAATACATACAACAGTTTGGATGTTGCCGCACAATGTTGTAAATTGTGCTGCCTAGCCATTCCATTTAAGCACTAAATGACTCTGTTTTGAAAAAAGAGGCTATAGTTTTTAATGCATAGAAATAACTACAGTTTTCCCAATACTATAGTATTAAAATCACAGTTGTTAGGGGAAACCACACAGCTCATTGTAAATAAAACAACGATAATCTAAAAAACTGATATATTCTCAAAGAACTTAGAAAATACTTTGCTATCCAACGTGGCCCACCTGATTCACACAGATAGACTAGCTGAAAACACTGACATGCCTTCACTCTGTCTTATTGTCCTTCAACTTCTTGATGCGCTGTGAGTGATGAATGCCCATACGGATGTAGGTCTTCGCTTCAATCTGCATGGTCCTGTCTCCAAGCCGCATGATCCCTGCCCCCACAATTTGCACGTCCGCTAGCTGCTCCTAGACAACATCTTCCTGCTCCTCCTCTCCATCACCATCGTCTAGCAGCACAACAACCTCCTCTTCCCCGCTCTCATCATTGCTTTGCTCCACATCTTCCCTATCACTCTCATCCTCGCGGTCTCCATGACGAGGAGGGAGTAGTTCACCCGCGGGGTTGATGGTATGTACTCGGAGTTATTTGTTTGATCTTTCTCTCTCGTGTTCTTGATTTGGCATGATCTTGATGTACTGCGAGCTTTGCTATTATAGTTGGATCTTATGATGTTTCTCCCCCTCTACCTTCTTGTAATGGATTGAGTTTTCCCTTTGAAGTTATCTTATCGGATTGAGTCTTTAAGGATTTGAGAACACTTGATGTATGTCTTGCATGTGCTTATCTGTGGTGACAATGGGATATTCACATGATCTACTTGATGTATGTTTTGGTGATCAAATTGTGGGTTCTGTGACTTTTTGAACTTATGGATAGGGGTTGGCACACGTTTTCGTCTTAACTCTCTGGTAGAAACTTTGGGGCACTCTTTGAAGTTCTTTGTGTTGGTTTGAATAGATGAATCTGAGACTGTGTGATGCATATCATACAATCAAACCTACAGATACTTGTGGTGACATTGGATTATCTAGGTGACATGAGGGTTTTGTTTGATGTGTGTCTTAAGGTGTTATTTTAGTATGAACTCTAGGGTTGTTTGTGACACTTATAGGAATAGCCCAATAGACCAATCAGAAAGAATAACTTTGAGGTGGTTTTGTACCCTACAATAATGTCTTCGTTTATCCTCCGCTATTAGTTACTTTGGAGTGACTCTTTATTGCATTTTGATGGATTGTTATATGATCAAATTATGTTATCATTGTTGAGTTAGCTTGCAGTAGTGAAAGTATGAACTCTAGGCCTTGTTTCGAAGAATTGCGATACCGTTTTTGCTCACTTTTGTTAGTTGTTACCTAGCTGTTTTTATATTTTCATATTACAAAAACCTACATCTACCATCCATATTGCACTTGTATCATCATCTCTTCGCCGAACTAGTGCACCTATACAACTTACCATTGTATTGGGTGTGTTGGGAACACAAGAGACTCTTTGTCATTTGGTTGCAGGGTTGTTTGAGAGAGACCATCTTCATCCATGCCTCCCATGGACTGATAAACCTTAGGTCATCCACTTGAGGGAAATTCCTTACTGTCCTACAAAACTCTGCGCTTCGAGGCCCAACACGAGTCTACAAGAATAAGGTTGCGTAGTAGACATCAAGCTCTTTTCTGGCGCCGTTGCCGGGGAGGTTAGTGCTTGAAGGTATATCTTTAGATCTTGCCATAAAATCTTTTAGTTTCTTGTTTTATCACTAGTTTAGTCTATAAAATAAAACTAAAAAAGGAATTGAGGTTGCCTTATATGCTTCATCTTTTTAATATGTTCCGTGAAAATAAGGATTCTGATAATTGTGCTCAATTGCTAGAGGAAGAATGCAATAAAACGTTTGACATACAATGTTTGAATGATGAGCATGATTGCAATGTTGTTAGTATGAATTCTTTGAATATCCATAGTACTAATGATGATTGCACTAGTCATGATAAAAATGTTTCTCATAAGCATGTCAATTTTTGTGTAGTGCATAGAGTTTGTTGTTACATACCAAAAAGGCAAGATAGATTTTGCAAGAGGCATAAGTATTTAGAAACTAAATGGTTGCAAGAGAAGCTAGATGTTTGTGCTAAAAAATAGTATCTTTCACCATCCTTGTGAACTTTGCAATGAACCTGGTCATTTAAATCTCCAATGCAAATTGTTTCGTGATCGAATCGTGTCCAAAAATTGTGATGACTTGATTTCCCTTACACATCATAATGAACTTAGTTTGCTTCTGGGATATGAAGAAATGAAATGTATAACTAATTGTATCCACAATATAACCTTATGAAATTTCTTAATTTTGATCTAGAGGAAATTTATATGTATTGTGCGGTTAATTGCATTGAGAATCCTTATATTGCCAATTACTTAAAGACGATAAAACTAATAGAAGATGAAGAGAATACAAATGAAGGGGAAGAGGTTTCCCAATATCCTCCTATTTTTTCTTATGATGAATCAGCTAACTAGGAGGAGCCTTTCATTCAACCAATCTCATCAATAAGGAGCTCCAAAAGGGTGATTAAACCCACACATGATGTGAAGAAGAAAAAGAAAAGATGGAGAAGAAAAGGTAAAAAGGTATCCCTCTCAAATGATGTTGCTCCTATTATTGTTATGCCTATTACTTATTGTGATGATTATGATTCGGAAAGTAATGATACTTGTTATAATCTTGTGAATCTTTTTTGCACCAACTTAGAAAATTGTGATGATAATAATTGCTATACTATTGGTGCTATCCATACTATTAACGATGAGATTGATTATGCTTACGATATGCAAAGGCCCAAGCTTGGGGATGCTATGTTTGATGAGAATGACATGTTTGAGAATTTATTTGCTGCAATTAATGTTTCTCTCAAGCTTGGGGATGCTTTGTTTAATGAAGGTGATATTTTTAGTCCCCCAAGTTTTGATTTGCAAATTTATTATGATGATAGCATGCCTCCTATTTATGATGATTGCAATATTTATGAAAGTGGGTTCGGAAGAGTTTCAACTTTAGATAATAATTATCCCACTATTTTGGAGGGTGTTGAATCTTATTATAATGATAAAAGTTGATTTGGAGAGGTCATGACTTTGTTTAATAAGGATTCCACTATCTTGGAAGAGGTTTCAATTGATTTCGATGAGAACAAAGTTGCTACTTATGATGATTATCGTGATGAAAATTATGTTATAAAAAGTGGTGATGATTATATTTACAAAACTTGTCTTGATTATTATTACCCTTTTCTGAACATTACTCTTTTAATGTGGAAACAATTTATAGTATTCGAGTTTTGTATGATACTCCCACTATTCCGAATGAGAAGAAGTTTCCTTATGAGGAAAGTAGTAAAAAATTTATGCTAGTAGATCATGAAAATAATGCTTATGTGATGGCTATATTGTTTAGTTCATTAATGATGCTACTGAAAATTATTATGAGGGAGGAATATATGCTTGTAGGAATTGCAATAATATCAAGTTTCCTCTCTATGTGTTGAAAGTTTTGAAGTCATGCTTGTTTTGTCTTCCTATGCTAGTTGATTCTTGCTACCATAAGTTGTTTGCTCATAAAATCCCTATGCATAGGAAGTGAGTTAGACTTAAATGTGCTTTCCACATATGTTTCATGATGCTCTCTTTGTGTTTCAATTCTTATCTTTTGTGTGAGCATCATTGGAATCATCATGCGTAGCTTAAAAGGCATTAAAGAAAAGCGCTTGTTGGGAGATAACCCACATTTACCCCTACTATTGTTGTGTTTTCACATGATTATGCTACTCTAGTAATCATGTTTTATAGCTTTTGTTTCAATAAAGTGCCAAGTAAAGTCTCTAGGATAGTGTGGATGATAGTTAATTCAATTCTCTCCAAAATCAGAAACTTTTGTGCTCAGTCATAGAATTATTAAAAATCACTAGAGCATCGAACAATTCTGAATTATTTTATAGTACCTTGATATGCAAATTTTCTACATTTCCCTAATTCTTCAGAATTTTTGGAGTTACAGAAGTATGATTTCAATTCAGATCTTTACAGACGGTTCTGTTTTTTGACAGTTTCCGTTTTCAATGCATAGTTTGCTTGTTTTCTAGTCTCTATGGCTTATATTGCTTAATATAAACTATAGAAATGATAAGGTACAGTAGGCATCATGTGACAAAAATTATGAATCTTGTCTTGACAGTACCAAAGTGAATGGTTTGTTTTATTATACTAACGAAGCTTACGAGTTTTCTGTTGAGTTTTCTGTTGTGAAGTTTTCATGTTTCGGGTATGTTTTGCTGGGCTACGGAATAAGGATTTACAAGGGCATAATCTTGTTGATTCCCAAGGCAACCCAAGGTAATATTCAAGGACACCCAGGAGCCTAAGCTTGGGGATGCCCCGTATGGCATCCCCTCTTTCGCCTTCGTTCATCAGTTACCTTATTTGGAGCTATATTTTTATTCACCACATGATATGTGTTTTGCTTGGAGCGTCATTTTATTTTATTAGGGTTTGCTTACTGTTTGAATAAAATATTAAGAACTGAAATACTTAAATGAGAGAGAGTCCTCCCATGGCTAAATAATTATTTGACTACTCATTGATCTTCACTTATATCTTTTTGGAGTAGTTTGTCATTTACTCACGTGCTTCACTTATATCCCATGAGTAAATGCTTGAATGAATTGAATATCATAAACCTGAAATTATATATGTTGCATATGCTTATCCCGTGGGGAGTAATGACTTCACATATAAGAAGTAGAGGTGGTAAATTTATTGAAAGTTAGCAAACATAGTATTGGTCACTTGAACAATTCATGAAAGATTATTGAAGGAAGAGAGATTTCACATATCAAAATACTATCGTGGACATCATCTATGATTGTGAGCCGCATTAATTATTTCCAAACATGAGCAAATTAGTTGAAGTTGAACAAGGAAGATATCTTAATGAGTTATGCTTGGGTATATTTGTATAGAAGTTATATTGTTATGGATCCTCCAACATGTGGTGCTTGCTATTTAGAATCTTTTGCTAGCCTAAATTTCTGTACTAACCGGGATTACTGCTTGTGCATCCAAATTCCTTGAACCAAGTTTCTTCCATGAGTGTCGAACATATCTTCCTATATGCGGCATTTACCTGCCGTTCCAAGTAAATTTGCATGTAACAAACTCTAAACCTTCAAATAATAATATGTTTTGTATGCCCGAATCGCTCATGTAGCGACTAGGCACTAATAGAAAAAGGGTCATTCGTCCCAGTTCGCGAGGGCCATTTTTCCCGGTTCCCAAACCGGGACTAAAGGGTCGGTACTAAAGCCCTATACCTTTAGTCTCGGTTCGCCCAGGAACCAGGACAGATGGGGCTCAACATGGCCGCTGCCGCTTGCCTAGGCAGGGGGCCTTTTGTCCCGGTTGGTGCCACCAACCAGGACCAAAAGGCTTCCACGCGTCAGCAGTTGAGGGCTGGGTTTTTTGTTTTTTCTAAAGGGGGGGGGGTTGGTGGTGAGGGAGTCCTAGATTAGGGGGTGTCCGGATAGCCGGACTATAACCTTTGGCCGGACTCCTGGACTATGAAGATACAAGACTGAAGACTTAATCCTGTGTCCGGATGGGACTTTCCTTGGCGTGGAAGGCAAGCTTGGCGATACGGATATGTAGATCTCCTCCCATTGTAACCGACTCTGTGTAACCCTAGCCCTCTCCGGTGTCTATATAAACCGGAGGGTTTTAGTCCATAGGACGAACAACAATCATACCATAGGCTAGCCTCTAGGGTTTAGCCTCTCTGATCTCGTGGTAGATATACTCTTGTACTACCCATATCATCAATAGTAATCAAGCAAGAGTAGGGTTTTACCTCCATCAAGAGGGCCCGAACCTGGGTAAAAACATTGTGTCCCTTGTCTCCTGTTACCATCCGCCTAGACGCACAGTTCGGGACCCCCTACCCGAGATCCGCCGGTTTTGACACCGACATTGGTGCTTTCATTGAGAGTTCCTCTGTGTCGTCATCTTTAGGCCCGATGGCTCCGCCGATCATCAACAACGATGTGGTCCAGGGTGAGGCCTTTCTCCCTGGACAGATCTTCATATTCGGCGGCTTTGCACTGCGGGCCAATTCGCTTGGCCATCTGGAGCAGATCGAAAGCTACACCCCTGGCCATCAGGTCAGATTTGGAAGTTTGAACTACACAGCTGACATCCACGAGGACTTGATCTTCGACAGGTTCGAGCCACAACCGAGCGTGCCGCACTGTCACGATGGGTATGATCTAGCTCTCCCGCCGAATAGTGCCCAAGAGGCCGCCCCAGCGTCCGCTCCGACCTTTAACTCGGAGCCAACTGTGCCAATCGAGGACGAATGGTTGGACACCTCCTCGGGGGCTGCAATCTCTACGGCGATCGAGCTGAATACCAGCCTTGTCCTTTGCGAAGCTCGTGACTCCAAGGTGCCGGACTCCTTTCCAGACTCCGAACCTTCCGCGCCCCTGCCGATCGAACCCGATCGGGCGCCGGTCACGGAGTTCGCCGCCACGGACATCTTTCAGCACTCGCCCTTCGGCGACATTCTGAATTCACTAAAGTCTCTCTCTCTCTTTATCAGGAGAGCCCTGGCCGGACTATGGTCAGCAAGGTTGGGATGCGGACGACGAATAAATTCAAAGCCCACCCACCACCCACTTCGTAGGCACTCTCGATGATTTAACCGACATGCTCGACTTCGACTCCGAAGACATCGACAGTATGGACGACGATGCAGGAGACAACCAAGAACCAGCGCCTATAGGGGATTGGAATGCCACCTCGTCATACGACATATACATGGTCGACACCCCAAAAGAAGGGAATGGCGATGGAACAACGGAGGATGACCCCTCCAAGAAGCAGCCTAAGCGCCGGCGTCAGCGGCGCCGCTCTAAATCCTGCCAAAGCAAAAACGACGATTCCAGCACGGGAGATAATAACACCCCGGACAGTGCCGAAGACAACCCCCTCCAGCAGGATTCAGCATAGGAGGATGGAGAAGCCATCCCTCATGAGAGAGCGGCAGACAGAGAGGTAGAGGACGATAATTACATGCCTCCGTCCGAAGACGAGGCAAGCCTCGACGACGATGAATTTGTCGTGCCTGAGGATCCCGTCGAACAAGAGTGTTTTCAATGCGGGCTTATGGCCACGGCGAGCAGCCCCAAGAAAAAAACAGCAGCAGCTTAGAGCTGACCAAGATTTGCTAGCCGACAGATGGACTGAAGTCCTTGCGGCCGAAGAGTACAGACTCGAACGCCCCTCCAAAAGCTACCCAAAGCGCAGGCTACTACCCCGATTAGAGGAGGAAGCACCTAAACCTACACGACCAGCGCACGACGCGGCCGACCGTCCACCTCGTGGCCGCGACAGAGAGGCCTCTCGGCCATCCACTCAAGCCGCAACCCGGCGTCGCTCCAAAAATACCAAGGCACGGGGAACTGCGCCAGACCTGCGAGACATATTGGAGGACAAGGCAAGGCAAACAAGATCGATCTACGGATCATGTGGGAACCCCACGACACGTGACGATAACCGTCACGCCGGATATGGCAAATACAGCTAGGCCGAACACAGCAGACAAAGCTCATATGAGCTACGTCGTGATATAGCCCAGTACAGAGGCGCCGCACACACACTATGCTTCACAGATGAAGTAATGGATCATCAAATCCCTGAGGCTTTTAAACCCATAAACATTGAATCATACGATGGCACAACAGATCCTGCGGTATGGATCGAGGATTATCTCCTCCATATCCACATGGCCCGCGGTGATGATCTACACGCTATCAAATACCTCCCACTCAAGCTTAAAGGCCCAGCTCGGCATTGGCTTAACAGCTTGCCAGCAGAGTCAATTGGTTGCTGGGAGGACCTGGAATCCGCATTCCTCGACAATTTCCAGGGCACCTATGTGCGACCACCAGACGCCGATGACCTAAGACACATAATTCAGCAGCCAGAGGAATCGGCCAGACAATTCTGGAGATGGTTCCTAACCAAGAAAAAACAAATAGTCGACTGTCCGGACGCAGAGGCCCTCGTAGCCTTCAAACATAACATCCATGATGAATGGCTTGCCCGGCACCTAGGACAGGAAAAGCTGAAATCCATGGCAGCCCTCACAACACTCATGACCCGCTTTTGCGCGGGAGAAGACAGCTGGCTTGCTCGTAGTAATAACATGACCAAGAGCCCTAGTAATTCGGATACCAAGGACAACAACGGCAGGTCGCGTCGCAACAAGCACAAGCGCCGCATTAACGGTGACAATGCTGAGGATACGACAGTTAATGCCGGATTCAGAGGCTCTAAAACCGGTCAGTGGAAAAAGCCATTCAAAAGAAATACTCCGGGCCCGTCCAGTTTGGACCGAATACTCGATCGCTCGTGCCAGATACACGGCACCCCCGAAGCACCAGCCAATCACACCAACAGGGATTGTTGGGTGTTCAAGCAGGCAGGCAAGTTAAGTGCCGAAAACAGAGACAAGGGGCTGCATAGCGATAACGAGGAGGAGCCCCAGCCGCCGAACAATAGGGGACAGAAGGGCTTTCCCCCACAAGTGCGGACGGTGAACATGATATACGCAACCCACATCCCCAAAAGGGAGCGGAAGCGTGCACTCAGGGACGTATATGTGTTGGAGCCAGTCGCCCCAAAGTTCAACCCGTGGTCATCCTGCCCGATCACTTTTGATCGAAGGGACCACCCCACTAGCATCCGCCATGGCGGATTCGCCGCATTGGTTCTAGACCCAATCATTGACGGATTTCACCTCACTAGAGTCCTCATGGACGGCGGCAGTAGCCCTAACCTGCTTTATCAGGATACAGTGCGAAAAATGGGCATACATCCCTCAAGGATTAAACCGACAAAGACGACCTTTAAAGGCGTCATACCAGGTGTAGAGGCCAACTGTACAGGATCAGTTACACTCGAAGTGGTCTTTGGATCCCCGGATAATTTCCGAAGCGAGGAGTTAATCTTCGACATAGTCCCGCTCCGCAGTGACTATCACGCCTTGCTCGGACGAACCGCATTTACAAAGTTCAATGCGGTGCCGCACTACGCATACCTCAAGCTCAAGATGCCAAGCCCTCGAGAAGTCATTACGGTCAATGGAAACACCGAACGCTCTCTCCGAACGGAGGAGCATACGTCGGCCCTCGTAGTGGAAGTACAAAGTAGCCTCTCAAGGCAATTCTCCAGTCCGGCTATTAAACGTCCGAACACCGTCAAGCGCGCCCGGAGTAACCTACAACAAGACCGCCTGGCACGTTCCGAGCAAGCGTAGCAGTGCGGCCCCAACCCCAGCCCTCGCGAAATTGCGAAACCAGTACCATGCGTACATAATTACACTCTGGAAATACCATGGGCATAAGGGGAGGGGCACAACCAGGGCATGCCCAAAATGCGGCTCAACCGCACTAGGGGCTCCCGATTTTCTCATTTCTTTTTTCTTACTTTCAGGACTCCGCTCTCCGGAAGACCTGCCCGGCGGTACAATCGCCGAACACACGATGCAACAGCCAGGGAGGCAGCAAGCTACATCGAATGTCCAGGTGATCTCCATAATAACGAGCTAAATACCTGTCTTACATAAAGTCTCGCAGCTTGCCCCTAGAGTGGGACATGTCAAATAATCCCATCTCTTGATTATCGCACTATTTGTATCGTTCTGCTTTCACAGCAGCCTTTTAATAAACAATACATAGCTCTTGTCTATTATTGCATTCATTTTTTATGTAAATATGTTCAGTTATGACATTATGCAACCGTACACTCTGGTACGGCCAATACACCTGGGGCTTAAGTACCCCAGAATATGGTGTGAGAAGTACGAACACTCTCGCGAGTGTGGCACCCCGAACTTATAGCATTATATGCATCGGCTCCGAATCATGTCTTGGGTCAATAGTTGGGTTTGCCTAGCTCCCATGTTTTGGTACCTCACGTTCCGCTATATCGGCTAAGGTAGCGCTTGGAGAACTACTGCGATTGTGCCCCGGTTGAGCTGGGTTAAGCACCTCAGTAGAGAAAGCTAAAACTGACCGTCATGATAGGGCGAGAGCCGGTCGCTATTCGAGAGGTTTTCGAGTCCCTAAAGACTTATGCCTCTTAGGGAGAGGAGCTGTCTTTGTCCGGCCTAGGCGTGGATAGCGCCCCGAACTCGGTCTTCCGAATACTAGGGGCTTCACCGAAATTTAAAATTATAGAATTCTATGGCTAAGTGAGAGTGATAAAGCATTATAGTCTGATTGCCTTATTCGTTGTGCTGAGCGCCTCCCTCGAAGGACCCAAGAATGGGAACAAGAGCGCTCAGGTTTATCCCGAACACCGCAGCACTCGTGGCATGTGGGTAGAAGCCGACGACTCGCCATCTCTCAGACTTAATAAACGGCCGCACAGAAGGTAATATTTTAAATTCAAAAAGCGTTGCTTAGCACATATGAACAAGTTTATAGCGCACAGGATAACACGAGCGAGTTTACTCAAAAATTACATCCTTGGAACACTCATTCGCCACAAGGCAGGCACCCTTCAGGAAGCCCTCATAATGCAACTCGGGCTTGCGATGCTCCTTCCCCTCCGGTGGCCCATCCGTCACCAGCTTCTCAGCATCCATCTTGCCCCCGTGTACTTTAACACGGGCAAGGGCCCTACGGGCACCTTCGATGCATAAGGAGCGCTTGATGATTTCAAGCCATGGACAGGCATCCACCAGCCGCGTCACCAGCCCAAAGTAGCTCCCAGGCATGACCTCCCCAGGCCATAGCCGGCCTATAAGGCCCTTCATGGCCTGTTCGGCTGCCTTATGTAGCTCGACCAGCTGCTTCAGCTAGTCGCTCAAAGGCACCGGGTGTCCGGCCTCAACATACTAGGACCAGAACACCTTCTCCGTCAAGCTCCCTTCCTCGGCTCGGTAGAATGCGGCAGCGCCGGACACACTGCGGGGCAGATCTGCGAATGCTCCTGGAGAGCTCCGGACTCGGGTAAGTAACAAGTAATTTACTTTCACGTGCTTGCTTTGCATAAAGAATGCCTTACCCACCGCTATCTTTTTCATCGCCTTAATTTCTAGGAGGGCTTTTTAGGCTTTGGCCTTGGCAGATTTGGCGCTTTCAAGGGCCGAGGCAAGCTCGGACTCTCGAGTCTTTGAGTCAAGCTCCAAACTCTCGTGTTTCTTCACAAGAGAGTGGAGCTCTTGCTGCACCTCCGCCACCCGCGCCTCCTGCTTTTCTCGCTCGGTGCGCTCCACGGTCGCATTGTCTTCGGCCTTGGACAACACTTCCTGCAGGGTCGCCACCTTGCTTGTGGCCCCTGTAATACTCACGTTGGTCCTGTCATTATTTGCAACCAGATCTTTTTATATACTTACATAAGGTACTACTTACCTTCCTTGTCCTTGAGCTGCTTCTTGGCAAGGCCGAGCTCGTTCTCGGACCGCTTGAGGCTCTGCTTCAATGCATCGACCTCCGCAGTCAGTGCGGCAGAGGTCAGCAGCGCGGCTTGCATTCCCATATTGACATACTTATGTTAGACTCCTGCATATATCTTTTTAGATCCTCAATCCGGCTTTTCTTTCCGAACACCAAACTGAGCATCAGGGGCTACTGTCTATGTGGTAATATTTTTACATTTCTTAAATACATACCTCAAAGCCTGTTAGAAGGCTGGCACAGGCTTCTGTCAGCCCGCTCTTGGTGGACTGAACCTTCTGGATCACCGCACCCATAATAGTGCGGTGCTCCTCGTCGATGGAGGCGCCGTTAAGCACCTCCAGCAAATTATCCGGTGCTTCTGGTTGGACGGAGGTCACCGGCGTCGTAGGCTTGCCCTTCTTACTAGGGGGCCGCCTGCCGGACTCTGCAACCACTTAAGGTTCCGGCGCGGTGTCCGGCCCAGGGCCGGACTTAGAGCCCTTTGGGATTTTATCCCCTTTGTGCCTGGAGTCCGGGAGGTCGCCTTGCGGCGCCTCCAGGACCACCTCCTCCTGGCTTGGCCCCTTCTGGGACTCCACCTCGGCATCGTCCGTAGGGCGAGGGGAGGTAGTGGTCGGGAGTGAAAGACTATTCACATCCGACGAATCCAGGGAGCCGCTCGACGAAGCGTCGAGGCGGGCCTGGGGCGGGCTGCATGATTATATTCGGCGTCAGAAGATACTGTGCAATACAGGAACGCCATGAGTTATTCTGGTATTCGGATACTTACGATTTTGCCAGGGGCTTGGCCCTGGATGGCCACTCCTCTCCGTCGTCGTCGGCGTTGGTGGAGTAGTCCGGAAGAAGGGTCTTTCCCTTCTTGGACCCTCCGGCCTCCCCAGTTGGGGCAGCCTTCCTTTTCTTTCCTCCCCCGTTGGAGGGGGAGAGGCTTCTTCTTCCTCCTCCTCGTCTTCGTGGGAGGAGTGCGCTTTGGAGTCGTCGGGCGATGAATCCGACACCACCAGGTGCCGGAAACTCTTTCGAGTTCCCATGGCCTTCTTCTTGGCCTTCTTCTCCGGCACCACGTAAGGTGCCAGAACCAGCAGCTTCGCCAAGCGGGCATCTGCTGGGCCTTCGGGCAAAGGAGTCGGACAGTCGATCTGTCCGGACTTCTTCTTCTAGTCCTATCAAAGGAACGGGAGCTTAGATCCCGCATAGAGTCAAACTATGAAAAACAAGTATCCCGTAAAGGGTAAACCGAGCTTACTGGGCTGGCTTGGCACTTCGCGCAAAATCCGCGATCCTCGGTAATGGGAGGGGGAACCTCGGCACCCTTGAATAGCACCTTCCAGGCATCCTCGTGCGTTGTGTCAAAGAGCCTGGACAAAGTTTGGTGCTGGGCCGGGTTGAACTCCCACAAGTTAAAAGCCCGTCGTTGACACGGGAGGATCCGGCGGAAGAGCATGACCTGGACTACGTTGACAAGTTTAACCTTCTTGTCCACTAGGTTTTGGACGCAAGTTTGGAGTACGGTCACCTCTTCCGAATTACCCCACGACAGGCCCATCTCTTTCCAGGAGGTGAGCTGTGTGGGGATGCCAGTGGAATTCGGGGGCCGCTGCCCATTAAGGGTCACGCGGCTCGGTGATGTAGAACCACCCCCATTGCCACCCATTGATGGTTTCCACAAAGGAGCCCTCGAGCCATGTGACATTGGGCATCTTGCCCACCATGGCACCTCCGCACTCCACTTGCCGGCCGCCCACTACCTTCGGCTTGACATTGAAGGTCTTCAGCCATAAGCCGAAGTGGGGCTTTATGTGGAGGAAGACCTCGCACACGACGATAAACGCCGAGATGTTGAGGATGAAGTTCGGGGCCAGATCGTGGAAATCCAGGCCGTAGTAGAACAAGAGCCCCCGGATAAATGGGTGGAGTGGGAATCCCAGAACGCGGAGGAAATGGGGGAGGAACACCACCCTCTCAAGGGGCCTGGGGGTGGGGATGAGCTGCCCCTCGTCTGGGAGCCGGTGCGCAACATCGTTGGACAAGTATCCGGCTTTCCTCAATTTTTTGATGTGCCCCTCCGTGACGGAGCAGGCCATCCACGTGCCTCCTGCTCCGGACATGGCTGGAGAAGGTTGAGGTGGGAAGTGCGGACTTGGGCGCTGGAGCTCGAGTGCGCGGAAATGGATAAGCGAAGGAGGAAGAGGGAGTAGGTGAGAAAGGTGGATCCTTATCCCCTTATATGGGCGGACGAAACTATGTGCCTCGACCAGCCTGGTAAAACTCGCTTATCTCCCAAGCGCCGTGATTAATGGCACGGTTGGGTTACCCATGCCCGTATTGATGAGAATCCCGGAATAAGGGGACACGATCTCTGCTTCGACAAGACGTGCCAAGGAAACCACCTCGCCAAACACGCTGAGGTAGGACAGTAAAACAATTCGAATAAAGGCTTGGCCGTGGCGTGATGTCACGCTGCGGAATACGTCAGCAGATTAGATTCGTACAAATATTATTCTATCTACGATGGTATGTGGAACTTATTTTGTAGAGCCGGACACTATCCTTGTGTTCAAAATCTTATATGAAGTATTCGGAGGAGGAACCCGCCTTGCAATGCCGAAGACAATCTGCGCACCGGACTCGTCGTCATTGAAGCCTGGTTCAGGGGCTACTAAGGGAGTCCTGGATTAGGGGGTGTCCAGATAGCCGGACTATAACCTTTGGCCGGACTCCTGGACTATGAAGATATAAGATTGAAGACTTCGTCCCGTGTCCGGATGGGACTTTCCTTGGCGTGGAAGGCAAGCTTGGCGATATGGATATGTAGATCTCCTCCCATTGTAACCGACTCTGTGTAACCCTAGCCCTCTCCGGTGTCTATATAAACCGGAGGGTTTTAGTCCATAGGACGAACAACAATCATACCATAGGCTAGCCTCTAGGGTTTAGCCTCTCTGATCTCGTGGTAGATCTACTCTTGTACTACCCATATCATCAATATTAATCAAGCAGGAGTAGGGTTTTACCTCCATCGAGAGGGCCCGAACCTGGGTAAAAAGATCGTGTCCCTTGTCTCCTGTTACCATCCGCCTAGACGCACAGTTCGGGACCCCCTACCCGAGATCCGCCGGTTTTGACACCGATAGGTGGGGTTTTGGGGGTTTGGTAGGGTTAACTTAGGGGTTTCATATATTGTGTTAGCTATCTAATAGATAGAAGTGTCCTCCCTTATCTCCGTGCTTGGTCGACGCTATGTACTATACGTATAGAGAGGACTCGACACGCTAGCTAGCTAGTAAGCAAATGAAGGAAACCATTAAGTACAGAAGATCGTCATGAACATATACACAGAGAGAAGTGATCGACCTCTCCTTCTTCAATATATACATTGTTATTCTGCTAACACTTTCGCACTGCACGCTCAACGCGAGGGCACTGCATCTCTATCAAACGAGCACTGCAATTCACATGAAAAAACTGCATGCATTTTTTCAACATTGTTTTCGCTCCAGTTTGTAAACCATTTGTCGAAATGAGACATATAATATAACGTTGGATAGCTATGGAAAATGCACAGCCTCGTCATGTTGAACACTTTTCGAGATTGATCATGGTTTAAGAGCAATTTCAAAAACAGTGTGCACATGACGGGATGCAGCGAGCGTATTTTCGCGATTTTTCCTAAACCGCACATCAGAATGAAACAAAGATACTGCATTGGAGAGATATTGTTGAGCCGCATCTTTTTCATATCTATTATTTTCTCTAATTCGTTACGGTTTAAGAGCAGTTTTAAATTGAGTAAATCGCGGAATTGTGTTTTTTGAATATTTTTAATTTTTGTACTGTTTTCGCTCCAGTTTTTTAACCGTTTGTCGAAATGAGGTGTGTGATATTCCCATGGAAAGCTACGAACAAGGCGCAACTTTTATATGTTAAATTTTTTTGGGGATTACTTACAATTTTTAGTTAATTTTGAAAATGGTATGCCTGACGATTAGTGGCAGCGGCCGTTTTTTTGTGAAATTTTCACAAACCCCTGATCGGAATGATTCAAATCATACGCCGTTGGAAAGATATCGATGAGGCGCAATCTTTTCATGTAGAACACTCGCTCTAATTCCTTACGGTTTAAGATCAGTTTTAAAATTACCGAAAAGCGGACACTTTGTGTTTCACGAGACCAAAATCATCGTTTGTTATGCATCGCATAGAAGAACGCACTGCTTCAAACTGAAAACCACACTGCAACAGACACTCAAGTCAACTTCATGATTTCTTTTTGTGAACTTCATGATTTCTTTTTGTCAGACGTAAACTTTCTCGCAGAAGTTTTTGTCGTCTTTTTTCAACTTTTTTTTGAACGAGAGTGGACCGCAACACTTCCGAAATTGAACCGCAATACTACCAAAAGTGTACCTCATGAGTTTTTGTTGTCTTTTTTCGTACTTATTAATTTTTTACGCGCGTTGACCAAGCGAGTGGACCTCAGGGATTGAGCGAGTGAACTACATCTAAAATAGAAGCGAGCTTATTTTTTGAGATCTTTTTTGTTTTGTGTTTACAAAGTGGACAACAAAGGAGCTTTATAGCATATAGAATCTACACTCTGCACCAGCCAAATCACGGTAATGAACTGCAATTTTTACAATGAACTAATGCAGTGCACTTTTCAACAACAACAAAATTGAGTAACAGGGCATCCAATAGAACTGCATCACTTCATCCTTTGGGAGCGCATGCGCGGGCCTGTGCGCCGTTGAACTCCACAAATGCATGTGAGCTGCACCAAAACCAGCAAAGAGATACAAGCATTAACATGGTCAAATTGAAACATACAGCAAGATGACTACTAAAAAATGACATAACAAGATGAACTACTTTAAAAAAGTATGACACCGACCACCCCTAGTGCAGTGAGCTTGTCCCCTTCTTCCCGCGAACAACAAGGAGTGGAGGAGAGATATGCAAGTGAGGTTCGTCGCCCAGACGCACGGCGAGCTGCACGGCACAATCGCCCGCACTGCATGCAGTGCTTGCTGAAAAGGGGTGACCCATAAGTTGCTAGGATGGTAGGACCTGCAAGCACATGCCGGCAACCGACAAGCTGCATGCCCTCTAGAGAGGGTGGAGAGGAGCAGGAAACAGGATGCATGCACGCAGCAGTGAGGCACCCACAAAACTGCAGGAGATTGGCTACCTGTCAACAGCGAACAAAACAATTAAGCACCTTCGATCCGCAATACGTGCAGAATTCACCACCACGAGAACCAATTCAACAAGAAAGACGGACACGAGATGCAAGATGACCAAGAACCTACTCGATTTTGCAGAAGAGAGGTGCTCGAGGGGGATGCAGGATCTCGCTAGAGGAAGGACGACAAGACACCGAATGACACACACGCACGCCTACGAGTTGCGTGTCATGCTTGCCCGGACTGCAAGCTGCTATCACCAGAACCTCGGCCCCAATGGAACTCCTTCATACATGTCGGTCATCTTTTCTACATCATCTATCTTTTCTGCAAAAAAGAGTAAAATGAACCTCAGGAGCAAACAATAGCGGACTACTTTGCACTTTTGACCTTTTTCTTAAAAAAAGCAACAAAGATAGTAGACTGCAGGTGCACACGGCAAATCTCATCGCCGCGGGGATGCGCCATGGAAGGAGAGCACCTTCAATCCTCCACTCCTCGTCAGTAAGTCAATGCAGTGCAGTAAAGAGCCCCAGCGGCGCGGGCGGGTGAGGCAGGAGCAAGAGGGTGGGCCGGTGCAGCAGGTCGCGGTGTTGGGAGGTCACGTGGGTCGTGGCGAACTGAGCAGGAAGTCAAGGAGCGTTGAGCTCAACTTCACGGCCTACACGGCTGCGGTCGCCGGACTGCACGGCTGTGGCTGTCGGACAACAGGGAAGGCTGCAAAGCAATGCACCTGGGCAGAGGGGGGTGAGGTCGGCCCTGACCTGCAGGACGACTTCGTCGACCTAGCCGCGATGCGCCACACCAGCCTCTCCACGCATTTGAGGCTGCTGCCATGGGGATGGAGAGCACGTATGCTCACGCCGGATAGGGAGGTCGAGGGAGCCCAGCCTACGGTTCCACCGGATCCGGTGGTGATGGTCGCTGTTGGTGTCAAAACCGGCGGATCTCGGGTAGGTGGTCCCGAACTGTGTGTCTAGGCGGATGGTAACAGGAGACAAGGGACACGGTGTTTTTACCCAGGTTCGGGCCCTCTCGATGGAGGTAAAACCCTACTCCTGCTTCATTAATATTGATGATATGGGTAGTACAAGAGTAGATCTACCACGAGATCAGAGAGGCTAAACCCTAGAGGCTAGCCTATGGTATGATTGTTGTTCGTCCTACGGACTAAAACCCTCCGGTTTATATAGTCACCGGAGAGGGCTAGGGTTACCCAGAGTCGGTTACAATGGGAGGAGATCTACACATCCGTATCGCCAAGCTTGCCTTCCACGCCAAGGAAAGTCCCATCCGGACACGGGACGAAGTCTTTAATCTTGTATCTTCATACTCCAGGAGTCCAATCAAAAGTTATAATCCGGTCATCCAGACACCCCCTAATCCAGGACTCCCTCAGCCGCCCCCGTGGCCCGTGGCGGCCGGATCTAGAGGGATCCATCAGGCGGCAGTCGGTTTGCTACGGGAGAAGTAGCCACCATTGCGCGGGGCGGGGGCACTGCGAGGAGGCAGCCATGGCAGGAGTGGGGCATGTGGATCCGTCCACCACAGCGCAGAAGGTGGTCGACACCCACGATGCTCGCGGCAGGGGCGGCCTAGCGGTGGCCTGGGAAGGGCCGGTCGTGGCAGATCGACTATCGGCGCACTCCGTGGTGGTGCGGTCGGAGGAAGGTGCGGCGATGATGCGAGGGAGGGAGGTGGTGGTGTGGCGAGGTGGATGGAGGTGGGGCGGCAGTGCAGGGGAGGGAGGTGGTGGTGCGGCACCGTGGAGGGAGGTGGCGCAGCGGCGTGGTGGACGGAGGTGGTGGTGCGGCGTGGTGGAGGGAGATGGCGCGACAGAAGGAGGTGGAGGGATTGGGGTCCTGGTCGTGCTGGAGGTGGGTTAGGGTGGTGCAGGGCTGCAGGCATTGGCCAGCGATGGGTTGACCAGGGGAAGAAGGTAGGATAAGGTGGGAAGTGGTGATGGGTGTGGGTTTCTGATGCGGTTCGGTTGAGTGGTGCGGGACAGTGCGGGACAGTGCTGAAGTGTTAGCAGAATAAGCGTTTTTGTTAGCAGAATAAGACTCTTAAGGGTGTTATGAAAATAGACCCACCCTATACACAATATAAGATCTCTTACAAAATCCCCTAACATCTGAACTCAACTTCCACATGGTATTCTCCGTGTTTGTCGATGACGTGGTCAATAAAGAATCCCACCAATTCCTCTTGAATTGCTCGTATGCGATCTTGTGGTAGGAGTTCATCCCGCATCTGCCACATCTAATTTCAAGAAGGGGGTCAATACATATATATGAATGAAACTCAACACAAATGATGGTAATAAAATAAAATTGTGAATATTATTGCTTACGCACTTCATATTGTTGTTTAGAGTAGTCCCGCTCACAGGTGGTGTGGTGGATGAACTCGCAAATGTATTATCCACAGAAATCATTCCCGGGTTCCTGCCACAACCACTTTACAAGAAATAGAGGTCAATCAAACTGATAAGCAAGCATGCTAAATGTTATTGATGAAACTAGCTAGAATCAATGGAAGATGCGCGGAACTAGCTAGTAGCTAGTACTTACTTTCGTGTGGTTAAATCGTAGCTGCGCCGGCAGTCCCGGAGCTCGTGCGGTGAACTTTTTCCAAACCCTGCCAGACAAAGAAAACAATTACTTGATATCATGAAATGTACAAAGTTGACGCTATGGTGCGATAATGATCGATTGAACTTACTTCTCGAGCATTTTAGTCATGGTCGCATACTCCTCCGGATTTTTTTGTCTGGAGTCTATGACGGTTACTAGTCCCTGCTCAAGCTTAATCTCTAGCAGAATAAAGTGGAAGCTGCGCACGCATGCATAACTCATCAATTACGTTACTATAACCTCGAATAATAAGGGAAACCGAATATGCACAAGACAGTAACACTCACCTGTATTCGTAAGGAAAGAGTATTGTAGCTTTGTTTTGATTTCAAAGTAACTAGGTGAGCAAGTTGGCCTCGGTTAGTTTGGCATGATGTTTAACACTCCATTCATCCATGAGATTTATGTTAATGAACCCAATATCACCTACTTGTCTTTTCTTCAATTCGGCGATCTTCAATCTGCATAATATAGTGAGGATAATTATATATACATGCAATGAAAGAGCTGAGCTATATATAGAGACTTAATTAATTACAGAGAAAGTAGTACTTACAGACAGTAGCAAGTGTTGTTTTATCGAGGGCCTTTTGATTGAAAAACAGGAAGAACTCCTCATATGGAACTAACAACAGATCAATTCCAACGAGGTCATGTAATCTCCAGGATTGGTACCGGGCAGCATCCCCGGAAGATTAGCAACGATATTATCGCTAGACACATTGAGCGGCTTCGCTTGTTCGCCGAGCTGGGGAATTTTTTTTCCCTTTTCTTCGTTCTTCTAGCCTTTGATCAGTGTAAGTACTTCCCGACCGCTCTGCTTCCTTATATGTCCTTTCAATGATGCGGTCATAGTTGGATTGCGGTGGAGGCGGTGATGGTCGTTGCTGGCATCCAAAGTGCGCTTCGCTTTCACCGGATCTATCTTCTCCTCCAGAGGTGGATGTTTCTTTGCTTTTACCGATTCAAAGAAGACGTTCACTTGGCCTTGAACGACCTGCTCGTTTTCCTCCACGGTCAACTCGTATGGTAACTTCTCTAGAGGCTTGAGAGATGATGGACCAAATCTGTATTGCCTCCCGCCTCTCGCTGTACTACTAGACGTCGGAGCAGTCGGAGTGGCTATGGCTGTCTTCTTTGGTTGCTGAAGACGCGGAGCAGCCGGAGGCAGACTGCTACGACGCGCCGGAGCAGCCGGAGCGGCAGCGGCTATGTTCCACCGTCGCTTACGAGGCAGCGAAGGAGGAGGCAGGCTGCTTGGACGCGCCGGAGCAGGCGGAGAAGGAGGCGGAGTACTACCGCCCTCACGCACCGGAGCAGGAGGCGGAGTGCCCTGATCACTCGCCGGAGGAGGAGGAGGAGGAGGCGGAGGAGGCAAAGTGCTCAGCTGACTAGCAGGAGCCGTGAAGTTTAGAAGCTTGATGTGCTCCTTCCGGTATAGACACGGAGTATGCATAGCAAGACCCAGCTGAGTCTCCCCATCACTTGTAGGGTGGTTCTGCTGGAGCTCCTCAAATCCCTCTGTTATATCGTCCACCATCACAATAGCATAGCCTTGTGGAATCGGACTGCAGTGAAATGTTGCTCAGGGTGAAGGAGGGAACACAGAGCCGACGGTTGCCTAGAATTTGAGTTGAAGCCATTGCGTCATAACACTACTAGGAAAAGCTTATACACAGATGCTCACTAGTAGCGCGGGTTTATACCCCTCGCTACTTCTACTTACTAGTAGCACGTGTTTTTACCCCTCGCTACTACTAAGTTGATAGTAGTAGTGTGGGATTACAACCCTCGCTACTACTAAGTGGTCTCTGCCGTGCCC
>NC_041383.1:73114398-73124211 GCF_002162155.2 Triticum dicoccoides
CTACTACTTTGTGAATAGCTGTAGCGCAGGTCGGGTGGCCACGCTACTAGTATATTCCAACAGCACCCACCCCCGATCACCCCACCAACCGTCCCACTCCACCCACCAATGTTTGTCTGAAAGAAAAACACCCAACCCTCGAGCCAGATCCCTTCCACCTCCTCTCTTCTCCCAATTCACCCCTCGTCTCCCTCCCATCCCATGCCGCCGCCACCGCCACCCACCACCCCGGCGAACTCCCCACCGGTGATCCCCAGCCTCTCCCTCTCCTTCTCCCCTACATCCGTCGCTCGCACCTTCCCTCCCAGTCCCAGATCAACCCGAAGGTGAGCCGGTGGCCAGGACACATGCGAAGCGACGGAGGTCGCCTGCGTCTCCCCAGTCGCCCTGCCACTGTTTCCTTCCTTTTCTCTGCGTCAGGAGAAGAAAACCTTGTCGGGGTGCCCAAGCCAAGGAGCACCATCGTCACGGTGCTCGGATTCGTTTTGATTTTGGGTTGCTTCTTCTCATGTTGTTGGTTGCTCTCTTCTCTTGTGTTGGTGATGATGTGAGGGTGTCCCTTCCTTTTCTTTGCTGCAGTGCAGGAGAAGAAAACCCTAGACCGACCCGAGGATTCGTCGGACAACCACCTGAGGAGGAAGCAAGCCATGGACGGACCTCCCTTTCCTTGAATGCTGCGCCCTCCCACCCATCTTCCTACAGCTGCAGGTAACCCTGGCCCTTCCCTCCCTGCATGCACATGCTAGTCTGGTCATTACCCTGGCTGCGTACAGTAGCAGTAAACATTGTTAGCTTAATACAAACTTATTACTGTACAAATCTACATCGGTGTAGTAGTCTAGGAAAACTAGCTTGAGTCGATTTGCTTTTCTTGTGTTACTAGTGTCCGGCCAGAATTAGTAAGGTGTGATCAACGTGGCCGTATAATTAGATTAGGAAAAATACTAACTTGAGTCCGACTAGGACTTGTCCTAGCTATCTAGCTACGTTGGTAGGAAGTATAATACCAGGATTAGAAATTTGTAGTCCAAGTCGGTTAATAGGCGAGTCTGATTTGACTAGAACCTGTATCCACTGGTGGTGGCTGCGTCCATATATATACACTAGCTAGGTTCATTCAATGGAGTAACCTACACTAGCTCATTCACTACTAGTTAGATCAATGGAGTAACCTGTTAATTCCTTTGCATTTTTTACTGTAAAAAGTCATGGCTCACCTATTAACTGGCGGTCGTAGAAGGACTAATCACCTAACTGAAACACTAATACTCAGAAGATAGATTGAACTTCATTTAACGGATATACAACATATTGAACTTTTTCCTATTTGGTCTAATTGATATAATCATGTCTAATAGAGTTCACAATCTTTACTTTGAAGATCGGTAGCTAGATGTTAGAACTGTTGACGTGCAAATAATTAACTAACTGCATGTCGTACTTGAATTACAGGTTTTTTTGTTTTCGTAACTCCTTTGTTATATGGGAGAAGACTTCATGGTTAGCATTATTTATTATAACACATTAATATAAGATTTTTCTTGCCACTGTAAGTAGGAAGTTAATTTTCTTGGTCTGTTTTTTCTGCGGGGATTTTGGTCTGTTTTTCTAATAGTATATATGATCTTTCAGTCACAGTTCAAGTATTTTAGAACTAAAGCTCCCCTCTAATTAAAATGCAGAAACGTGTTTTCTTTCATGATGTTTCAGTCGCTGTCTTAGAAACACTAGAAAATATCTGTCGACAAACTTCTTCATGGAACTAATATTTTTATGCTAATGACAAATTGGATTTATAATCTTTAACCTCAAATCTTTATATGATTTTAGTTACTACCATATCTGCTCTTGCAGGTCTACTAGAGTATCCACTTCTGAAGATATTGAATTGATTCATCACTCCATGTTTTTCATGGTTAACTTTGAACACTGCATTGGGCGCTAATTAAGTGTACTTTGAAGATCGGTAGCTAGACGTTAGAACTGTTAACTTTGAACACTGCATTGAACACTACATTCATCACTCCATAAGATTTTGCAATGCTATGTAGTTTTCGATCTTTTTGGTGGGTTGAATCCTCTATATTTTATTTACTGCTCATTTGAATCTGACAAATTCACTAGGCCTGGTTACTAGAAGCTCTTAAAAGCCAAGAAGTATCCCCGACCTGTATTTTACGTGTAGTGTAGTACTCCATATGAGGTTAGGTTCAGACATTTGTGCAAGTCAAGTTCCACCAAACCAAATTTCCAGCTTATGCAGGAATAAATGATCAACTAAAGAAGCATATTCCTCTGTTCAGCAACATCACAGGTTCAGCAACATCAGGCTGAATGCTACGCTGCACAGCGCAAAGAGACGGCACATATTCTCCTAGAGAGAAGGAAAAGAGACTACATAGCGCAACAAGGTCTTTGGTCTTTGTTCTCTCAATTTTTATACATGTACATCCCCGCCTATGATGCTAGCTCAAGCAGCTTGTTGAGTTATTTTGAAATCTTTTATGCACTTTTCCGTTGAGTGCCTTTATTCTAAACTATGAGATATGCCTATGTTTAATTCGAAAATCTAAATGCAATCTTATGTTTTTCCATCGACGTTGATTTTCAAAATGTGTATATCTAATATTTCTTACTGTAGCTTTAAGCTTCACTAGTAGAAAACGGAGCTTTAGCGCCGGTTCGTAAGGGCCTTTAGTGCCGGTTCCATAACCGGCACTAAAGGGTGGTCACTAAAGGCCCCCCCCTTTAGTACCAGTTCGGCACGAACCGGCGCTAAAGTGCCACCACGTGGCGTGAGCTCGCGCCCCGGTATGGGGGACCTTTAGTACCGGTTGGTGTTACCAACCGGTACTAAAGGTTTTTTTTTTGAATTTTTTTTTTGAAAATTTTGGAAAAAAAATTTGATTTTTTTTTCGATTTTTAATTTTTCTGAATTATTTGATGATTTAGTCTCTAATCCCCTCTCTTAACTGCTCAAGTGTGGATCACTCATTCCAAATCATCTAACTTCCCGACCGGTCACCCATCCCTCTCACTACTCTAGCCCGAGCACGCTTAACTTTCGGGTTCTATTCTCCTTTGTTTCCGAATCTGCACTTGTTGTTTTCCTGACAATAGTAAGATGTTAATCCTATTAACCCTCAGGAGTTTAGCTTGAGCATGAAGTCACACATTTCACCGTTTGAGTTTGAAACTATTATTCTAAAAAACAGTAATTATTTAGTAACGCTAATATTTCTTGAATAAGTTCGACCATAGTTTGACCACAGTTTGACCATAGTTTGAAAAGATTTGACCAAAATTCAAAAAATTGAAATAATTATTTAGTAACACTAATATTCTTGAATAATTATGTCGTAACATTAATACTTCTTGAATAAGTAGTTTGACCAGATTTAACCAAATTTTTTTAAAAAAACTGAAATTATTTGACCATATCTTTTTTCCTTTTGGAATTTGAGGATTCTAAATAATTCCAAATAGGCCATAGGCTGTCTCCATCGGATGCGGATTTTCGTGCTGAATTTTTTGATATATTATACGTTTTTTTCTGACATCGTATGCAAAAGTTATAGCCGTTTTACATTTTCCCTACACTTTTAGTACCGGTTTGTGTCACAAACCGGTACTATAGGTCAGACCCCTTTAATACCGGTTCATGGAACGAACCGGTACTAAAGGTCTAACCTTTAGTACCGGTTCGTAACATGAACCGGTACTAAAGGTGATCGTGGGGCCCCGGCCTGACGCTAGCCTGCCACCACCCCTTTAGTACCGGTTCATGCCACGAACCGGTACTAAAGGTTCAACACGAACCGGCATTAATGCAAATCCGTTCGAACCGGCACTAATGGTACCATTAGTACCGGGCCAAAATCAAACCGGCACTAATGTGCTTCACGTTTGACCCTTTTTCTACTAGTGCTTCACTGTCATCTAACTTTGTCTAGTTAATTTTTGTTATCTGTCTTTGAACCTATAAAATGGGTGATATGTACACTTGTCCGTAACTACATGTGTTTCCTGAACATGTTTAAAGTTTTTATAAGAAATACAGTTCTGAGCTCAGGAAATCGTAGGATGACTAGACACATACTACATATGATTTGAGATGTATATGTATGCAGTTTCACCCTTTGCTAAAAAATGTCCTATACAATGTAGACTTTTTGAAGCCACATGAGCTAGGGGTTGCACCACAGGAGCATAGCGTGTACAAGTACTGAACATTGAAGATTGCATTGCAGCTCATCAGTATGCCTTCCTTGCAATTTTTGAAGCCAATTAAATTCGGAAGTGTTATTTTTTCTGTACAAGTTTGTATGTGTCAAGTACTTGCTAATTGATGTTTTGAGGGGTGCTCATATACTTACTCGGCAACATGGAAAGTTTTCACATTTGTTCTAGTTGTCTCTATGGGTTAGAGACTTAGCATACATGTTGTAATAAGGTTTCACATTTGCTTCTCTGACAAGTAAGGTCTGTTTTTATTCATAGGTAGAAGATAGCGACAGAGTGCTGCAGGATAATGAGATGTTGAAGTGGCAGATTGAATCCATGACACCGAAGTGCAATTGCGGCAGATTATCTCTATCTTTTCTTGTCATTTTTCTTTTTATTGAGTGAGAACCGAATGAGGAACTGTGTGATAGTACATACAACAACTGTAGTATAAAGAAACTTATGTTTGCAATTGTTAATGACATAGATACTTGCATGTTCTTTGAAGTGGTCATTTGTCAGTAGCAATGCATAATGAGGTTTTTTGGCTGATTTATTTCCTTCGGTTTCCAGTTAACCATGAAATTGGAGCCCAGCAGTGCTCACTATTATGTTTACTAGGAACTGTATGCATAAAATGGAATTGGTGGATTTTATTTTTTTAATTATAAATTAGTTAGTAGTGGCGTGGGAAAAAACTGCGCGCTACTAGTTCTTAGGATACTAGTAGCATTGGTAGTATGGACACGCTACTACTATTTCGTTAGTAGTGGCGAGGGTACGAAATAGTAGTAGCGTGGGTGGCACATGCTACTACTAACTTTGTTAGTAGTAGCGCGGGTTTAACCCATGCTACTACTAACTATTAGTTGTAGCGCGATACTAGTAGCGCGGGTGGCCGCGCTGCTAATAGCCATTTTACCCGCGCTGCTAGTAGCCTTTTTCCTAGTAGTGTAAGGTGGCACTGGTGTGCATCCCTGATAAAATCCACGGGGTAGCTAGGACCCGTCAAGTCAGGCTGCTGAACGAGCTCGGTGGAAGCCACGCTGCTTCTCCGCTAACACTACAGGAATCAGCTGCTTTGCCGTCCGCCACGGCGGATGGCAAAGGCATGAACAGCGGACGGCAAAGGCCTTTGCCGTCAGCCGCAGACGGCAAAAGGCTCCGGCAAAGTAGGCTACGGTAAACAGCTACTTTGCCGTCTCCTTCCTGGCGGCTGACGGCAAAGGCCCTTTGCCATCTGCGGCAGACGGCAAAGAGAGCGGACGGCAATAATTGCGCTGTCAGTCCATTAAGTGGCTAACGGCAGGCCTTTGCCGTCCGCCGCTGACGGCAAAATTTCTAGTGTCTTTGCCGTCCGCCGTATGATGTCATCTACACGTCACTACATGGAAGGTTCTTTGCCGTCCGCCACTGATGGAAAAGTCTTTGCCGTCTGCTACTGTAGGCAAACTGACCAAATGGGTCAGCTCCCAGGAAGCACAGCTAGATGACACGTGTCTTCTTTGCCGTCCGCGGCAGACGGCAAAGAGCCCGTTGCCGTCGGTGGCAGACGGCAAAGAGCCTGCATATTGGCTCTTTTATCTGTTTTTATTAAATCCAACAATTTTCATCACAAATATGTATGACATATATAGATATATTTCAAAAGGCCATTACAGAGCAAACATATAAGATATCCAACACATAACTTCATCATCCAACCATATATATTACATGCATAGTTCCATCATACATAACAAGTTCAACATAGAGGCATCCAACCATATATATTACAACAGTTTCATCCAACGATACATGCATAGTTCAATGATACAAAAGAAACAGAGAAAGGGATAAGGAGCACTCCATCTATGCAAGCTTTTGTCAAGTGAATGAAATCTGCAAAATGAAAAATAAGAAAGTTAGAACAAGAAGAGTAGAACAAGAAGAAGAGTAGAACAAGAAGAAGAGTAGAACAAGAAGAAGACTAGAACAAGAAGAGTAGAACAAGAAGAAGACTAGAACAAGAAGAGTTTATCATTTATGAGCTAACTTACGTGAAATGGATCATATATGAGCTAACTAAGTTGAAATGGGTCGTTTATGAGCTAGCTAAGGTGAAATGGATCATTTATGAGCTAACTTAGTTGAAATGGGTCGTTTATGAGCTAACTAAGGTCAAATGGATCATTTTTGAGGTAACTAAGGTGAAATGGATCGTTTTTTAGCTAACTTAGGTGAAATGGATCATTTATGAGCTAACTTAGTTGAAATGGATCGTTTTTGAGCTAACTTAGGTGAAATGGATCATTTATGAGCTAATTTAGTTGAAATGGATCTTTTTGAGCTAACTTAGGTGAAAGGGATCATTTAAGAGCTAATTTAGGTGAAATGGATCATTTTTTAGCTAACTTGGTGAAATGGATCATTTATGAGCTAAATTAGTTGAAATGGATCGTTTATGAGATAACCTAGGTAAGATGGGTCATTTTGGAGTTAACCTAGGTGAAATGGGTCATTTTAAAGCTAACGTAGGTAAAATGGATCATTTAGGAGCTAATCTAGGTAAAATGGGTCATTTTTGAGCTAACTTGGATGAACTGGATCATTTATAAGCTAACCTAGGTAAAATGGGTCATTTTAGAGCTAACTTAGGTAAAATGGATCGTCCATGAGCTAACTAAGCTAATTATGCAATTTTTGACATAAGTAAGCTAAGTATAGATCGTTTTAGAGCTAACTTAGGTAAAATGGATGGTTTTGGAGGTCAGTAAGCTTATTAGGTCATTTTGGAGGAGAAGAAGCTAAGTCTAGGTCATTATGGTAAGCATTGGAGGAAATAAAGCTAAGTCTAGGTCTTTATGCATGTGTTAAGCAAAACACTAGATAAACTTACCAAGATCCAGGAGGTGTAGGAGCGGGGTGGCTCGTGTCGGTAGCTGGAGAAGGATCGTGCGATGCTTGTCTGGAGTTACACTGCACCAAAGATCATTTCCAATGTCTTGTTAGCATAATGACACTCAAATGTTAAGACTAGCAAGTAATGTCCATTCAAATAAAACTCGCCGTGGTCCCAGGAGCAATCACTGGCATCGGTGGAGCGGTCTGACCTGTCTTCTCGCACACAGACTGCACATTTGGTTTTGACGACTCAGTCATACTAGTTAGTAATGAGACAAACACTACATGAATGTTTTGGCTAATCTGCAGAAGAAACTTACCACAAGGAGCTCGTACATGGCCCTTGCCTGCATGTCATTCCGTGCCCTCTCCTCCTCCATTATCTTTGTCGTCCTCTCCTCCAACTCCCGCTGCCTCTCCACCGCCTCCGCCAGAAGTTTCTCCGTTCTATCTCTCTCACTCTGTATAGCAGCCTGCAACACCACTCACATGACCATTTGTAATCATTGATGGAAGCGCACACAATGTAATGGAGAAAGATAACTGAGTACGTATCACTAACCTTGATGGCGAGTTGCACTGGTCGTTCACGAGGCCTTATCTCAGGAGCGGAGCTCGACTGGCGCGCCTTGATCTCCGGGAGAGTGCTAGGACAACGGATAAGTCCATCTCCAATGTCTATGGAGCCATGGGACCTCCCGCCACCAGATATCATCAACAGCTCTGGATCAATGGGACCCTGGCTCGGGTTAAAGTCCTCCCCTTTCCTCGCCTTCCCCTCATCTCTATATCTCACGAGCTTGTTGTGGGAGGAGATGTTGGTGAAGTTGTTTGCATCATCGAGGTCAGACTGAGAGAAAGCCTTGACTTTCTTGAAAGAGGCAGTGTGGGCCATGGCATACAGGTCGTACACCTCTGGCACCTTATCAGCCTTATTGTAGCGTGCCTGAAAGAGAGAAACAATGAAAATTAGTAATTAAAGGGCTCAAGCTAGCATGATGAATGAATTGCATGAATCATGAAGCAAACCACATACCCAGTTGCGCCCGAACTGATATAAGTTGGAGCTGCCTTGATGGTGTGGCACACCTTCCATTTGGGCACGTTTGTCCTTGGCCTCGTTGTGGAGGGCTAGCCATTGTTTTGAGCACCACTCATCGACCAAAACCTCCCAACAATCCATCCGATCCGCACACCATCTCGGAGGCGCCTAAGTTAGAAAATAGAAACTTGAGCGCTACGGCTAAGAATTACTAAATGAAGGAACTTAAGTAGAGAAGGCCTTAAGAATTACCTTAATGTATTGCTCCTTACTCAGGAACTTATCGCGGCACGCCGGCTTGGTCTTCTTGATACCACGCAAGGCGTAGTAGTCTCGAACATCCTGCACCCGAGCCTCGTGCCGTAAGTTCTGGAGTAGGCGCTTGCAGACGTTCTCGATAACATGTGCCGCGTCCTCCTCGTATCCCTCCTCACACCTGTAGAATGTCTGCAATCAAATGAGACAATATTGATTAGTACAATTAATAACTAGCTAGTTGAAGATTTTTAACTGTGTAAAGGAGAAATTACCCAGAACTTTCTGATCACCATGTCTGCCCTTGTGTCGCACACGACACCGTCGATAATCTCATCCGGCGGGGCCGGGGCAGCCACGTAGTGCTCCCAGCTCAATCCAAGCTCTGGAAGCCGACCCTCACCAGGAAACGTGACAAACCCCGGGAAGTTTTGCCGGCAAAGAACTCCAAGGACGGAGTTGGGCCGGCGGACACTATGATGGTGGTCCCAACCCCTGCAGCATGACAAGGCCAACGCATTAGTTATATGAAAAAACATGAATGCACAAGGTACAAAAATATTAAATGCACTTACGTACCTCTCCCCATCAGGGAAAATCAACCACCTCTGCTCGCGGGTCACCGGCACGGACGGGAGCCGTGTAGCACCATGCTGGTAGATGGTGCCCCCCTCCTCCTCAAGATCAGTCGGCTCCCCGCCATCATCAGCATGGCCACTCGGCTCCTCGGGCTGATCCGGCCAGGTACCCCATCCGGACGTGTGCTCCTCCGGGGTCACGTGGGCCGAACTCTCGTGGGCCGAAGGCCAGTCGACCCGAGGCTCGTGGGCCCAAGACCCGTGGACCGGAGGCTCGTGGACCGGAGTCCGTGTAGCCTCCTCCTCGGACGAGTCCACCCTAGCAGTCACGTGCTCGGGTGAAACAGCTGGGGGTGGCGGCGAGGAAGACGCCGTAGCAGTCACCCTACCTCCTCTCCCACAACCACGTGCCCCACCTCCTCTCTTCCTACCTCGTCCCCTGCTGGGCACCGCGGTCGATGAAGAAGGGCCTGGCGGTGTGGCCATACTGTCCAGCAATGCTCGGCGGAGAAGTGCGTCTGGAATGGAAGACCTCAGACCACGCTCCCGACCAGCGCCCACCATCTTTCAACACCTGCCATGACAAACAGTAAACGAATTAGTACAACATAAAAAAAGACCGACATGAATAATAATATGTGTATCACTTAAGTGTATCATCATCAAGTACAACATAAAAAATGTAATACCTGACACTACTAATAATCTCGATCAGTATCATCAATAAATGCATAATCATCATCACTATAATCAATGACGGGCTCATAGGGTGGTGTTTCGGGAGGTGTCGGTGGTCGGGGTGTCCTGTCGGTGTCGGGGTGCCGTGTCGGG
>NC_041383.1:73125841-73170138 GCF_002162155.2 Triticum dicoccoides
GGCGGCGGCGGTGGGGTGGGAAGTGGTGGCTGGGCGCGTCGGCGAGGAGAGAACAGAGAGTAACGGGCGGGGGGGTACGGGCCGTTAGGTAGTGTCATCTTTGCCGTCCGCCTATCTTTGCCGTCCGCCCTTTTGCCTCTTTGCCGTCTGCTGGCAGACGGCAAAGAGGTGGGCCGTTAAGTTTTTTCCAAACGGACGGGGGGTGGGGCCACCTCTCTCTCTTTGCCGTCCGCCAGCGGACGGCAAAGATTCTTTGCCGTCTGCCAGCAGACGGCAAAGAGCCCGTGAACGGCAAAGAGCATCTTTGCCATCTGCCATTTCTTTGCCGTCTGCTTTTGGGTAGCTGATGGCAAAGAGCTTCTTTGCCGTCCGCTAGCTGACGGCAAAGAGCTGGCAGATGGCAAAGTAGCTGATTCCAGTAGTGTAAGATAGCGGGGTAGCTTCTGGGGTAGCTTTTTGGGCAGGATCTCGCAGCTACTGGTTCTGAACATCTTGTCGTTCCTCTAGCTTTCGTACCCTTGCCTTAAGCTCCTGTAGTTCGCTCTATGATACGTCTCCAACGTATCTATAATTTATGAAGCATTCATGCTATTATGTTATCTATTTTGTCTGATTATCGGCTTTATTATACACTTTTATATTACTTTTGGGACTAACCTACTAACCGGAGGCCCAGCCCATATTGTTGGTTTCTGGCCTATTTCAGTGTTTCGAAGAAAAGGAATATCAAACGGAATGAAACCTTCGGGAGCGTGATTTTTGGAAAGAATAAGATCCGAGAGACTTGGAGTTCACGTCAGAAGAGCCTCGAGGAGGCCAGGAGATAGGAGGGCACCCCCCCCCCTATAGGGCGCGCCCCTATCTCCTGGGCCCCTCGAGCACCCCCCCGACCGACTTCTTTCACCTATATAATCCCATATACCCTAAAAACATCGAAGGAGAAGACAGATCGGGAGTTCCGCCACCGCAAGCCTCTGTAGCCACCAAAAGTCAATCGGTACCCTGTTCCGGCACCCTGCCGGAGGGGGGGATCCCTCACCGGTGGCCATCTTCATCATCCTGGTGCTCCCCATGACGAGGAGGGAGTAGTTCACCCTCGGGGCTGAGGGTATGTACCAGTAGCTATGTGTTTGATCTCTCTCTCTCTCTCTCTCTCTCTCTCTCTCTCGTGTTCTCTCTATGGTATGATCTTGATGTATTGCGGGCTTTGCTATTATAGTTGGATCTGATGATGTTTCTCTCCTCTATTATCTTGTGATGAATTATGGTTTACCTTTGAAGTTATCTTGTCGGATTGAGACTTTAAGGATTTGAGAACACTTGATGTATGTCTTGTCGTGCTTATCTGTGGTGACAATGGGATATTCACGTGATTCACTTGATGTATGTTTTGGTGATCAACTTGCAGGTTCCGCCCATGAACCTATGCATAGGGACATGTTTTCGTCTTGACTCTCCGGTAGAAACTTTGGGGCACTCTTTGAAGTACTTTGTGTTACTTGAATAGATGAATCTAAGATTGTGTGATGCATATCATATAATCATGCCCATGGATACTTGAGGTGACAATGGAGTATCTAGGTGACATTATGGTTTTGGTTTATTTGTGTCTTAAGGTGTGATTCTAGTATGAACTCTATGATAGATCGAACGGAAAGAATAGCTCTATGTTATTTTACTACGGACTCTTGAATAGATAGATCAAAATAGATAACTTTGAGGTGGTTTCGTACCCTACCATAATCTCTTCGCTTTTTCTCCGCTATTAGTTGCTTTGGAGTGACTCTTTGTTGCATGTTGAGGGATAGTTATATGATCCAGTTATGTTATTATTGTTGAGAGAACTTGCACTAGTGAAAGTATGAACCTTAGGCCTTGTTTCCTAGCATTGCAATACCGTTTACGCTCACTTTTATCATTAGTTACCTTGCTGTCTTTATAATTTCAGATTACAAATACCTTTATCTACCATCCATATTGCACTTGTATCACCATCTCTTCGCCAAACTAGTGCACCTATACAATTTACCATTGTATTGGGTGTGTTGGGGACACAAGAGACTCTTTGTTATTTGGTTGCAGGGTTGTTTGAGAGATACCATCTTCATCCTACGCCTCCCACGGATTGATAAACCTTAGTTCATCCACTTGAGGGAAATTTGCTACTGTCCTACAAACCTCTGCACTTGGAGGTCCAATAACGTCTACAAGAAGAAGGTTGTGTAGTAGACATCAAACTCTTTTCTGGCGTCGTTGCCGGGGAGGTGAGTGCTTGAAGGTATATCTTTTGATCTTGCAATCAAATCTTTTTGTTTCTTGTTTTATCACTAGTTTAGTCTATAAAAGAAAACTACAAAAAAATGGAATTGAGTTTGTCTCATACGCTTCATCTTTTTAATATCTTTCATGAGAACGATGGTAAGGAAAATTGTGCTCAAGTGCTAGAGAAGAAATCTATAAAATGTTTGGCACTAAATCTTTGAATGATGAGCATGATTGCAATGTTATTAGTATGAATTCTTTGAATACCCATGATTCTAATTATATGCAAAGCCACAAGCTTGGGGATGCTATGTTTGATGAATATGATATTTTTTGTCCCCCAAGTTTTGATGAGCAAATTTATTATGATGAAAACATGCCTCCTATTTATGATGATTATATTGATGAAAGTGGGTTTGGAAGAGTGTCAACTTTAGGTAGTATTGACCCCACTATTTTGGAGGATGTTGAATCTTATTGTGATGAATATGAAAGTGGATTTGGAAGAGTGTCAACTTTATTTAGTGATGATTCCACTATTTCGGAAGAGGTTCCAATTGATTATGAGAACAAAGTTGCCATCTATGATGATTATTGTGATGACTCGTATGCTATTAAGAATAATGATAACCATGAAACTTGTCATCGTTATTTTAGTTTTCAATTGGATTATGCCTCACATGATAGTTATTTTGTTGAGTTCGCTCCCACTACTATTGATAAGAATAAATTTGCTTATGTGGAGAGTAGTAAATTTTCTATGCTTGTAGATCATGAAAAGAATGCTTTAGGTGCTGGTTATATTGTTGAATTCATTCATGATGCTACTGAAAAATATTATGAGAGAGGAACATATGCTCGTAGGAATTGCAATAATATCAAGTTTCCTTCCTATGTGTTTAAAATCTTGAAGATATGCTTGTTTTACCTTCCTATGCTAGTTGATTATTGTTCCCATAAGTTTTTTGCTCACAAAATCCCTATGCATAGGAAGTGCGTTAGACTTAAATGTACTAGTCATATTCTTCATGGTGCTCCCTTCATGTTTCAATTCTTATCTTTTATGTGAGCATCATTGCCATCATCATGCCTAGCTAGAAAGGCATTAAAGAAAAGCGCTTGTTGGGAGACAACCCAATATTTACCATTAATGTTTTTGTGTGTCCACGTGATTATGCTACTGTAGTAATCATGTTTTATATCTTTTGTTTCAACAAAGTGCCAAGTAAGACCTTTGGGAAGACTTGGGTGAAAGTTAATGTGATCTTGCTGTAAAAAACAGAAACTTTAGCGCTCTCTAGATTAGCTGCCATTTTTACAGAACAGTGATTTTAGGTTGATTATTTTTGCAGATGATTAATAGACAAATTCCTCAGGTCCACCAATTCATTTCAGAATTTTTGGAGTTCCAGAAGTATACGTTTGATACAGATTACTACAGACTGTTCTGTTTTTGACAGATTCTGTTTTCTATGTGTTGTTTGCTTATTTTGATGAATTTATGAGTAGTGTCGGAGTGTATGAACCATAAAGAAGTTAGAATACAGTATATATTACACCAATATGAATTTAGAATGAGTTCATTACAGTACCTAAGTGGTGATTTATTTTCTTATACTAACGGAGCTTACGAGTTTTGTTTTGAGTTTCGTGTTGTGAAATTTTCAAGTTTTGGGTAAAGATTCGATGGACTATGGAATAAGGAGTGGTAAGAGCCTAAGGTTGGGGATTCCCAAGGCACCTCAATGTAATATTCAAGTACAACCAAGATCCCAATCTTGGGGATGCCCCGGAAGGCATCCCCTCATTCGTCTTCGTTCATCGGTAACTTTACTTGGAGCTATATTTTTATTTGCCACATGATATGTGTTTTGCTTGGAGCGTCATTATCTTTTGTTAGTATTTGCTTTCTGTTCTTTAGAGTAATGTTTTGCATCTTTATTTTAAATAAAAATGTCAAGGATAGCCTTTACCATGCTTATTTTGCTAGTATACATGTTGCTGTTTGAAAACAGAAAGTTTACCGCTGTTGCAAAAATTCCCTAGAAACTTCAGAAAGTGATATAATGTTGAATATTTTTGCATACTGATATATGATAAATCTTATACAGCATAATATTTTTTTATAATTTTTGGAGTTAGGGAAGTATGATGAATCTTGCATTCTTTACAGACTATACTGTTTTGGCAGATTGCTGTTATGTTTGCATTATTTGCATATGCCTGCTTGTTTGCATAGGGGTATTAAATATGCAGAGAAATTTAGTATATGTTGAATAATAATGTTAGTGATTTGTTATAGTAGAAAGTGATAAGGTTTTGCATTGTTTTATACTAACTTATCTCACGAGTTCTTGTTGAGTTTGGTGTGGATGAAGTTTTCGAGATTTAGGAAACCGTGACATGAAAGGAATTACGGAGACACAAAAGCTCAAGCTTGGGGATGTCCAAGGCACCCCAAGACAATATTTCAGGAAGTCTCAAGCATCTAAGCTTGGGGATGCCCTAGTAGGCATCCCACCTCTCTTCTTCGACAATTAACGGTTAGTATCGGTTGAACCTAAGTTTTTGCTTCTTCACATGAGTTGTGCTATCCTTGCAATGTCATTTTTTTTTTGTTTTGCTTGCTGTTTGAATAAAATACCAAGATCTGAAATTCTTAAATGAGAGAGACTCTTCACATAGTTACATAATTATTTAACTACTCATTGATCTTCACTTATATCTTGTTGGAGTAGTTTATCATTTACTCGTGTGCTTCACTTATATCCTATGAGTAAATGGTTGAATGAGTTGAATGTCATAAATCTGAAATTATATATGTCTCATTTGCTTATCCCATGGGGAGTAATGACTTCACATCTAAGAAGTAGAGGTTGTAAATTTATTGAAGGTTAGCAAGCATTGTATTGGTCATTTGAACAATTCATGAAATAATAAATATACTATCTTGGACATTTTTATAATTGTGAGCACTCATTAAGTATGACATGCTAAAGAGTTGATGTTGGACAAGGAAGACAACGTAATGGGTTATGTTTTCTCACATCTCAGTTAAAGTATATTGTCATGGATGATTCAAACATGTTGAGCTTGCCTTTCCCCCTCATGCTAGCAAAAAATTCCTAGCACCAAGTAGAGATACTACTTGTGCTTCCAAATATCCTTAAAACCCAGTTTTGCCATGAGAGTCCACCATATCTACCTATGGATTGAGTAAGATCCTTCAAGTAAGTTGTCATCGGTGCAAGCAATAAAAATTGCTCTCTAAATATGCATGACTTATTAGTGCGGAGAAAATAAGCTTTGTACGATCTTGTTATGGAAGCAATAAAGGTGACGGACTGCATAATAAAGGTCCATATACAAGTGGCAATATAAAGTGATGTTCTTTCGCATTAAGATTTTGTGTATCCAACCCTAAAAGTGCATGACAACCTCTGCTTCCCTCTGCGAAGGGCCTATCTTTTACTTTATGTATTTTACTTTATGCAAGAGTCAAGGTGATCTTCACCTTTCCCTTTTTCATTTTATCCTTTGGCAAGCACTTTGCGTTGGGGTGATCCTGATATATATATCCAATTGGATGTAAGTTAGCAAGAACTATTATTGTTGACATCACCGAAAGGTGAATACATGGGGAGGCAACACTATAAGCCCCTATCTTTCTCTGTGCTCGATTAAAAGTTTGGACCCATTAATATCACATGAGTGTTAGCAATTGTGACAGACTATATGATAGTTGAGTATGTGGAGTTTGCTAAATCAAAGCTCTGACATAGACCCTTCCCAAAAATAAGATGAATTGCAATTGTTTGATGACTAAGAATGAAGTTTGCTAGTTTTCAAGAAAGTTTATGGTCTATGCTTTAACATGTGAATAGATTGTTACTTGATCATGAAAAGTTTTATGGGATGAACTACTGTTATGACATATAAACATGCTAGAAAAGGTGATTGAAATTATCATTGATTAAACTTATGCACCTGCTAGCATTCACACTTCATAAATTCTTTCTTTTATCATTTACCTACTTGATACGTCTCCAACGTATCTATAATTTTTGATTGTTCCATGCTATTATATTACCTGGTTTGGATGTCTATGGGCTTTATTTTACACATTTATATCATTTTTGGGACTAACCTACTAACCGGAGGCCCAGCCCGTATTGCTATTTTTTTTGCCTATTTTAGTATTTCGAAGAAAAGGAATATCAAACGGAGTCCAAACGGAACGAAACCTTCGGGAGCGTGATTTTTGGAATGAACGTGATCGAGGGGACTTGGAATGCAAGTCAAGAAGCAGCCAAGGCAGCCACGAGGGTGGGGGCGCGCCCACCCCTACAGGGCGTGCCCCCCTGTCTCGTGGACCCTCGGGCGGCCACCGACGTACTTCTTCCTCCTATATAAGCATACATACCCCAAAAACATCAAGGGAGCCACCAAAGAAATATTTCCACCAACGTAACCTTCTGTATCCGCGAGATCCCATCTTGGAGCCGTCGCCGGCGTTCTGCCAGAGGGGGAATCCACCATGGAGGGCTTCTACATCAACACCATAGCCCCTCCAATGAGTTGTGAGTAGTTTACCACAGATCTTCGAGTCCATAGTTATTAGCTAGATGGCTCCTTCTCTCTTTTTGGATCTCAATACAATGTTCTCTCCCTCTCTTGATGAGATCTATTCGATGTAATCTCTTTTTGCGGTGTGTTTGTCGAGATCCAATGATTGTGGGTTTATGATCAAGTTTATCTATGAATAATATTTGAATCTTCTCTGAATTCTTTTATGTATGATTGAGTTATCTTTCCAAGTCTCTTCGAATTCTCGGTTTGGTTTGGCCTACTAGATTGATCTTTCTTGCCATGGGAGAAGTGCTTAGCTTTGGGTTCAATCTTGCGGTGTTCTTACCAAGTGATAGGAAGGGTTGCAAGACACGTATTGTATTGTTGCCATCGAGGATAAAAATATGGGATTTATATCATATTGCTTGAGTTTATCCCTCTACATCATGTCATCTTTCTTAGTGTGTTACTCTGTTCTTATGAACTTAATACTCTAAATGCATGCTGGATAGCGGTCGATGTGTGGAGTAACAGTAGTAGACGCAGGCAGGACTCGGTCTACTTGTCACGGACGTGATGCCTATATACATGATCATGCCTAGATAGTCTCATAATTATTCGCTTTTCTATCAATTGCTCGATAGTAATTTGTTCACCCACCGTAATACTTATGCTATCTTGAGAGAAGCCTCTAGTGAAACCTATGGCCCCCGGGTCTATCTTTTATCATATAAGTTTCCAATCTACTTTTATTTGCCTCTTTATTTTCTGCATCTATATCATAAAATACCAAAAATATATTTAATTATCATATTATCTCTATCAGATCTCACTTTCGCAAGTGGCCGTGAAGGGATTGACAACCCCTTTATCGCGTTGGTTGCGAGTTCTTTGTTTGTTTGTGTAGGTTCGTGGGACTTGTGAGGAGCCTCCTACTGGATTGATACCTTGGTTCTCAAAAACTGAGGGAAATACTTACGCTACTGTGCTGCATCACCCTTTCCTCTTCAAGGAAAACCAACGCAAGCTCAAGACGTAGCAAGAAGGATTTCTGGCGCCGTTGCCGGGGAGGTCTTCGCTCAAGTCAAGACATACCAAGTACCCATCACAAACTCATCTCCCTCGCATTTACATTATTTGACATTTGCCTCTCGTTTTCCTCTCCCCCACTTCACCCTTGTTTTATTCGCCCTCTCTTTCCCAATCTCCTCTCTTTTCCGCTTGCCTTTTTCTTCCTCTCTCTTTCGCTTGCCTTTTTCTGTTTGCTTGTGTGTTGGATTACTTGTTGCTATGGCGCAAGATAATACCAAATTGTGTGATTTCTCCATTACCAATAATAATGATTTCCTTAGTACTCCGATTGCTCCTCTTAATGATGTTGAGTCTTGTGAAATCAATGCTGCTTTGCTGAATCTTGTTATGAAAGATCAATTCTCCGGCCTTCCTAGTGAAGATGCCGCTACCCATCTAAACAACTTTGTTGATTTGTGTGAGATGCAAAAGAAAAAATATATGGATAATGATATTGTTAAATTGAAGTTATCTCCGTTTTCACTTAGAGATCGTGCTAAAGTTTGGTTTTCGTCTTTGCTTAGAAATAGTATTGATTCTTGGAACAGATGCAAAGATGCTTTTATCTCTAATTATTTTCCTCCCGCTAAGATCGTCTCTCTTAGGAACGATATTATGAATTTTAAACAACTTGATCATGTGCGTGTTGCCCAATCTTGGGAAAGAATGAAATTGATGATTCACAATTGCCCTACTCATGGTTTGAATTTATGGATGATCATACAAAAAATTTATGCCGGATTGAATTTTGCTTCTAGAAATCTTTTAGATTCGGCCACCGGAGGCACATTTATGGAAATCAATTTAGGGTATGCTACAAAACTTCTTGATAATATTATGGCTAATTATTCTCAATGGCACACCAAACGATCTACTAGTAAAAAAGTGCATGCTATAGAAGAAATTAATGTTTTGAGTGGAAAGACGGATGAGCTTATGAGATTGTTTGCTACTAAGAGTTCTTCTATTGATCCCAATGATATGCCTTTATCTACCTTGATTGAGAATAATAATGAATCTATGGATGTAAATTTTGTTGGTAGGAATAATTTTGGAAACAATGCTTATAGAGGAAACTTTAATCCTAGACCGTTCCCTAGAAATTCCTCTAATAATTATGGAAATTACTACAATGATTCTTATGGTAATTTCAATGAGATGCCCTCTGATTTTGAAAATAGTGTGAAAGAATTTATGATCTCTCAAAATAATTTTAATGCTTTGCTTGAAGAAAAATTGCTCAAAGTTGATGATTTGGCTAGGAACGTTGATAGACTTTCGCTTGATGTTGATTCTCTTAAACTTAGATCTTCTTCTCCTAAGCATGATATCAATGACTCTCTCAAAGCAATGAGAATTTCCATTGATGAGTGCAAGGAAAGAACCGCTAGATTGCGTGCTAAGAAAGATTGCTTTATAAAAGCGTGTTCTTCTAGTTTCCATGAAAATAATGATGAAGATCTTAAAGTTATTGATGTTTCCCCTATTAGATGTTTATTTTGCAATATGAATCTTGATAATAATGGGACTGGAGATGAGTCAACTTTATTTAGAAGGCGTCCCAAAATTTTGGAGTTTTTAGATCTTGATGCTAAATTTGGTAAAAGTGGGATTGGAGAAGTCATGACTTTAAATAGTATTGAACCCACTATCTTGGATTTCAAGGATTTTGATTATGATAATTGTTCTTTAGAAAGTTGTATTTCCTTGTTGTTAATTCTCCTCATGCTTATAGTCAGAATAAAGTCTTTACCAAACATATTGTCGATGCCTTGATGCAATCTTTTGATGAAAAACTTAATTTGGAAGTTTCTATACCTAGAAAACTTAATGATGAGTGGGAACCTACTATAAAGATTAAAATTAAAGATTATGAGTGTTTTGCCTTTTGTGATTTAGGTGTTGTGTTTCCACGATTCCGAAAACTTTATGTGATCTAGGTTTCCATGATCTTGATGATTGCTCTTTAAATTTGCACCTTGCGGATTCCACCATTGAAAAGCCAATTGGAAGAATCAATGATGTTCTAATTGTTGCTAATAGAAATTTGGTGCCTGTTGGTTTTATCATTCTTGATATAGATTGCAATCTTTCTTGCCCTATTATTCTTGGTAGACCTTTCCTTAGAACGATTGGTGCGATTATTGATATGAAGGAAGGGAATATTAGATTCAAATTTCCATTAAAGAAAGGCATGGAGCACTTTCCAAGAAAGAAAGTCAAATTACCTTATGAATATATCATGCAAGCTACCTGTGAATCAAGTGCCAAAGATGGCACTAGGCATACCTATCTCGCTTTTATGCCTAGCTAGGGCGTTAAACGATAGCGCTAGTTGGGAGGCAACCCAATTTTCTTTCCGTTTCTTGTTTTTGTTCCTGTTTAGCAATAAATTTCGTTTCTACTTTCTGGTTAGATGTGTTTTCTTGCTTTATTTAGTGTTTGTGCCAAGTAGAACCTATAGGATAACCTGTGATATGAGTTGATTTGATTCTGCTGAAAAACAGAAACTTGGCGCTCACGAGAAAAAATTCAATAAATCACAGAAACGAGATTTTGCATTAATTCTATTTCCTGATGTTCAATAATCAAAGTGTTTAGGACTGCCTATTTTGATAGGATTTTTAAAGTTTCAGAAGTTTGCGTTAGTTACGTATTGCTACAGACTGTTCTGTTTTTGACAGATTCTGTTTTTCGTGTGTTGTTTGCTTATTTTGATGCATCTATGGCTAGTATGTAAGGGTATGAACGATAGAGAACTTGGAATACAGTAGGTTTAACACCAATATAAATAAAGAATTAGTTCATTACAGTACATTATGTGGTGGTTTTGTTTTCTTTCACTAGCGGAGCTTATGAGATTTCCTGTTGAGTTTTGTGTTGTGAAGTTTTCAAGTTTTGGGTAAAGATTTGATGGACTATGGAATAAAGGGTGGCAAAAGCCTAAGCTTGGGGACGCCCAAGGCACCCCAAGATATTCAAGAATATCCAAAAGCCTAAGCTTGGGGATGCCCCTGGAAGGCATCCCCTCTTTCGTCTTCGTTCATTGGTAACTTTACTTGGAGCTATATTTTTATTTGCTACATGATATGTGTTTTGCTTGGAGCGTCGTGTATTATATTAGTCTTTGCTTTTTAGTTTACCATGATCATCCTTGCTGTAACACCCCTTTTGGGAGAAGCCTATTTTATTGAAATTTATTAGAATATGCTATGTGCTTCACTTATATCTTTTGAGCTAGATAGTTTTTGCTCTAGTGCTTCACTTATATCTTTTAGAGCACGGCGGTGGATTGATTTTGAAGAAATTGTTGATCTCTCATGCTTCACTAATATTATTTTGAGTGTCTTTTAGAACAGCATGGTATTTTCTATGGTTATAAATTGGTCCTAGAATGATGAGCATCCAAGTTGGGTATAATAAAAACTATCACAAGAAGTGAATTGGATTCTATGATCAACTTGATACTTGATAATTGTTTTGAGATAGGGAGGTAGTGATATTAAAGTCATGCTAGTTGGGTGATTATGAATTTAAATAATGCTTGTGTTGAAGTTAGCAAGTCCCGTAGCATCCACGAATGGTTAAAGTTGTGTAACAAATTTGAAGCATGAAGTGTACCTGGCTTGTGCATCCTTATGAGTGGCGGTCGGGGACGAGCGATGGTCTTTTCCTACCAATCTATCCCCCTAGTAGCATGCGTGTAGTGCTTGATTTCTGATGGATTCTAAACTTTTGCAATAAGTATATGAGTTCTTATGACTAATGTTGAGTCCATGGATTATACACACTTTTACCTTTCCATCATTGCTAGCCTCTTCGGTACCGTGCATTGCCCTTTCTCACCTTGAGAGTTGGTGCAAACTTCGCCGGTGCATCCAAACCCTGTGATATGATACTCTCTATCACACATAAACCTCCTTATATCTTCCTCAAAACATCCACCATACCTACCTATTTATGGCATTTCCATAGCCATTCCGAGATATATTGCCATGCAACTTTCCATCGTTCAGTTCATCATCCTGACATACATTACTTTTGTCGTATTGCCATTGCATGATCATGTAGTTGACATCGTATTTGTGGCAAAGCCACCATGCATAATATTTATACATGTCACTCTTGATTCATTGCACCATCCCGGTACACCACCGAAGGCATTCATATAGAGTCATATCATGTTCTAGTTTCGAGTTGTAATTCATGTGTTGTAATCAATAAAAGTGTGATGGTCATTGTTGGTGTCAAAACCAGCGGATCTCGGGTAGGGGGTCCCAAACTGTGCGTCTAGGCGGATGGTAACAGGAGACAAGGGACACGATGTTTTACCCAGGTTCGGGCCCTCTTGATGGAGGTAAAACCCTACGTCCTGCTTGATTGATATTGATGTTGTGGGTATTACAAGAGTAGATCTACCATGAGATCAAGGAGGCTAAACCCTAGAAGCTAGCCTATGGTATGATTGTTGTTCGTCCTACGGACTGAAGCCATCCGGTTTATATAGACACCGGAGAGGGCTAGGGTTACACAGAGTCTGTTACAATGGTAGGAGATCTACATATCCGGATTGCCAAGCTTGCCTTCTATGCCAAGGAAAGTCCCATCCGGACACGGGACGAAGTCTTCAATCTTGTATCTTCATAGTCTTGGAGTCCGGCCGATGATGATAGTTCGGCTATTTGGACACCCCCTAGTCCAGGACTCCCTCAGTAGCCCCTGAACCAGGCTTCAATGACGACGAGTCCGGCGCGCATATTGTCTTCGACATTGCAAGGCGGCTTCCTTCTCCGAATAATTTATAGAAGATTGTGAACACCAGGATAGTGTCCGGCTCTGCAAAATAAATTCCACATACCACCGTAGAGAGAGTAATATTTACACAAGTTCAATCTGCTGACGTATTTTGTGGCGTGACGTCACACCACTACCAAGCCTTTACTCGTTTTTATTGTACCACCTCAGCGTGTTTAGCGAAGCGGTTTCCTTGGCACGTCTTATCGAAGCAGAGATCGTGTCCCCCTTATTCCGGGATTCTCATCAATACGGACGTGGGTAACCCAACCGCGCCCGTTGCCACGCCCCCTCCATCGAAGGCGGGTTCCAAACGGTCACGGGGACGGCTCTTGGTATTCTCCCTCTTTATAATGAGACCGAGGCCCGTTCTTTTTCTTCAATCCTCAATCAAATCCGCCCCTCGCCCCGAGTTCCAACACCCCGGGCTCCAGATTCGGATACTTTCGACCTTCGACAATGTCCGGCTCCGACCTACGAGGTCGGTGGATGCCCTCCTCCGTCACGGAAGAGGACGTGCTAAAGCTGAGAGACGCCAGATACTTAACCTACGAGATTTCACATAGGTTGCCTACCCGAGGGCAAGTTCTTCCTACTCCCGAGCCCGGCGAGAGCGTCGTGTTCGTGTCTCACTTCCGTCGGGGTTTAGGCTTCCCGATGGATCCCTTCGTGAGGGGGCTCATGTTTTACTATGGGCTGGAATTCCATGACTTGGCTCCGGAGTCCATCCTCCACATCTCATCATTCATTGTCGTCTGCGAAGCCTTCCTCCGCACTACCCCTCACTTCGGCTTGTGGCTCAAAACCTTCAAAGTGGAGTCGAAGATGATTGAGGGGCGTCAGGCAGAGTGCGGCGGGGCGGTTATAAGCAAGAGGGCCGATGCTCCATGGCCCGAGGGCTCTTTTTAGGAGGAGCTCGGCTTGTGGCAACAGGAGTGGTTCTATACCACCGCTCCCAGGGGCAGCAGGCAGAGGCCGCCGCCCGCCTTTCGCTAGGGCCCTCCACAATGGCTGACGTCATGGGTCAACAAGGGGCTTGACTGGGGGCCGTCCAAAGACGTACCCCTGTTGCAGGACCGGATTCAAGGCCTCCAAGAAAGGGAGATCAATCTGGTCGTAGTGGCACAGGTTATGCAGATTCGACGCCTTCTGCCCTGCAAACATCGCCCCCTCCGCCTGTGGGAATTTAATCGGGAGGGGCCACGAGCTCTCCAACATTTCATGGGTTTGACACCCGCGGAGATGTACAAACTATTCTTCGGATCGCAAGAGATGCGTCCGGACTTGACCGAGGATGCTGGCCTAAGATGCAATCGCCCGGATACTCAAGTAAGTAGCCCTGTGTTCGGACATATTATTTATTTATCATGGGTTTGCCTTTTAACCAGCTATCCCTTGGACAGGAGTGGATAGCGCAAGCAAAACTGATACGGTGTCCGGCCCCCCTCCCTGAGACCACGCCAGATCCCGTGTTAATCAAAATGTTGGAGGTTGCACCTTCGGAGGAGGGCGAAGGGGGGCACAGGGAAATTACCACCTCTGCCAAGGAGGCTTTCGGTAAGGGGGGAATCGAGAATCCCTCCTTCCAGGGGGAGAAGAGGACCGCTTCCGAAGACCCGGAGGCCAAGGCCTCAAAGCGGGGAAAGAAATCTGCACCGGAAGGTCCTGTGCCGGGAAGAGCCCTGGCCGCACCGTCTCCCCAGAGGAATCAGCCCTCCAGCGAGCCGTAAGTAAAAAAGGGGGAATTTTGTAATAGGGGACACCCCTACTTTATTTCCAAGGCTAACCGAAGTTTTCACCTTGTAGTTCGGATCTCAGCCCATCTCAGCAGAGCTCATCTTCGGGGGACCTTCATCCGGAGATGATGGAGAGCGAAACGCCTCCATCTGCCGCCCCGTCGGGTGGGGCGGACGACCCTGAGGTGTCGTCACGGAGGGTCTCCCCGAGTCCGGCGGGGCCGGGGAGTTCGGCACCCACTGGAGTACGGCCGGTGGAGCTGCAGGATTTGCTCAAGAGGGCGTTTATCTTAGAAGATCACCGCGCATTAATGAGCATGGTGATTGAAAGGATCTCATCCACCGAGAGCGGGTTGTATGAGGCCGTCGGAAGTTTGCTGACAGGGTTTGAGGTACGCAAAAAGGGACATACCTTTTGACAGTTTTGCTCATGGAGTGCGCCCTGTATAGATAGTAGCCCCTGAGACTTGGTATGCTGTCGAAAGCGACAGTGTGCCGAGGATCATAATCTCAGTTATAGAATGTCGCCTTTCCTATGCAGGTGGCGGAACGTTCGGTGGCCAGCCGGACTGATGGAGTTGCCGAGCTGAAGAGGCAACTCGACATTGTGGATGCGGACATCATGCTGGTCAATAAACGACTTAATGAGTCACAAGGTAGGTGGTTGCTCCGCGGTCGCCTAGTAAGGGAGTTGATGCCCATTCCTTACAATTTGTATGCTTGATGCAGATGGTGCCGCTGCTGTGGAAGACCTTTGAGCAGAGCTTGCTCGAGCCAAGGAGCAAGCCAGGAAAAGTGATGCGGCTGCCTCGAAGGCAGCGGAAGAGCTAAAAGCCGAAAAGGCTGCTCACTGCCAAAGCAGGGAGGAGATGGCCGGAATGGCCGTGAAATTAAAAGATGGTACCGACCGCTATGAGGTTCTTGAAAGAGAACGCCGAGCGGAGCAAGAGGACCTGAAGAAGGCCGTCGCCGAAGCCAAGGATGCCCGTAGTGCGATGCGGGCTATGAAGGAGGAACTGCGTCAGGCCGGAGACATTGCGGCTGGAAAGCGCTTTCTGCTGCGTAGGAAGTTCACGGATCCGAAGTATGCTCAGCTGGGCCGATGGTGTGGTGCGGAGGATCCTTATCTGGATTTGGCGGCGAGTGCGGCGGACGCAGTCGTGCACTTCCAAAGCCAGAAGGATCACGAAATGGAAGAGCTTTTCTGGTCTCAATTCCATAGTCCGGAGCATCCACTTCCGTTCAGTGATCGGCTGGCTGAGTGGGATGAGCTGAATAGATTGTCCAGACTTGCCATGACGGATGTGGTCGCTCATCTGTGGTCGGAAAGGACCAAGCCTGAGAGTTATTTTGGCTTGTTGCAACAATTCCTTGGGGCGGTGCCGCATATCGAGGCGATGAAGCAGTCGGCATGCATAGAGGGTGCACGGATGGCTATCGCCCGTGTTAAGACATACTGGGCGGAGATGGATGCCACCGATGTTGCATCCCGGGGTTCGGACAAAAGCCGATTACCCGCCGAGCACTATTTTGAGGAAGTCCTGCAGGGCGCTCGTTTAATAGAGTCGCATTGCTCGAGAGATGTTATGTTTAAATGACATGTATGATTTATGAGATCATGTTTATAATGTAACGGCTTTTTATACTTGTGCGTTCAAGTATTGAACTATCTCCTGTGCGGCCGTATATGTATGGATAACCTGAAAGATGGCAGTCTTTGGCTTCAGCCCCCACGCACATGGTGCAGGGGTGTTTGCAAAAAAAAAGCGTTTTTTCACACTTAATCAAACGTCTTGGTCCTTTGAAGGAGGTGATAGCATAGCAAACTAGGCAACCGGACTATAATGTTTTATCACTTTCACTTAGCCATAGGAGCTTGATGGTGGGGCTACTATATAGCCCCTAGAGGCATCGCGCTCTCCGAACTCGGGGCGCGTATGTGTCTGTCCGGGAAGCGGTCCTTCGTCAAAGCGGAGGAATTCTAAACATTCCAGCAGTCGATCGAGTGGTTGACCAGTCTCTCGCTATATCATGACAGTCAGTTTTCGGCTTTCTCTACTGAGGTGCTCGCCCGGCCTAACCGGGGCACAATCATAGTAGTTCTCCTGGTGCCGCGTTAGCCGATGGAGCGGAACGTAAGGCAGCAAAACACAGGAGCCGAGCAAACCCAACATTTGACCAAAGACATGATTCGGAGTTGATGCATATAAGGCCTAACTCGAGATGCCGAACACTCCCTGAGGTATTCGGTCTTTATGATACCGGGTAGAACAATGCCCTAAGCCTCTAGTGTCCAGGTATGGGCGGGAACTTCTGACGCGGCCGATGCCAAAACGCCAGCCTCCTCCTCGGTTATGGTAGGAAACCGGGGGATGTGTATCAACAAGAGACAATAAGAAAGGTTTACGCAGGGTCTTAATCTGAAAAGAATCCTTGCAACGGGTCCCTGCTGCACGTCTGCGCCTGTGTCTCTGTTGTGCTGTATCCTGGACGGGTGTAGCATGTGCTTCATCTGTAAAAGACAAGAACTTAGTTTGAAAAAAATATCGTGCAAAAGATGTATTTAAAATAAAGTATGATTTGGAAGATGAATAAATTTGAGCTTTATTGGCTCTCATCGTTTATACGTGCGGCCCCTTGTAAAGGGGTATGCGGCTGGGAAGCCCCTTGTTTATTTACGCCAGACTCGCCTAACCTTGTCCGTGGTCTGAATGACCTGTTCTTAGGGGCTTTGACTAGCAAGGTCGGATTAGTGTGTGGCTGTCAAGGCAGTCTCACGTTTTCCGTGGTCGAGGAACACTTGGAGTTACCCTTTAATGAGATTATGTTGCGTGGACCGGGCATTTTAAGCGTAAGAGACGCGTAATGCGGTATTGTGTTAAAGCGGGCGAAAACTTCACGTCCCAGTAGTGCTTGATGGCCACTTTTGAATGGGGCGATATGGAAAATGAGCTTTTCGCGACGAAGGTTGTCGGATGAACCGAACACAACCTCCAGTAGTACAGAGCCTGTACAATTGGCGTAAAGGCCTGGCGTCACTCCTTTGAAGGAAGTGCTGCTACGGCGAATTTTGGTAGGGTCTATCCCCATTCTCCGGATGGTGTCCTGGTATAGCAGGTTTATATCACTGCCGCCGTCCATTAGGACTTGTGTGAATTGTAGTCCGTTGATTATGGGATCCAATACCAAAGCAGTCCCTCCTGCATTTCGAACACTTCTGGAGTAATCCTGATGGTCGAAAGTAATTGGGTTAAACATCCAATTTCGGGATTCTGCTGGGGTGGACCGTGCGGCGCGTGTTTTAGCAGGTGCCGCACTATTTTTTCTTGTTATCACATGAAGTGAGTTTACTGTTTTGACTTCTGGTGGGAAAGTCTTCTATTTTCCGGTGTGCTGCTTGTGGGGCTCGTCGTCTTCGCTTGGTGTGTCGAGCCCCTTGTGTTCGCTGTTAAGTCAGCCGGACTACTTGAAGACCCAACAATCTCTTTGGGTATGGTTTGCAGGCTTCCCGGGGGTAATATGGATTTGACATATCATATCCAAGATTTTATTTAGGTTGGATAGCTCATCACTGTTGTCCTTAAGAGGCAGTGTTTTATTATTCGGCCGAGAGCTTTTGAACCCGGCGTTGACCGCCGTGCTATTTGGGCCATTTTCCTTATTCCAGCGCTGATCTTTTCTGTGTCGTGATTTTCCATTTCCATCCCTGACCTCGGATGTACTGGGGTCGCTGGTGCTGCATCTTGCCAGCAAGCTATCTTCCCCCGCGCAAAAGCGGGTCATGAGGCTTGTTAGTGCGGCCATTGTTCTTGGTTTTTCCTGGCCGAGGTGTCTGGCGAGCCATTCGTCTCGGACGTTGTGCTTAAAGGCTTCTAAGGCTTCGGCGTCCGGACAGTCGACTATTTGGTTCTTTTTGGTGAGGAACCTGTTCCAGAATTTTGCGTCCTGACTCTCCGGGCTGTTGAGTTATGTGACTTAAATCGTCTGCATCCGGAGGGCGGACATAAGTCCCCTGAAAATTTGCTCGAAACGCATCCTCGAGCTCTTCCCAACTTCCAATGGTATTTTCTGGGAGGCTTTTGAGCCAATGCCGAGTTGGCCCTTTGAGCTTGAGGGGTAGGTATTTTATGGCATGGAGATCGTCTCCTCTGTCCATATGTATGTGTAGGATATAATCCTCAATCCAGACTCCGGGGTCTGTTGTTCCGTCATATGCCTCTATGTTTACGGGTTTGAATCCCGCTGGAAATTCATGATCCAGTACCTCGTCGGTGAAACATAGTGGGTGTGCGGCGCCCCTGTATTTGGGTGTGCCGTTGTCTTCAAACACTCGGCGGGTTGTGTTGCTTCCTGGAGTCTTCTTTTTTGGCCCATAGATGGACCTGACCGGATCATCCTTTTTGCGAGGATCTTTATGTGGATCATGTGCCGGCTTGTGTGCGGTGCCCCTTGCCGCTCTTAGCCTGTCATCTGGTCGTCTATCCGGCCAGGCGGCCTCTTTCTTTTTTGACTGTGGGGGCTCTACGGCCTCCTCGTCAAATTCGGGCAACAGCTTGCGCTTCGGGTAGCTCTTTGCCTGGTGACTAGCGCCATATTCATCTGCGGTATTGAGTACTTTGCTCCATCTCATTCTGAGTGCGTCCTCCGCTGTTTTGAGCTTCCGCTTTTGCTTCTTCAAACTTCTTGCAGTGGCGACGAGCCTTTTATGAAGGTTCTTATGCTCCGGTGATGTGTTCAGCGTGAGATCGTCTGGGCTCTTGTTTTCGCCGGGGATGTGTTGCTTGTCCAGTTCATCCTGTTCGGGTGGTTGCTTGGTGGCATGTTCGTCGTCCACTGCTTCGCCCTGCTCTAGGGCCGGGTCAGTATGGGTGCCGTTTTTATCGAGGCGGGAATTCGGGCGGCGCTTGCGTCGCCGTTTTGGTTGTTTGTTGGGGGAGTAGTCCTTCGCCACGTCCCGTTGTTCCTCGTTATCGCTTCCTTTTGGTGTATCCAGCATGTATACGTCGTGAGTTGGGGTGGCTTTCCAGTGCCCAATAGGCGCTGGTTCTTGGTCATCTCCGGCATCGTCGTCCATACCGTCGATGTCTTCGGAGTCGAAGTCTAGCATGTCGGTTAGATCGTCGACAGTGGCTACTAAGTGGGTGGTGGGTGGGCTTTGAATTTCTTCGTCGTCCGCATCCCAACCGTCCTGACCGCAGTCCGGCCAGGGCTCTCCTGATAACGAGAGGTACTTTAGCGAACTCAAGATGTCGCCGAAAGGTGAGTGTTGAAAGATGTCCGCAGCGGTGAACTCCATGATCGGCGCCCAATCGGATTCGATTGGAGGGGCGTGGGAGGTTCGGAGTCCGGCGAGGAGTCTGGCACCTCGGAGTCACGAGCTTCATGAGGGACAAGGTCAGTATTCGGCTCTATCGCCGTAGAGGTTGCAGCCCCCGAGGCGGTGTCTAGCCACCCGTCCTCGATCTGCGTGGCCGGCTCCGAATTGAAGATCGGAGCGGACTCGTGTGCGGCCTCCAGGGTACTGTCCGGCTGCAGAGCTAAATCATGCCCGTCATGACAGTGCGGCGCGCTCGGCTGTGGCTTGAATCCATCGAAGATCAAGTCCCCGCGGATGTCAGCCGTGAAGTTCAAACTTCCAAATCTGACCTGATGGCCAGGGGCGTAGCTTTCGATCTGCTCCAGATGGCCAAGCGAATTGGCCCGCAGTGCGAGGCCGCCGAATACGAAGATCTGTCCGGGGAGGAAGGTCTCACCCTGGACTGCATCGTTGTTGATGATCGAAGAAGCCATCGAGCCTATCGGTGACGACACAGAGTAACTCTCAATGAAAGCACCAATGTCGGTGTCAAAACCGGCGGATCTCGGGTAGGGGGTCCCGAACTATGCGTCTAGGCGGATGGTAACAGGAGACAAGGGACACGATGTTTTACCCAGGTTCGGGCCCTCTTGATGGAGGTAAAACCCTACGTCCTGCTTGATTGATATTGATGTTGTGGGTATTACAAGAGTATATCTACCACGAGATCAAGGAGGCTAAACCCTAGAAGCTAGCCTATGGTATGATTGTTGTTCGTCCTACGGACTGAAGCCATCCGGTTTATATAGACACCGGAGAGGGCTAGGGTTACACAGAGTCGGTTACAATGGTAGGAGATCTACATATCCGGATTGCCAAGCTTGCCTTCTACGCCAAGGAAAGTCCCATCCAGACACGGGACGAAGTCTTCAATCTTGTATCTTCATAGTGTTGCAGTCCGGCCGATGATGATAGTTCGGCTATCCGGACACCCCCTAGTCCAGGACTCCCTCAGTCATCATTATTAGAGCATTGCCCAAAAAGAAAAAAAGGAAAGGCCAAAAGAAAAAAAGAAAAGCCAAAGAAAAAAAATAAAAAACAAGAAAAATAAAGAAAATAAAAAGAGGCAATACTACTATCTCTTTTTCCACACTTGTGCTTCAAAGTAGCGCCTTAACCAAATTTTTCCTATTACCGGCTCCAGGAAGAGCACACCAAATGAAAGAAACTATTACTCAAAAAGCGAATCACATCTCGATCCACAAACTGCCAAAAGCCTTTGTTATTCCATTCCCAGTGGAACGTCAACCTGTTTAACAACAATTTTCTAAGAAACTTGCTGAATTCTAAATGAAACAACCTTATTTTCAAGTGTTCTTCATGTAACGAGTCTCATATATTGTGCTTCAAAGTAGCACCATGTTTTCATGTAGAGAGTCTCATAGGTTGTCACTTTCATTTGCTAGTGGGAATTTTTCATTATTGAACTTGGCTTGTATATTCCTACGATGGGCTTCCTCAAATGCCCTAGGTCTTCGTGAGCAAGCAAGTTGGATGCACACCCACTAGTTTTCTTTTGTTGAGCTTTCATTCATTTATAGCTCTAGTGCATCTGTTGCATGGAAATCCCAACTCCTCATGTTGACATCAATTGATGCGCATTCCCATAGCCCGTTGATTATCCTCGTCAATGTGAGACTTTCTCCTTTTTTGTCTTCTCCACAAAATCCCCAATCATTATTCTATTCCACCCATAGTGCTATATCCATGGATCACACTCATGTATTGCGTGAAGGTTGAAAAAGTTTGAGATTATTTAAGTACGAAACAATTGCTTGGCTTGTCATCGAGGGTATTGCAGTTGGCAACATCTTTGTGTGACGAAAATGAAGCATAGCCTAACTATATGATTTTGTAGGGATGAACTTTCTTTAGCCATGTTATTTTGAGAAGACATGATTGCTTTTATTAGTATGCTTGAAGTATTGCTATTTCTTTTGTCAATATGAACTTTTATTTTGAACCACTTGGATCTGAACATTCATGCCACAATAAAGAGAAATTACATTCAGAATTATGCTAGGTACCATTCCACATCAAAAATTCTGTTTCTATCATTTACCTACTCGAGGACGAGCAGGAATTAAGCTTGGGGATGCTTGATACGTCTCCAACGTATCTATAATTTTTGGTTGTTCCATGATATTATATTACCTGTTTTGGATGTCTATGGGCTTTATGTTACACATTTATATCATTTTTGGGACTAACCTACTAACCAGAGGTCCAGCCCGTATTGCTGTTTTTTGCCTATTTCAGTATTTCGAAGAAAAGGAATATCAAACGGAGTCCAAACGGAATGAAACCTTCAGGAGCATGATTTTTATAACGAATGTGATCCAGAGGACTTGGAGTGCAAGTCAAGAAGCATCCAAGGCAGCCACGAGGGTGGGAGGCGCGCCCACCCGTACAGGGAGCGCCCCCTGTCTCGTGGTCCCCTCAGGCGGCCACTGACGTACTTCTTCCTCCTATATAAGCCTACATACCCCAAAAACATCGAGGGAGCCATCGAAGAAATATTTCCACCACCGTAACCTTCTGTATCCGCGAGATCCCATCTTGGAGCCGTCGTCGGCGTTCTGCCAGAGGGGGAATCCACCACGGAGGGCTTCTACATCAACACCATAGCCCCTCCAATGAGTTGTGAGTAGTTTAGCACAGACCTTCGGGTCCATATTTATTAGCTAGGTGGCTTCTTCTCTCTTTTTGGATCTCAATACAATGTTCTCCCCCTCTCTTGTAGAGATCTATTTAATGTAATCTCTTTTTGCGGTGTGTTTGTTGAGATCCGATGAATTCTGGGTTTATGATCAAGTTTATCTATGAATAATATTTGAATCTTCTCTGAATTCTTTTATGTATGATTGAGTTATCTTTGCAAGTCTCTTCGAATTATCGGTTTGGTTTGGCCTACTAGATGGATCTTTCTTGCCATGGGAGAAGTGCTTAGCTTTGGGTTCAATCTTGCGATGTTCTTACCCAGTGACAGAAAGGGTTGCAAGACACGTATTGTATTGTTGCCATCGAGGATAAAAAGATGGGGTTTATATCATATTGCTTGAGTTTATCCCTCTACATCATGTCATCTTTCTTAATGCGTTACTCTGTTCTTATGAACTTAATACTCTAGATGCATGTTGGATAGCGGTCGATGTGTGGAGTAATAGTAGTAGATGCAGGCATGAGTCGGTCTACTTGTTACGGACGTGATGCCTATATACATGATCATGCCTAGATAATCTAATAATTATTCGCTTTTCTATCAATTGCTCGACAGTAATTTGTTCACCCACCGTAATACTTATGCTATCTTGAGAGGAGCCTCTAGTGAAACCTATGGCCCCCGGTTCTATCTTTTATCATATAAGTTTCCAATCTACTTTTATTTGCATCTTTATTTTCTGCATCTATATTATAAAATACCAAAAACATATTTATCTTATCATATTATCTCTATCAGATCTCACTTTCGCAAGTGGCCGTGAAGGGATTGACAACCCCTTTATCGCGTTGGTTGCGAGTTCTTTGTTTGTTTGTGTAGGTTCGTGGGACTTGTGAGGAGCCTCCTACTGGATTGATACCTTGGTTCTCAAAAACTGAGGGAAATACTTACGCTACTGTGATGCATCACCCTTTCCTCTTCAAGGAAAACCAACGCAAGCTCAAGACGTAGCACTACTCGAGGACGTGCAGGAATTAAGCTTGGGGATGCTGATACGTCTCTAACGTATCTATAATTTATGAAGCATTCATGCTATTATATTATCTATTTTGGATGATTATGGGCTTTATTATACACTTTTATATTACTTTTGGGACTAACCTACTAACTGGAGGCCCGGCCCATATTGTTCTTTTCTGGCCTATTTCAGTGTTTCGAAGAAAAGGAATATCAAATGGAGTCCAAACAGAATGAAACCTTCGAGAGCGTATTTTTTGGAAAGAGTAAGATCCGGGAGACTTGGAGTTCACGTCAGAAGAGCCTCGAGGAGGCCAGGAGATAGGAGGGTGCTCTCCCCCCCCCTAGGGTGCGCCCCCCTATCTCCTGGGCCCCTCGATCACCCCCCGGCCGACTTCTTTCACCTATATAATCCCATATACCCTAAAAACATCGATGGAGAAAATAGATCGGGAGTTCCGCCGCCGCAAGCCTCTGTAGCCACCAAAAGTCAATCGGGACCCTGTTCCGGCACCCTGCCGGAGGGGGGTCCCTCACCGGTGGCCATCTTCATCATCCAGGTGGTCTCCATGACGAGGAGGGAGTAGTTCACCCTCGGGGCTGAGGGTATGTACCAGTAGCTATGTGTTTGATCTCTCTCTCTCTCTCTCGTGTTCTCTCTATGGCCCGATCTTGATGTATCGCGAGCTTTGCTATTATAGTTGGATCTTATGATCTTTCTTCCCTCTATTCTCTTGTGATGAATTGAGTTTTCCCTTTGAAGTTATCTTGTCGGATTGAGTCTTTAAGGATTTGAGAACACTTGATGTATGTCTTGTCTTGCTTATCTGTGGCGACAATGGGATATTCACGTGATCCACTTGATGTATGTTTTGGTGATCAACTTGCGGGTTCTGCCCATGAACCTATGCATAGGGGTTGGCACATGTTTTCGTCTTGACTCTTCGGTAGAAACTTTGGGGCACTCTTTGAAGTACTTTCTGTTGGTTGAATAGATGAATCTGAGATTGTGTGATGCATATCGTATAATCATGCCCACGGATACTTGAGGTGACAATGGAGTATCTAGGTGACATTAGGGTTTTGGTTGACTTGTGTCTTAAGGTGTTATTCTAGTATGAACTCTATAATAGATCGAACGGAAAGAATAGCTCTATGTTATTTTACTACGGACTCTTGAATAGATAGATCAAACCGGATAACTCTGAGGTGGTTTCATACCCTACCATAATCTCTTCGTTTGTTCTCCGCTATTAGTTGCTTTGGAGTGACTCTTTGTTGCATGTTGAGGGATAGTTATATGATCCAGTTATGTTATTATTGTTGAGAGAACTTGCACTAGTAAAAGTATGAACCTTAGGCCTTGTTTCCTAGCATTGCAATACCGTTTACACTCACTTTTATCATTAGTTACCTTGCTGTTTTTATAATTTCAGATTACAAATACCTTTATCTACCATCCATATTGCACTTGTATCACCATCTCTTCGCCGAACTAGTGCACCTATACAATTTACCATTGTATTGGGTGTGTTGGGGACACAAGAGACTCTTTGTTATTTGGTTGTAGGGTTGTTTGAGAGAGACCATCTTCATCCTACGCCTCCCACGGATTGATAAACCTTAGGTCATCCACTTGAGGGAAATTTGCTACTGTCCTACAAACCTTTGCACTTGGAGGCCCAACAACGTCTACAAGAAGAAGGTTGCATAGTAGACATCACTCTACTCCACTTTCATCTTCCTGTCTTGGGTTTTGTAACTGCCTGCATCGGGAAACCCAACTTTCCACACAACGGAGCCTGGCATGCCTCGTGTTCGTCCAGGGTGCTCAGGATTCCCGAGGGCCCTTGTGAGCTTGTCGTTCTCTCTGTCGGGAGCGATCTTCCCTTCCCGCACTTCGTTGATTGCTTTCCGAAGATTCGTGACGGGTGTTGCAAGTTGCTCGTCCGTCCATCAGCACTTCCCTGTTTAAGGGTCCAATGTTCCACCAGCCCCGAAGAACCAAGTCCTACAACGGTCTGGCCAGTGCAATGTCTCTAGTTCGACCCCTTTAGCAATCAGGTCCTGCTCAGCCTTGTCCCACAACGTCCATGCTTTGACGTAGCCACCTGACCCTGTGTGATGGTGATGCACCTTCTTTGCAGCATTTATCTTGTTAATCGCTGAAATCTTCTTACTCCTCTCTAATGTCTTGTTGGCCACAAATGCGGGCGAATGATCTCTTATCTTCTCAAATTGGCCGGTGAATTCTGGAGTCTTGTCTTGGTCGACATACGTTGCTTTCAACTCATTCTTCCACCTCCTGAATAGATCTGCCATCTTCTTGAGAGCACAGGCCTTGATCAATGGCTCTATAACTAGATTCTCCGGATCCTCCTCTTCCGGTAGGATGAAATTTACCTTTAGCACTTTCCAAAGATCTTCTTTCTGTCTATCTTCTACAAAAGAAACTTGAAGCTCTTCCTTCTTAGGCTCATTCCATAGCTCGATGCTGATCGGGATCATGTCCCTAACAAGAACCCCGCACTGAGCAGAAAATACTTCCTTGGTCTGGAGGGGTTTAATCGGTTGGCCATCGCGCGCGATTTCTGTGATCGTGAACCATTCATCCGAGTGCAACTTTTTCTTCGGGCCTCGTTTCTTTACTAAAGTATTGCTTGATTCGGAGTTATTATATGTACATACCAAAATAATTAATGCATCAATTAGCTAGTCAGCACAGGCTTAATTAATATATATATGTATATACCTCGCCGGACTTTGCAACAGCTAATCCCGACTCCGTTCAGTCACGGAAGCCGTCATCATGGTCGCCAGAGCCACCATCACGATCATGGTTTTCCTCCATTGTTTGATCACCGTAGCCTGCTTCCTCTCCTTGCAGACCTTCTTCGATGTCGTTAAGAAATGACATGACATCACATCCGTCGCGGATTATGTCCCCCAATATCTCTTCTTGTTCGAAGTCTCTTTGTTGATCCATAGTTTCTGCAAATATTACAACTTGGCAATTAATATACAAACATGGGAGATGGATATATCGAAGTTATTGGGGAGGGGGTATATCGACAACGACGACATATACATAGAAAAAGTGTTATCGGGGAGGGGGTATATCGACCCCCCCCCCTCATGTCGAAGTTATCGGAGATGGGATATATCGATAATGACGACATATACATAGAAAAAAATGTTATTAGGGAGGGGGTATATCGACCCCCCTCCTCATGTCGAAGTTATCGGAGAGGGGGTATATCGACCCCTTGACGACCCTCGACTCTCGACCCCTCGGAGACCCTCGACCCTCGACCCTAGCTAGTTCATGACCCTCGACCGGTCGGCGATCCACGACCCTCTACCCTAGTTCCCGACCCTCGACCGCCTCATGTCACGTTTGTCTAGTGTCAAAGGATTCAACAAAACCATGTCTTCATCATTAGGCAAAAGTAACAGGCGCAAGATGGTACGAAGCTCTCCAAAGTTATTTTGGAACGGAATCCCAAAGAGGATAATTCATTTTTTCCTACAAAGTACAGCAAGAGCCTTCCAAATATCGCTATTTGGAAGGCCTTTGCTGAAATTTGTACGAAAAGGCGGATTATCCTTTCCGCGACTCCATTCCAAAATAACTTTGGAGAACTTCGTACCATCATGCCCCGGTTACTTCCGGTTAATGATGAAGCCATGGATTTCTTTAATACTTTCACACTAGGCAATGATACGTCTCCGTCGTATCTACTTTTCCAAACACTTTTGCCCTTGTTTTGGACTATAACTTGCATGATTTGAATGGAACTAACCAGGACTGACGCTATTTTTAGCAGAACTGCCATGGTGTTATTTTTGTGCAGAAATAAAAGTTCTCGGAATGACCTGCAAATCCACGGAGGCACTTTTCAGAATTAATAAAAAATAATGGTGAAAGAATTAACGTCAAGGGGCCCACACCCTGGCCACTGGGGGGCGCGCCCCCTGCCTCGTTGGCCCCCTGGACGTCCACCGACCTCAACTCCAACTCCATATATTTGCTTTCGCGGAGAAAAAAAGAATTGAAGAATGATTCATCGCGTTTTACGATACAGAGCCGCCGCCAAGCCCTAAAACCTCTCGGGAGGGCTGATCTGGAGTCCGCTCGGGGATCCGGAGAGGGGAATCCATCGCCGTCGTCATCATCAACCATCCTCCATCACCAATTTCATGATGATCACCGCCGTGCGTGAGTAGTTCCATAATAGGCTTGCTGGACGGTGATTGGTTGGATGAGATTTACCATGTAATTAAGTTAGTTTTGTTAGGGTTTGATCCCTAGTATCCACTATGTTCTGAGATTGATGTTGCTATGACTTTGCTATGCTTAATGCTTGTCACCAGGGCCGGAGTGCCATGATTTCAGATCTGAACCTATTATGTTTTCATAAATATATGTGAGTTCTTGATCCTATCTTGCAAGTCAATAGTCACCTATTATGTGTTATGATCCGTTAACCCTGAAGTGACAATAATCGAGATACTTACCGGTGATGGCCGTAGTTTAAGGAGTTCATGTACTCACTAAGTGTTAATGCTTTGGTCCGGTTCTCTATTAAAAGGAGGCCTTAATATCCCTTAGTTTCCATTAGGACCCCACTGCCACGGGAGGGTAGGACAAAAGATGTCATGCAAGTTCTTTTCCATAGGCATGTATGACTATATTCGGAATACATGCCTACATTACATTGATGAACTGGAGCTAGTTCTGTGTCACCCTATGTTATAACTATTACATGAGGAATCGCATCCGACATAATTATCCATCAATGATCCAATGCCTACGAGCTTTTCACATATTGTTCTTTGCTTAGTTACTTTGTCGTTGCCACTTTTACAATTAGTACAAAACTGCTACTGTTACCATTACTACCATACTACTTTGCTACTAAATACTTTGCTGCAGATACTAAATTATCTAGGTGTGGTTGAATTTACAACTCAACTGCTAATACTTGAGAATATTCTTTGGCTCCCCTTGTGTCGAATCAATAAATTTGGGTTGAATACTCTACCCTCGAAAACTGTTGCGATCCCCTATACTTTTGGGTTATCAAGACTATTTTCTGGCGCCGTTGCCGCGGAGCATAGCTCTATTCTTTGTGTCACTTGGGATCTATATTTGCTGATCACTATGAAGAACTTGAAAGATCAAAGAACTAAAATTTATCCCGCAACTATAAGGGGAGGTAAGGAACTGCCATCTAGCTATACACTTGATTCTCCTTCTGTTATGAGTAAACTTGTGACACCTAAACCTGGTTCTGCTATTAATTCTGATATGTCGCATGTTATTGATGATGCCACTTCTGCTATGCATGATACTTGTGATGAAACTACTTCTATGCTTGATACTACTGTGCCATTGGGTGAATTTCTTGATGAACAACTTGCTAGGGCTAGGGAGAATGAAATTACTGAAACTGATAATATTGATGATAGTGATGATGAAGGTTCTCCCCCTAAATATGAATTGCATGTTGTTCCTGAGGGTTATGTTATGGATGAAGAAACTGCTAGAGATTTTCTTGCTTGCAATGATAAATCAGATCTTAAGAAATTATTAGCTAAGCTGAAATAGAAGACTCTGAATGCTAGAATGAAACATGACCCTGCTTTTTCTACTTCACCTATATTTGTTACTGATAAGGATTATGAATTCTCTGTTGATCCTGAGATAATTACTGTAGTTGAATCTAATCCTTTCTATGGCACTGAATCTGAAACTGTAGTGGCACATCTTACTAAGTTAAATAATATAGCCACCCTGTTTAGTAAGGATGAGAAATCTCGCTATTACTATATCCTTCAAATATTTCCTTTCTCATTAAAGGGTGATGCTAAGACATGGTTTAATTCTCTTGATCCTGGTTGTGTGCGTAGTCCCCAGGATATGATTTACTATTTCTCTGCTAAATATTTCCCTACTCATAAGAAACAAGATGCCTTGAGGGAAATTTATAATTTTGCGCAAATCGAAGAAGAGAGTCTCCCACAAGCTTGGGGGAGGCTTCTCCGATTACTTAATGCTTTGCCTGATCATCCTCTTAAGAAAAATGAAATACTTGATATCTTTTATAATGGACTAACCGATGCTTCCAAGGACCACTTGGATAGTTCTGTTGGTTGTGTTTTCAGGGACAGGACAGTTGACTAAGCTGAATTGCTATTAAATAATATGTTGGTGATAACCCACAAGTGTAGGGAATCGCAATAGTTTTCAATAAGTAAGAGTGTCGAACCCAACGAGGAGCTAAAGGTAGAATAAATATTCCCTCAAGTTCTATCGACCACCAATACAAATCCACGCACGCTTGACGTTCGCTTTACCTAGAACAAGTATGAAACTAGAAGTACTTTGTAGGTGTTGTTGGATAGGTTTGCAAGATAATAAAGATTAAGTAAATAAAAGCTGGGGGTTGTTTAGATAAAGAAGTAATAAAGTAAATATAGCGAGTGTGGAAAAGTGGTGATAGGAGTTGTGGAATTGTCCCTAAGCAATTGACTATGTTACTAGACCGGTAATCACTATTGCAATTCTATTTGAGGGAGAGGCATAAGCTAACATACTTTCTCTACTTGGATCATATGCACTTATGATTGGAACTATAGCAAGCATCCGCAACTACTAAAGATTCATTAAGGTAAAACCCAACCATAGCATTAAAGCATCAAGTCCCCTTTTATCCCATACGTAAACAACCTACTTACTCGGGTCTGTGCTTCTGTCACTCACGCCACCCACCATAAGCAAATCATAAACATATTGCAAACCCTACAGCGGGGATCCCTCACGCTTGCGCGACACGGAGGGCACCATAGGACAGCACCAATAATAAAACATGCAACTCAAACCAATCATAGCAATTCATCAATCACCGATAGGACAACGAAAATCTACTCAGACATCATAGGATGGCAACACATCATTGGATAATAAGATGAAGCATAAATCACCGTGTTCAAGTAGAGGGTACAGCGGGATGCGGGAGAGTGAGACGCTGAATATAGATGGGGGAAGGTGATGGAGATGTTGGTGAAGATGACGGCGGTGTTGGTGAAGATCTCGGTGATGATGATGGCCCCCGGCAGCACTCCGGCGCCACCGGAAGCAAGGGGGAGAGAGCCCCCCTTCTTCTTCTTCTTCCTTGAACTCCTCCCTAGATGGGAGAAGGGTTTCCCCTCTGGTCCTTGGCTCCGATGGCTTGGGAGGGGCGAGAGCCCCTCCGAGATTGGATCTATCTCTCTGTTTCTGCTTTCCCTGATTCTACCCCTTCACCGTTTCTTAAATATCCGGAGATCCGTAACTCCGATTGGGGTGAATCTTCCGCCCAGATTTTTCTTGTAGAATTAGCTTTCTTGCGGCAAAAGAAGGGCATCAACCGCCTTACGGGTGGCCCACGAGAGTCCAGGGCGCGCCTGCCTTCCTGGGGCGCGCCCCCTATCTCGTGGCCACCTCGGACACCGTTTCGCGTTGATTTTACTTCCCAAAAATCATGAATATTCCAAAAAAAATCTCCATCCTTTTTTATCCCATTTGGACTCCGTTTGATATTGGGTTTTTGCGAAACAAAAAACATGCAACAGACAGGAAATGGCACTGGGCACTGGATCAATATGTTAGTCCCAAAAAATAGTATAAAAAGTTGCCAAAAGTATATGAAAGTTGAAGAATATTGGCATGGAACAATCAAAAATTATAGATACGATGGAGGCGTAGCAGCAACCCCAAGCTTAATTCCTGCTCGTCCTCGAGTAGGTAAATGATAAAAAAGATAATTTTTGATGTGGAATGCTACCTAGCATAATCTTGATCATATGTATAATCATGGCATGAATATTAAGACACGACTGATTCAAAGCAATAGTCTATCATTTGAGATAAAAACAATAATACTTCGAGCGTACCAATAAAGCAATCATGTCTTTTCAAAACAACATGGCCAAAGAAAGTTATCCCTACAAAATCATATAGTCTGGTTGTTGCTCTATCTTCATCACACAAAGTATTTAATCATGCACAACACCGATGACAAGCCAAGCAATTGTTTCATACTTTAATAATCTCAAACTTTTTCAACTTACACGTAATACATGAGCATGAGCCATGGATATAGCACTAAAGGTGGAATAGAAAATGATAGTGGGGGTTATGAGGAGAAGACAAAAAGGGAGAAAGTCCACATCAACTAGGCGTATCAACGGGCTATGGAGATGCTCATCAATAGATATCAATGTGAGTGAGTAGGGATTGCCATGCAACGGATGCACTAGAGCTATAAGTGTATGAAAGCTCAAACTAAAAACTAAGTGGGTGTGCATCCAACTTGCTTGCTCATGAAGACCTCGGGCATTTGAGGAAGCCCATCATCGGAATATACAAGCCAAGTTATATAATGAAAATTCCGACTAGTATATGAAAGTGAAAGCATAGGAGACTCTCTCTATGAAGAACATGGTGCTACTTTGAAGCACAAGTGTGGTAAAACGATAGTAGCATTGCCCCTTCTCTCTTTTTCTCCCATTTTTTTATTTTCTCTTTGTTTTCTTTCTTTTTTTTTCTTTTTTTTTCTTTTTGGTGGGCTTATTTGGCCTCTTTTTTTTATTAGGGCTTCTTTGCCTCTTTTATTTTTCATAAAGTCCGGAGTCTCATCCTGACTTGTGGGGGAATCATAGTCTCCTTCATCCTTTCCTCACTGGGGCAATGCTCTAATAATGATGATCATCACACTTTTATTTACTTACAACTCAATATCTAGAACAAAGATATGACTCTATATGAATGCTTCTGGCGGTATACCGGGATGTGCAATGATCTAGCGTAGCAATGACATCAAAAAACGGACAAGCCATGAAAAAATCATGCTAGCTATCTTACGACCATGCAAAGCAATATGACAATGAATGCTCAAGTCATGTATATTATGATGATGGAAGTTGCATGGCAATATATCTCGGAATGGCTATGGAAATGCCATGATAGGTAGGTATGGTGGCTGTTTTGAGGAAGGTATATGGTGGGTGTATGGTACCGGCGAAAGTTGCGCGGCACAAGAGAGGCTAGCAATGGTGGAAGGGTGAGAGTGCGTATAATCCATGGACTCAACATTAGTATTAAAGAACTCACATACTTATTGCAAAAATCTACAAGCCATTGAAAACAAAGTACTACGCGCATGCTTCTAGGGGGATAGATTGGTAGGAAAAGACCATCGCTCGTCCCTGACCGCCACTCATAAGGAAGACAATCAATAAATAAAATTGTGCTCCAACTTAATCACAAAGCGGTTCACCATACGTACATGCTACGGGAATCACAAACCTCAACACAAGTGTCTCTACAATACACAACCACCCACTAGCATGACTCTAATATCACCACCTTTATATCGCAAAACTATTGCAAGGAATCAAACATATCATATTCAGCGATCTACAAGTTTATGTAGGATTTTATGACTAACCATGTGAATGACCAAATCCTGTCATCTCTCTAAATAGATATAAGTGAAGAAAGAGAGTTTAATTATTTCTACAAAAGATATGCCAACGCTCTAACAAATATAAGTGAAGCCAAAGAGCAATCTACAAATGGCGGTTTTCTATGTGGAGAGAAACAGGCAATCCAAACTTCAAATGATATAAGTGAAGCACATGAAGCATTCTATAAAGCCATACTCAAAAGATTTAAGTAAAGTGCAATGAGCATTCTATAAATCAACCAAGCACTATCTCATACCTGCATGGTGCATAAAAGAAAAATGAAAACTAAATGCAAAATACGCTCCAAGACTTGCACATAATGCATGAACGAAACAAATTCGAAAACATACCGATACTTGTTGAAGAAAGAGAGGATGCCTTCTGGGGCATCCCCAAGCTTAGATGCTTGAGTCTCCTTGAATATTTACTTGGGGTGCCTCGGGCATCCCCAAGCTTGAGCTCTTGCCTCTCTTCCTTTTCCTCATATCGAAACCTCCTCGTTTAGACACTTCATCCACACAAAACTTCAACAGAAAACTCGGTAAGATCCGTTAGTATAATAAAGCAAATCACTACTCTAAGTACTGTAGCAAACCAATTCATATTTTGTTTTTGCATTGTGTCTACTGTAACATAACTTTTCCATGGCTTAATCCACTAATATAAATTGATAGATTCATCAAAACAAGCAAACTATGCATCAAAAACAGAATTTGTCAAAAACAGAACAGTCTGTAGCAATCTGAACATTCACCATACTTCTGGTACCCCACAAATTCTACCAAAATTAGGACAAATAAACAAGTTTCACATCAAGATAGTGCAAAACTTATCAGAACCGTTTGACTTTCCAGTTAAAAATGTAAAATCGAGCACTACAGCCAAAGTTTCTGTCCTATACCATACAAACCAACAAGCATTGTAAACATCCTAAAGGCAAACCTTGGCACATTATTTTTATAATACAATGGAATTGTACAAGGGGATAATTATTTTTGTTGAAAAGTTTCTGTAATCAAGATTCACAAAGTTTCCGTGGGCATGAACAAAGTTCAAGGCTAGCTCCGACTTCAACAATGCTTGTCTTTCTTGCTTTCACTTTCCTTTTTGAAAAGTTTTTAGGTTCCCCTCTTTATTTTTTTTGTTTTAAACTATATTAAAGCATTCAACAGAAATAAATGACTCTCTAAAACTTCCAGGTTGTCTCCCTGGCAGCGCTTTCTTCAAAGCCATTAAGCTAGGCATATAGTGCTCAAGTAATGAATCCACCCGGATCCCAAGGTATATCAAAGCCAATTTTAATTAACAAAGATTTGTAATTTAGTAGTGAGCACATAACATATATCATGCAACAACGAAGTCTAACTCTCTTCCTATGCATCGGCATGTCATAAAAGAACAATTCATGCACACAAAGTAAAGGCCAATGCATAGTATAAACAGTTTCTTGCAATTCTATCGTATTGGAAACATACAGAGGTGGAGATAAAGTTCCTCTCTCATAATAATTGGAAGTAGGAGAAGCAAGCACATGCATATTACATTCATCAAAATCATCATGTGCAATGGTAAAAGGCAACCCATCAATATAATCCTTAATAAGCACAAACTTCTTCGCTATAGTGTAGTCGAGAGAATTCAAAAAGATAATAGGACTATCATGCGTGGGTGCAATAGAAACAATTTCATGTTTAACATAAGGAACTATAGCAAGTTCATCTCCATAAGCATAATTCATATTGGCATCTTGCCCACAAGCATAGCAAGCATCATCAAAAAGGGATATTTCAAACAAATTCAAGGGATCATAGCAATCATCCTTCGGTAAGCACGAAGGGGAATTAAATAATGTATGAGTTGGAGGGTTACTCTCATTAGAAGGTGGGCATGGGTAGCTAATCCGCTCTTCCTCCTTTTGTTCTTCGCTCTCCTCATCATCTTTTTCATCCAATGCGCTCACTGTTTCATCAATTTCTTCTTCCATAGCTTCCTGCAAAATATTAGTTTCTTCTTGGACAGCATTGACTTTCTTCATAAAAGCATTAATATAGTAATTGTATTCATAATTTTCATAGCAATATCCAAGTATAGCTAGATTTTCCGGCCTATAACCATCATCATCAAAAGCTTCATACTTTTCAAACAAAGCTTCAATATCATAGGCAGCCTTAAAAGCAACAAATTCTTCTATTTGTTCCACATCGTAGTAATCATATATACCATTAGCATAGGAAGCTAAGGTTTCATTATCGTTAAATTTGCATGAAAAGGGGAGGTGTGGAGCCTCCATCCTAGAGCAACAAGTAATATCATATGTCAAGCATAGATTCCAAGCATACCAACGCAACATAATAAATTGATCCCATAATAATTTCCCTTTTTGTGTCGAGCGATAATCCCTAAAGTATTCACGTTGATCCAATGTGTCTCCCATTATAAAGTTGAATGGGGCTTTCTCAGGATTATCAAAGTAGTACTTAATATCTTTCACATAATGAGCATCAGGGGTTTTAGGAGTTACCCCATCTACATGAGTAGCAAGTACCTCTAATTTTTTTGTTATTTTGCGTTCCATATCCATAACTAAAGATAGAGAACAACTAAGAACAGCAAATAAAAATTACTTAGTGATAAAGCAAACAAGCACACACGAGAATATTCACCCGACGCTATGACTCACCGGCAACGGCGCCAAAAAAAGGTCTTGATAACCCACAAGTGTAGGGGATCGCAACAGTTTTCGACAAGTAAGAGTGTCGAACCCAACGAGGAGCTAAAGGTAGAATAAATATTCCCTCAAGTTCTATCGACCACCGATACAACTCTACGCACGCTTGACGTTCGCTTTACCTAGAACAAGTATGAAACTAGAAGTACTTTGTAGGTGTTGTTGGAATAGGTTTGCAAGATAATAAAGAGCAAGTAAATAAAATCTAGGGGCTGTTTAGATAAAGAAGTAATAAAGTAAATATAGCGAGTGTGGAAAAGTGGTGATAGGAGTTATGGAATTGTCCCTAAGCAATTGACTATGTTACTAGACCGGTAATCACTATTGCAATTCTATATGAGGGAGAGGCATAAGCTAACATACTTTCTCTACTTGGATCATATGCACTTATGATTGGAACTATAGCAAGCATCCGCAACTACTAAAGATTCATTAAGGTAAAACCCAACCATAGCATTAAAGCATCAAGTCCCCTTTTATCCCATACGTAAACAACCTACTTACTCGGGTTTGTGCTTCTGTCACTCACGCCACCCACCATAAGCAAATCATAAACATATTGCAAACCCTACTGCGGGGATCCCTCATGCTTGCGCGACACGGAGGGAACCATAGGACAGCACCAGTAATAAATACTGCAACTCAAACCAATCATGGAAATTCATCAATCACCGATAGGACAACAAAAATCTACTCAGACATCATAGGATGGCAACATATCATTGGATAATAATATGAAGCATAAAGCACCATGTTCAAGTAGAGGGTACAGTGGGATGCGCGAGAGTGGACCACTGAATATAGATGGGGGAAGGCGATGGAGATGTTGGTGAAGATGACGGCGGTGTTAGTGAAGATCGCGGTGATGATGATGGCCCCCGGCAGCGCTCCGGCGCCACCGGAAGCAAGGGGGAGAGAGCCCCCCTTCTTCTTCTTCCTTGACCTCCTCCCTAGATGGGAGAAGGGTTTCCCCTCTGGTCCTTGGCTCCCATGGCTTGGGAGGGGCGAGAGCCCCTCCAAGATTGGATCTATCTCTCTGTTTCTGCTTTCCCTGATTCTACCCCTTCACCATTTCTTAAATATCCGAAGATCCGTAACTCCGATTGGGGTGAATCTTTCGCCCAGATTTTTCTTGTAAAATTAGCTTTCTTGCGGCAAAAGAGGGCATCAACCGCCTTACGGGTGGCCCACGAGAGGCCAGGGTGCATCTGCCTCCCTGGGGCGCGCCCCCTATCTCGTGGCCACCTCGGACACCTTTCGTGTTGATTTTACTTCCCAAAAATCATAAATATTCCAAAAAAAATCTCCATCCATTTTTATCCCATTTGGACTCTGTTTGATATTTGGTTTTTGCGAAACAAAAAACATGCAACAGACAGGAAATGGCAGTGGGCACTGGATCAATATGTTAGTCCCAAAAAATATTATAAAAAGTTGCCAAAAGTATATGAAAGTTGAAGAATATTGGCATGGAACAATCAAAAATTATAGATACGACGGAGACGTATCAATTGGCAAATGAAAATAATTGGGCACCTCCCGAACCAACTCCTAAGCCAACTCCGAAGAAGAGAGGTTTTCTATTTTTTAGTCCTGGAGATATGCAAGAGGCAAAGAAATCTATGAAAGAGAAAGGTATTAAAGCCGAAGATGTTCAAAATTTACCTCATGTCGAAGAAATTCATGGCCTCAATATACCACCTAAAGAAATACAAGGTCTTGATAACCCGACACAAGTAGTGAAGGTAAACTCTCTTTATAGATATGATAAAGTTGAAATCCCATCTACTAAGTTTGCTAGCCAATGCTTAGATGGATTTGATGATTTTATGGACAAACAAGCAAATTTCAATGATTATGTTAGTAGACAATTGAAAAATAATGCTTATATGATTGGACGCTTGAGTGATTATATGTCTAGAGTTAAGGGTGAACTTAAACTCACTAGTAAACATGTCTCTATGGTCACTACTCAAGCCGAACAAGTACTTAAGGCTCAGAATGAATTGCTTGATGAACTAAATAATAAACATGATTTTGCTGTTAGAGTGGCTACTAGAACTGGTAAAATGACTCGGGAACCTTTGTATCATGAAGGCCACCCTAAGAGAATTGAACAAGATTCTTAGGAAAACAATTTAGATGCTCCTAGTCCTTCTAAAATTTAGAAAAAGAAAAATGATAGGACTTTGCATGCTTCTATTGAATCTAATGTAGAAACACCTGAGAACCATAATGATACTTCTATCTCTGATGCTGAAACACAATCTAGAGATGAACATGAACCTAATGATAATGCTAATAATGATGTTCATCTAGAGGCTCAACCTAGCAATAGCAACGATATAGAAATTGAACCTGCTGTTGATCTTGATAACCCACAATCAAGAAATCAACGTTATGATAAGAGACATTTTGTTGCTAGGAAACATGGTAGGGAAAGAGAACCATGGGTTCAGAAACCCATGCCTTTTCCTCCTAAACCATCCAAGAAAAAGTATGATGAGGACTTTGAGCGCTTTACTGAAATGATTAGACCTATTTTCTTACGCATGCGCTTAACTGATATGCTTAAAACAAACCCTTATGCTAAATACATGTAAGATATCATTACAAATAAAAGAAAAATACCTGAAGCTGAAATCTCCACCATGCTTGCCATCTATACCTTTAAGGGTGGAATACCTAAGAAACTTGGTGATCCCGGAGTACCCACTATACCATGCTCCATCAAAAGGAATTATGTTAAAACTGCCTTATGTGATCTAGGAGCCGGTGTCAGTGTTATGCCTCTTTCTTTATACCGTAGACTTGAATTAAGTAAGTTGACACCTACTGAGATATCTTTGCAAATGGCTGACAAATCAACTGCTATACCTGTCGGCATTTGTGAGGACGTGTCTGTTGTTGTTGCGAATGTTACTATCTTAACAGACTTTGTCATTCTTGATATTCCTGAGGACGACAATATGTCGATTATCCTTGGTAGACCCTTTTTAAACACTGTAGGTGCTGTTATTGACTGAAACAAAGGCAATGTCACCTTTCATGTTAATGGTAATGAGCATACGGTGCACTTTCCGAGGAAACAACCTCAAGTTCACAGCATAAATTCTATTGGGAAAATTCCATCGATAATTATTGGAGGTTTTGAATTTCCTCTTCCTACTGCAAAGAAAAAGTATGATATTCTTATTATTGGGAATGTCCATATCCCCGTTGAGGTAACCTAGTGTCACTTTGAAATTTCTCCGGTTTCATGTGATTCGGAATGAGTTCGTTAAAAAGACTTGATCAACCTTGTTAGTGGATTCCTTTTGATGAGCATGAGATGGATGAAGTTAGAAGGCACAACCTTTTGTACTCTTTCTTTACTTTCTGCTACTTAGAATAAATAAAGTAGAAATAGTATATTTTTCTGTTTTTTGAATTATCCATGCAATAAAAAAATCCCGAAAATAAAAGTTCTCCAAATGCCATGCCAATTTAATATGATGTTTTCTGGAATATTTGAGAATATTTGGCACTGAGAACACAGCAGGGGAGAAAGCACTTGGCCACGAGGGTCCAGGGCGCGCCCACCCCTACAGGGCGCACCCCCTACCTCGTGGGCCCATGGTGGCTCCCCTCTAGTTATTCCTGCACCCACACACTCCATCTTCCTCCCAAAAAATTCACTACCTAGCTCAAGCATGAGTTCTAGCTCGTTTTGCTGCCATTTTTGATCTCCTTGCTCAAAGCTCCATTCACAAAACTGCTTTGGGGGATTGCTCCTTGGTATGTGACTCCTCCAATGATCCAATTAGTTTTTGTTCTAGTGCTTATTCATTGCAAATTCAGCTGCTTAGGTAACCCTGCTCTTGAGCTTGCATTTCAAATTTATGAGGTCCCAAGTAATTCTAATGCATGATAGAGGCTCTAGGCACTTGTGGGAGTAGTAGCTGTCAATTTCATTAAGTTTGTTTCACTTTTATTTTAAGTCACTAAAAATTTCAGATATTTTCAGAAAATGATTAAGAGATTCTTCTTGAGGGGCTCTTCTAGCCAAGGTTCTAAGGATAAACAAGCTAAAGAGACACTAGTAGAAAAACACCTAATAGTCCTGGTTCGTAAGGGCCTTTAGTCCCGGTTCATGAACCGGGTCTAATGGGTCGTTACTAATACCTCCACCCATTAGTCCCGGTTCAAACACGAACCGGGACCAATGTGCCTCCACGTGGCCTGTGCCCCGAGCCCAGTCAGGGGGCCTTTGGTCCCGGTTGGTGACACCAACCAGGACCAAAAGGCATCCACGCGTCAGCATTCCAGTGGCTGGGGTTTTTGTTTTTTTTTAAGGAGGGGGGTTGGGGGTTTTGGGGGGTTAATTTAGGTGTTTCATATATTGTGTTAGCTAGCTAATTAATAGAGAGAAGTGTCATCTCTTACGTCCGTGCTTGGTCGACGCTACGTACTATATACATAAGTGATCGAGAGAACCATTGAGTACAGAAGTTCGTCATGCATACCGAGAGAAGTGATCAATCGACCTCTCCTTCTCCGAGAGATTGGTCGAACAACAAGTTTTCGTATCATGTATCCGACGCTACTAGCTACATACATGTACAATATGTATAAGATCTCTTAATTACAATCCCCTAGCAATTGAAATCAACTTCCACATGGTATTCTCCGGTTTTATTGATGACGTGGTCAAGAAAGAATCCCGCCAATTCCTCTTGAATTGCTTTCATGCGATCTGGTTCTAGGAGTTCATTCCGCATCTACCACGTCTAATTTGAAGAAGGGGGTTAATTAATACATATATATGAATGAAACAAAACAGAAATGATGGTGTAATAAAATGAAATTGTGAATATTATTGCTTACGCACTTCATATTGTCTTTTAGAGTAGCCCCGCTTGTTTTTTAAAGTCGCGTTGTGGATGAACTCGCACACGTAGTATCCACAGGAATCATTCCCTTGTTCCTGCCACAAGCACTTTACGAGAAATAGAGGTCAATCAAACTGATAATGAAGCATTATAAATGGCATTGATGAAAGTATAGCTATAGAATCAACGGAAGATGCGAGCAACTAGCTAGCCAGTAGTACTTACTTTCGGGTATATATATCGCAGCTCCTTCGGCAGTCTCGGAGCTTCTGCGGTGAACTGTTTCCAAACCCTGCAAGACAAAGAAAATAATTATTATTACTTGAGATATCAGGAAATGAACAAAAAGTTGCCGATATGGTGCGATAATGATCGATTGAACTTACTTCTTGAGCAATTTAGTCATGTCCGTATAGGTTTCGGGTTCTTTCCGTCTCGAGTCTAAGACGGTTACTAGTCCCCGCTCAAGCTTAATCTCCAGAAGAACATAGTGGTACCTGCGCACGCATGCATAACTCATCAATTACATTACTATAACCTCGCTCGAGTAATAAGGGAAACCGAATTTGCACACGACAGTAACACTAACTTGCTGTTGTAAGGAAAGAGTATGGTATCTTTGTTTTGATTTTTGAGCAACGATCGTAGCAAGTTATCCTCGGCCTCTTTGACGTCCTTTTTAACCAGAAATTCATCTATGATATTTGTGTTAATGAACCCAATATCATAAATTTCTTTTTTTTTGCACTCGACGATCTTCAATCTGCATAATATATCGAGGATAATTAATTATAAATACATGCAATTAAAGAGCCGAGCTATATATAGAGACTTAATGACAGAAATAGTACTTACAGACAGTAGCAAAAGACCATTAGTTTATTGAGGGCCTTTTGATTGAAGAACGCGAAGAACTCATGACATGGAACAGTCAACAGATCACTTGCAACAAGGTCGTGCTCCTCCTTAATATTCAGATACAAAGCATTCGTCCCCCCAGAATCTCTGCAGGTTTTCATGTACCAATTATGGAATCTTTGCATCATTGTTATCAGAGATTTTTCATCTTTGACGGGAGGCTTCCCGTACTCATATCTGTGTTCGTCCACCTCCAAGAAATCAGGAAGTTGATCGTCAGGCAGGTAATCTCCAAGATTGCCATAACCGGCCACCGTCCCCGGAGCATTAGATACATTGAGCGGGGGGCACGATTGTTGTGCTTGTTCGCCGAGCTGGGCAATTTTTTTCCCTCTGCTCGTTCTTTTAACCTTTTATCACTGACAGTACTTCCCGACCGCTGGGCTTCGAGATATGTCTGTTCAGTAATGCGCTGATACTTGGTTCTCGGCGGAGACTTTGGTGGTTTCCTCAGGGCATCGATAGTGCGCTTTGCTTTCACCGGATCTACCTTCTCCTCCGGAGGTGGATGTCTCTGTGCTTTCACCCCTTCAAAGAACTCCTTCACGTGGGTCCGCACAATCGTATCGTTTTCCTCCTCGGTCCTCTCGTATGGTAACTTCTCTAGAGGCTTGAGAGGTGGACCGTATCTATATTGCCTCCCGCCTCTGGTTGTGCTGCTAGACGCCGGAGCAGACGGAGCGGCTGCGGTGTCTGTCTTCTTTCGTGCTTGCTTACGAGGCGGAGGAGAAGGAGTACGACGCGCCGGAGCAGCCGGGGCAGCGGCGGGTCTCTTCCGCCCTTGCTGGCGAGGCTGAGAAGGAGGAGGCTGTTGGCTGCTTGGGAGCACCGGCGCAGGCGGAGAAGGAGGTGGAGTGCCGCCACGCGCCGGAGAAGGAGGCGGAGTGCCGCCACGCGAGCCCTGATTGTCACTCACCGGAGGAGGAGGCGGTGCAGGAGGCGGAGTGCCCTGACTCGCCGGAGGAGGAGGAGGAGGCGGAGGCATCCAATTCGGAAGGTTGATGAGCTCCTTCCGCCATAGGCATGGAGTCTTCAGAGCAGAACCCAGCCTAGTCTCCCCTTCACCGGTAGGGTGGTCAAGCGGGAGGTCCTCAAATCCCTCCATTATTTCATCCACCATCACCTTAGCATATCCTGCTGGAATCGGCCGGCAGTGAAAAGTTGCGCCTTTTTCAGTAGGATAAACAGAGCCAACAGCCGCCTTGACCTTCAAATTCATCCATCGCGTCATTAGGTGGCAATTTTGAGTCCCCGTGATAGCATCCACGGGATAGCTGGCAGGAGCCATCAAGACATGCTCCGGCTGAAGCAGCTCCGTGGAAGCCACGCTGCTTCTCCGCTGAGATGGCAGGGTAGCTTCAGGGGAAGCTTCTGCGGGTCGTTTGCTGCGATCTGCTGCTTCTCGTTCCTCTTCTCGTTCCTCTAGCCCCATTACCCTTTCGTGCAGCGCCTATAGTTGGCCCTGCTCCAGTTTCTTCCTCCTCTCGTGGGTTTTGTAACCCCCTGCGTCCGAAAAACCAACCTTCCACGGAATGGAGCCTGGCATGCCTCGTGTCCGTCCAGGGTGCTCAGGATTCCCGAGGGCCATTGTGAGCTCGTCCTTCTCCCTGTCTGGTAGGAACATCCCTTTCTGCGCTGCATTGATATAGTGTCGAAGGTTCTTGACTGGTATTTCCAGTTGCTCATCCGTCCAACAGCACCTCCCTGATACAGGGTCCAAGGTTCCGCCAGCCCCGAAGAACCAAGTCCGGCGACGGTCTGGCCATCTCATTGTCTCTGGTTCGATCCCTTTTTCAAGCAGATCATTCTCAGCCTTGGACCAATTAGGCCGGGCTTTGAGGTACCCACCTGACCCCGTGCGATGGTGAAGCTTCTTCTTCGCAGCATTTTGCTTGTTTATCGCCGACATCTTCTTACTCTTTTCCGATGTCTTGTGGGCCACAAATGCGGGCCAGTGATCTTTGATCTTCCCATATTTGCCGATGAATTCTCGTGTCTTTTTTTTGTCGACAAACTTGTTCAGCTCTTTCCTCCACCTCCTGAATAGGGTTGCCATCTTAAGAGCACAAGACTTGATTAATTGCTCTTTAACTGGCTTCTCCGGATCCTCCTTTGGCAGTAGGGTGCAATTTGCCTTCAGCTGAGTCCAAAGATCTTCTTTCTGCATATCATTGACATAAGACACCTCAGGGTCTTCCTCCTTAGGCTTATACCATTGTTGGATGCTGATCGGGATCTTGTCCCTAACAAGAACCCCGCACTGAGCAGAAAATGCGTTCTTTGTCCGGATGGGTTCAGTCGGTACGCCGTCGGGCGCGATTTCTCTGATCTCAAACCTTTCATCCGAGCTCAACTTTTTCTTCGGGCCTCGTCTCCTTACCAAAGTTGTGCTCGATCCGGAGGGCTAGAAAAAGGAAGAAAGACGAGATTTAATTAATATGTGTACATATACCAAAACAATGACTGCATCAATTAACTAGTCAGCACGGGCTTAACTAATATATATATACCTGGCTGGACTCGGTTCGGTCACCGGAGCAGTCAGCACGGTCACCGGAGCAGTCAGCACGGCCATCATGAACATAGCCCTCTTCTTGTACCGGCATTAATGGGCCGGAGCCATCATGAACATCGCCCTCTTCTTCACCCAGTCCTTCCTCACCAATGACGTCGGTGAAAAATGACGCAACAACATCAGTTCCTTCTGCGATCATCTCCCCCAACATCGCTTCTGTTGCTTCATCTCGGTAGTGCTCCAAAGTTTCTGCAAATATTTACAACATGTCAATTATTATTCAAA
>NC_041383.1:73170257-73190143 GCF_002162155.2 Triticum dicoccoides
AACTTGGTAAATTTGGGTGGCCTCGAGAGTTTTGGTCGAGCGAGAGGGCCGAGGGGGGTGCTGCCGTTGTATAGGTTATCACGGTCGAGGGGGGGTATATATATCGACCGCCCCTCATGTCGAAGTTATCTCGAGCGGGCGGCGAGGGCGAAGGCGAGCAGCCTGACGGCGACAGACCCGATAAAACATAAGAAAACGAAGAAGAAATAAAAAGAGGAGAAGAAGAAAGGAATAGAGGAGAAGATCAAAGAAAAAAAAGAAGAAGAAAAAAGAGGAGAAGAAGAAAAAAGAGGAGAAGAAGAAAAAATAGAAGAAAAAAAAAAGAAAATCTATTTTTTCTTCTTCTCCTCTTTTTTTTTCTTCGATCTTCTCCTCTATTCCTTTCTTCTTCTCCTCTTCCTTTTCATCTTTTTTGTTCTTCTTATTTATTTCTCCTCTATTCCTTTCTTTTTTTCTTCTCCTCTTCTTTTTCTTCTTCTCCCTCGAGAAAGGAAAATAATTAAGGAAAAGGAAGAAAAGAGGAAGAAGGAAGAAGGAAGAAGAAGAAGAAGAAGAAAAAGAATAAAAAAAGAGGAGAAGAAGAAAGGAATAGAGGACAAGAAGAAAAAATAGAAAAAAATCTATTTTTTCTTCTTCTCCTCTATTCCAGGAAGAAGGAAGAAGAATAAGAAGAAGAAAAAGAATAAAAAAAGAGGAGAAGAAGAAAGGAATAGAGGACAAGAAGAAAAAATAGAATTTTTTTTCTATTTTTTATTCTTCTCCTCTATTCCTTTCTTCTTCTCCTCTTCTTTTTCTTCTTTTTTCTTCTTCTTATTTATTTCTCCTCTTCTTTTCCTCTCCTCTTCTTCTTTCTTTCCTCTTCTTATTTTCTTCTTTCATATCCTTCTTTTTCTACAATTGTAACTTTTGCATATATAAAACTTTTCTAAAATTGTAACTTTCTATATATGAACAAAAAACTTTCTATGAACAAAAAAACATTTTTAACATATATATACACATACATTGAACAAAAACATACATCACATACACATACATCACATTCTAGCCACATACATCACATACACATATACATTATAGCCACATACACATATACATCACATATGAACAAAAAAATAAACTAATAAAAATAAAAGAACATATAGCAACATATGAACAAAAACATATAGCTACATACATACACATACATTATATATATATATATATGAAAAAAAACTAATAAAAAAACAGAGTCGGGCAGTGGCGGCAGCGGTGGCGCCGGCGGGGCAGGGCAGGGGTGCAGAGCAGGGCAGGGGTGCGGGAGCGAGGCAGGTGCTCATAGGGGGGTGGCGAGGCACGGCGGGCAGCGTCGTGGCGCGGGGAGCGGCGCCGGTGTCGGGGCAGATGGCGTCGGGGCAGATGGCATCGGAAACGGCGTCGGAGGCGGCGACGACGGTGAGGTGGACCAGCCTGACGGCGTCGGAGGCGGCGGCGACGACGAGGTGGAGCAGCCTGACGGTTCGGCAGCGACGGCGACGAGGCAGATCGAGCAACGGCGTCGGGCGGAGAAGAAAGGGATGGATTTTGGAGAAACCGCTAAGTGCTAGTTATATATGAAGAGAATTGGTCCCGGTTCATGAAACCAACCGGGACCAATGCCCCCTTTAGTCCCGGTTGGTGCCACCAACCGGGACCAAAGGCCTCTTTTCAGCAGGCCAAAGGGCGGGAAGCGGCGGCCTTTGGTCCCGGTTGGTGCCACCAACCGGGACTAAAGGGTGGGCATTGGTACCGGTTGGTGGAACCATAAGACATTAAAGCATTTCAAATGAACTCTGAAAAAGAGTTTTGTTTTCTGTATTATTTATTTTCTTACGAGGGCCGAACCATAAGACATTAAAGCATTTCAAATGAACTCTGAAAAAGTTGAAAGTTGAAAGTTGGCATGGTATCACAATATCGTCTGTTACAAAGTTGGCAAGGTATCATCATAATAGTTGCGGGAGAAAGTCTTCACTTTTTCTTCGCTTGTGTCATTTGCTTATTGCGCCGTAACCATGGATAATCTTCATCGTTTATCAGGATGCTGGGGTCAGCCTTGACTTTGAAGGGAGGAATTTCATGAAACTTTTCATAATCTTCAGACATGTCTGTCTTGCCCTCCACTCCCACGATGTCCCTTTTTCCTGAAAGAACTATGTGGCGCTTTGGCTCATCGTATGATGTATTCGCTTCCTTATCTTTTCTTTTTCTTGGTCTGGTAGACATGTCCTTCACATAGATAACCTGTGCCACATCATTGGCTAGGACGAACAGTTCGTCAGTGTACCCAAGATTTTTCAGATCCACTGTTGTCCTTCCGTACTGTGGGTCTACCTGTACCCCGCCTCCTGACAGACTGACCCATTTGCACTTAAACAAAGGGACCTTAAAATCATGTCCGTAGTCAAGTTCCCATATGTCCACTAGGTAACCATAATATGTGTCCTTTCCCCTCTCGGTTGTTGCATCAAAGCGGACACCGCTGTTTTGGTTGGTGCTCTTTTGATCTTGGTCAATCGCGTAAAATGTATTCCCATTTATCTCGTATCATTTCCAAATCGTAACAGTCGAAGATGGTCCCCTGGACAACAAGTACAGCTCATCACAAACAGTGTTGTCACCTCTGAGACGTGCTTCCAACCAACTGCTGAAAGTCCTGATGTGTTCACATGTAATCCAGTCGTCGCACTGCTCTGGGTGTTTGGAGCGCAGACTGTTCTTGTGTTCATCGACATACGGTGTCACCAAGGTAGAGTTCTGTAGAACTATATAGCGTGCTTGAGACCAACAATATCCGTCCCTGCATATTATTGAGTCCCTTCCAAGCGTGCCTTTTCCAGTCAGTCTCCCCTCATACCGCGATTGAGGGAGACCTATCTTCTTAAGGCCAGGAATGAAGTCAACACAAAACCCGATGACATCCTCTGTTTGATGGCCCATGGAGATGCTTCCTTCTGGCCTAGCGCGGTTACGGACATATTTCTTTAGGACTCCCATGAACCTCTCAAAGGGGTACATATTGTGTAGAAATACGGGGCCCAGAATGACAATCTCGTCAACTAGATTAATTAGGACGTGCGTCATGATATTGAAGAAGGCTGGTGGGAACACCAGCTCGAAACTGACAAGACATTGCACCACATCACTCCTTAGCCTTGGTATGATTTCTGGATCGATCACCTTCTAAGAGATTGCATTGAGGAATGCACGTAGCTTCGCAATGGCTAATCGGACGTTTTCCCGTAGAAGCCCCCTCAATGCAACCGGAAGCAGTTGCGTCATAATCACGTGGCAGTCATGAGACTTTAGGTTCTGAAACTTTTTCGCTGACATATTTATTATTCCTTTTATATTTGACGAGAAGCCAGTCGGGACCTTCATACTAAGCAGGCGTTCAAAGAAGATTTCCTTCTCTTCTTTGGTAAGAGCATAGCAGGCAGGACCTTCATACTGCTTTGGAGGCATGCCGTCTTTTTCGTGCGAACGTTGCAGGTCCTCCCGTGCCTCAACTGTATCTTTTGTCTTCCCATACACGCCCAAGAAGCCTAGCAGGTTCACGCAAAGGTTCTTCGTCACGTGCATCACGTCGATCGAAGAGCGGACCTCTAGGTCTTTCCAGTAGGGTAGGTCCCAAAATATAGATTTCTTCTTCCACATGGGTGCATGTCCCCCAGGTCACTCGGAACAGCTAGTCCGCCAGGACCCTTTCCAAAGATCACGTGTAAATCATTGACCATAGCAAGTACGTGATCACCGGTACGCATGGCAGGCTTCTTCTGGTGATCTGGCTCGCCTTTGAAATGCTTGCCTTTCTTTCGACATTGATGGTTGGTCGGAAGAAATCAACGATGGCCCAGGTACACATTCTTCTTGCAGCTTCAGAGGTATATACTATCGGTGTCAAGTAAACAGTGCGTGCATGCGTGATATCCCTTGTTTGTTTGTCCTGAAAGGTTACTGAGAGCGGGCCAATCGTTGATGGCCATGAACAGCAACGCCTTTAGGTGAAATTCCTCCTGTTTGTGCTCATCCCGCGTACATACACTGTTTCCATTCCACAGCTGTAAAATTTCTTCAACTAATGGCCTTAGGTACACATCAATGTCGTTGTCGGGTTGCTTAGGGCCGTGGATGAGAACTGGCATCATAATGAACTTCCGCTTCATGCACATCCAAGGAGGAAGGTTATACATACATAGAGTCACGGGCCAGGTGTTGTGATTGTGCTCTGCTCCCTGAAAGGATTAATGCCATCCGCGCTTAAAGCAAACCATACGTTCCTTGGGTCACTTGCAAACTCATCCCAGTACTTTCTCTCGATTTTTCTCCACTGCGACCCATCAGCAGGTGCTCTCAACTTACCGTCTTTCTTACGGTCCTCACTGTGCCATCGCATCAACTTGGCATGCTCTCCGTTTCTGAACAAACGTTTCAACCGTGGTATTATAGGAGCATACCACATCACCTTCGCAGGAACCCTCTTCCTGGGGGGCTCGCCGTCAACATCACCAGGGTCATCTCGTCTGATCTTATACCGTAATGCACCGCATACCGGGCATGCGTTTAGATCCTTGTACGCACCGCGGTAGAGGATGCAGTCATTAGGGCATGCATGTATCTTCTGCACCTCCAATCCTAGAGGGCATATGACCTTCTTTTCTGCGTATGTACTGTCGGGCAATTCGTTATCCTTTGGAAGCTTCTTCTTCAATATTTTCAGTAGCTTCTCAAATCCTTTGTCAGGCACAGCATTCTCTGCCTTCCACTGCAGCAATTCCAGTACGGTACCGAGCTTTGTGTTGCCATCTTCGCAATTGGGGTACAACCCTTTTTTGTGATCCTCTAACATGTGATCGAACTTCGGCTTCTCCTTTTGACTTTCGCATTGCGTCCTTGCATCGACAATGACCTGGCGGAGATCATCATCATCGGGCACATCGTCTGGTTCCTCTTGATCTTCAGCAGCTTCGCCCGTTGCAGCATCATCGTGCACATCGTCTGGTTCCTCTTGATGTTCAGTAGCAACGTATTCAGGGGCCACATAGTTGTCATCGTACTCTTCTTCTTCGCCGTCTTCCATCATAACCCCTATTTCTTCGTGCCTCGTCCAAACATTATAGTGTGGCATGAAACCCTTGTAAAGCAGGTGGGTGTGAAGGGATTTCCGGTCAGAGTAAGACTTCGTATTCCCACATATAGGGCATGGACAACACATAAAACCGTTCTGCTTGTTTGCCTCAGCCACTTCGAGAAAATCATGCGTGCCCTTAATGTACTCAGAGGTGTGTCTGTCACCGTACATCCATTGCTGGTTCATCTGCGTGCATTATATATAATTAAGTGTGTCAAAAATCATTACAGAACATCATGAATAGATAATTAAGTGACCAAATTAATAGAAGTTCATCATCACATTAAAACCAAAGTACATACATAGTTCTCATCTAACAACATAAAGCTCTGCAGAGCATCTAAATTAATTAAACCATACATTGAAACTATGTAAAACATTTCAATGCGAAAACAAATGCGATCATAATCGCAACCAATGTAACAACTGATCCAACGACATAATGATACCAAGCCTCGGTATGAATGGCATATTTTCTAATCTTTCTAATCTTCAAGCGCATTGCATCCATCTTGATCTTGTGATCATCGACGACATCCGCAACATGCAACTCCAATATCATCTTCTCCTCCTAAATTTTTCTAATTTTTTCCTTCAAGAAATTGTTTTCTTCTTCAACTAAATTTAACCTCTCAACAATAGGGTCGGTTGGAATTTCCGGTTCAACAACCTCCTAGATAAATAAAATCTATCTCACGTTGGTCGGCATTATTGTCATAAACAATAGATGAACCAATAGTTATGAAAAGATAATATATACCACATCCGAATCATAGACAGGACGAGGGCCGACGGGGGCGGATACCAAAACCATCGCACTATATAAGATGCAATAATAAAAGTAAGAAAATTATACAAGTATCTATATAAACATACAAGTAAGAATTTCTTTTTCCTTTCAAAAAGAAGATAAGAACAAGAGGCTCACCACGGTGGTGCAGGCGACGAGATCGGCGCAGGAGATCGACGGCGCTGAAGACGGGGACGAGACGTGATGGACCGCTAAACCTAGACAAATATTGAGGAAAATGGAGCATGGAGGTCGAGCTTGGAGAGGAGAAAGCTTAAGTAGTGTGGCTCGGGCATTACATCGAACACCTCGTGTGCATAGGAGGTGAGCTAGAGCACCACAAAGCTCTCTCCTCGCCGGCCACCAAAAACAGAGTAGTGGGAGTGCTCTGCTCGCGGGAGAGGGGTATATATAGGCAATTAATTGGTCCCGGTTCGTGGCAAGAACCGGGACTAAAGGGCAGCCTTTGGTCCCGGTTCATGCCCACCACCGGGACCAATGGTGGTGGGCTAGGAGGTCAGCCCATTGGTCCCGGTTCGTCCCACCAACCGAGACCAAAAGGTCCAGACGAACCGGGACCAATGGCCCACGTGGCCCGACCGGCCCCCGGGGCTCACGAACCGGATCCAATGCCCCCATTGGTCCCGGTTCTGGATTGAACCGGGACTAATGGGCTGACCTGGCCTGGACCATTGCCCCCTTTTCTACTAGTGAGAATGAAAAGCCCAAGTATAATCTGCCTCGTGTGGCTGAAGTACGGCCATGTGAATGGCCTTGTAATGATTTCTTGAGAGCAGCCGGGATATATGATGATTTCTATCCTTTGGTTGATAATGCGGGCCTCATCGACTTCCTCCACAACCAACTTGAGCAGTATCTCTTACTCACCAATACTTTCGTGCAAAACTTCTACTTTTATCCTAAGAAGTCACCTCCTTCAGTAGAGTTTAAATTATATGATGTTGATAGGGAGATGTCACTTTATGAATTTTGCACAGTATGCAAGATACCCTTCGGGGGCAGCTTAGAGGAACCACATCATAAAGATGTGGAAGTATTTATTGACACTATCACTGTAGGGGAAACGAGGAAAGTTTTCGATGCACGAATAACTAGCATACACTCTCCTGTATTACGCTACTTTGCAGTATTTGCTAGTCGATGCTTGATTGGTCGCGCAAACTGTGGAAACCTTAGTATTCCTAATATTATCATCTTGTTCCATGCCTTGTTTTGTGATAAAACTTTTAATATGGGTGTTGTCATTGCTAGAAGATTAAGCATGAACCATACTAAGGGCCCCATTTTTGGAGGTATCTGATACGTCTCCAACGTATCTATAATTTTTGATTGTTCCATGCTATTATATTACCTGTTTCGGATGTCTATGGGCTTTATTTTACACATTTATATCATTTTTGGGACTAACCTACTAACCGGAGGCCCAGCCCGTATTGCTGTTTTTTTTGCCTATTTCAGTTTTTGAAGAAAAGGAATATCAAACGGAGTCCAAACGGAATGAAACCTTCGGGAGCGTGATTTTGTGCATGAACGTGATCCAGAGTACTTGGAGTGCAAGTAAAGAAGCAGCCGAGGCAGTCACGAGGGTGGGGGCGTGCCCACCCCTACAGGGCACGCCCCCTGTCTCGTGGGCCCCTCGAGCGGCCATCGGCGTACTTCTTCCTCCTATATAAGCCTACATACCCCAAAAACATCCAAGGAGCCACCGAAGAAATATTTCCACCATCGTAACCTTCTGTATCCGCGAGATCCCATCTTGGAGCCGTCGCCGACATTCTGCCCGAGGGGGAATCCACCACGGAGGGCTTCTATATCAACACCATAGCCCCTCCAATCAGTTCTGAGTAGTTTACCATGGACCTTCGGGTCCATAGTTATTAGCTAGATGGCTTCTTCTCTCTTTTTTGATCTCAATACAATGTTCTCCCCCTCTCTTGTGGAGATCTATTCGATGTAATCTCGTTTTGTGGTGTGTTTATCGAGATCCAATGAATTGTGGGTTTATGATCAAGTTTATCTATGAATAATATTTGAATCTTCTCTGAATTCTTTTATGTATGATTGAGTTACCTTTGCAAGTCTCTTCGAATTATCGGTTTGGTTTGGCCTACTAGATTGATCTTTCTTGCCATGGGAGAATAGCTTAGCTTTGGGTTCAATCTTGCGGTGTTCTTACCCAGTGACAGAAAGGGTTGCAAGACACGTATTGTATTGTTGCCATCGAGGATAAAAATATGGGGTTTATATCATATTGCTTGAGTTTATCCCTCTACATCATGCCATCTTTCTTAATGTGTTACTCTGTTCTTATGAAATTAATACTCTAGATGCATGCTGGATAGCGGTCAATGTGTGGAGTAATAGTAGTAGATGTAGGCAGAGTCGGTCTACTTGTCACGGACGTTATGCCTATATACATGATCATGCTTAGATAATCTCATAATTATTCACTTTTCTATCAATTGCTCGAGAGTAATTTGTTCACCCACCGTAATACTTATGCTATCTTGAGAGAAGCCTCTAGTGAAACCTATGGCCCCTGGGTCTATCTTTTATCTTATAAGTTTCCAATCTAATTTTATTTGCATCTTTATTTTCTGCATCTATATTATAAAATACCAAAAATATATTTATCTTATCATATTAGCTCTATCAGATCTCACTTCCTCAAGTGGCCGTGAAGGGATCGACAACCCCTTTATCGCGTTGGTTGCGAGTTCTTTGTTTGTTTGTGTAGGTTCGTGGGACTTGTGAGGAGCCTCCTACTGGATTGATACCTTGGTTCTCAAAAACTGAGGGAAATACTTACGCTACTGTGCTGCATCACTCTTTCCTCTTCAAGGAAAACCAATGCAAGATCAAGATGTAGCAAGAAGGATTTCTGGCGCCGTTGCCAGGGAGGTCTTCGCTCAAGTCAAGACATACCAAGTACCAAATTGTGTGAGTTCTCCAATACCAATAATAATGATTTCCTTAGTACTCCGATTACTCCTCTTAAGGATGTTGGGTCATGTGAAATCAATGCTGCTTTGCTGAATCTTGTTATGAAAGATCAATTCTCCGACCTTCCTAGTGAAGATGCTGCTACCCATCTAAACAACTTTGTTGATTTGTGTGAGATGCAAAAGAAAAAAGATACGGATAATGATATTGTTAAATTGAAGTTATTTCCGTTTTCACTTAGAGATCGTGCTAAAGTTTGGTTTTCGTCTTTGCCTAGAAATAGTATTGATTCTTGGAACAAATGCAAAGATGCTTTTATCTCTAAGTATTTTCCTCCCGCTAAGATCATCTCCCTTAGGAACGATATTATGAATTTTAAACAACTTAATCATGAGCATGTTGCCCAATCTTGGGAAAGAATGAAATTGATGATTCGCAATTGCCCTACTCATGGTTTGAATTTTTGGATGATCATACAAAAATTTTATGCCGGATTGAATTTTGCTTCTAGAATCTTTTAGATTCGGCTGCCGGAGGCACGTTTATGGAAATCACTTTAGGAGATGCTACAAAACTTCTTGATAATATTATGGCTAATTATTCTCAATGGCACATCGAATGATCTGCTAGTAAAAAAGTGCATGCTATAGAAGAAATTAATGTTTTGAGTGGAAAGATGGATGAGCTTATGAGATTGTTTTCTATTAAGAGTTCTTCTATTGATCCCAATGATATGCCTTTATCTACCTTGATTGAGAATAATAATGAATCTATGGATATAAATTTTGTTGGTAGGAATAATTTTGGAAACAATGCTTATAGAGGAAACTTTAATCCTAGACCGTTCCCTAGCAATTCCTCTAATAATTATGGAAATTCCTACAATAATTCTTATTGTAATTTTAATAAGATGCCCTCTGATTTTGAAAATAGTGTGAAATAATTTATGATCTCTCAAAAGAATTTTAATGCTTTGCTTGAAGAAAAATTTCTCAAAGTTGATGATTTGGCTAGGAACATTGATAGACTTTCGCTTGATGTTGATTCTCTTAAACTTAGATATTCTTATCCTAAGCATGATATCAATGAGTCTCTCAAAGAAATGAGAATTTCCATTGACGAGTGCAAGGAAAGAACCGCTAGATTGCATGCTAAGAAAGATTGCTTTATAAAAGCGTGTTCTTCTAGTTTCCATGAAAATAATGATGAAGATCTTAAAGTTATTGATGTGTCCCCTATTAGATCTTTATTTTGCAATATGAATCTTGATAATAATGGGACTGGAGATGAGTCAACTTTATTTAGAAGGCGTCCCAAAATTTTGGAGTTTTTAGATCTTGATGCTAAATTTGGTAAAAGTGGGATTGGAGGTCATGACTTTAAATAGTATTGAACCCACTATCTCGGATTTCAAGGATTTTGATTATGATAATTGTTCTTTAGAAATTTGTATTTCCTTGTTGCAATCCGTTGTTAATTCTCCTCATGCTTATAGTCAGAATAAAGCCTTTACCAAACATATTGCCGATGCCTTCATGCAATCTTTTGATGAAAAACTTAATTTGGAAGTTTCTATACCTAGAAAACTTAATGATGAGTGGGAACCTACTATAAAGATTAAAATTAAAGATTATGAGTGTTTTGCCTTGTGTGATTTGGGTGCTAGTTTTTCCACGATTCCGAAAACTTTATGTGATATTCTAGGTTTCCATGATCTTGATGATTGCTCTTTAAATTTGCACCTTGCGGATTCCACCATTTAAAAGCCAATTGGAAGAATCAATGATGTTCTAATTGTTGCTAATAGAAATTTGGTGCCTGTTGGTTTTATCGTTCTTGATATAGATTGCAATCTTTCTTGCCCTATTATTCTTGGTAGACCTTTCCTTAGAACGATTGGTGCAATTATTGATATGAACGAAGGGAATATTAGATTCCAATTTCCATTAAAGAAAGGCATGGAGCACTTTCCAAGAACGAAAGTCAAATTACCTTATGAATCTATCATGCGAGCTAGCTATGAATCAAGTGCCAAAGATGGCACTACGTAGATCTATCTTCGCTTTTATGCCTAGCTAGGGGTGTTAAACGATAGCACTAGTTGGGAAACCCAATTTTCTTTGTGTTTCTTGTTTTTGTTCCTGTGCAATAAATTTTGTTTCTACTTTCTGTTTAGATGTGTTTTCTTGCTTTATTTAGTGTTTGTGCCAAGTAGAACCTATAGGATAACCTATGATATGAGTTGATTTGATTCTGCTAAAAAACAGAAACTTTGCGCTCACGAGAAAAATTCAATAAATCACAGAAACGAGTTTTGCATTGATTCTTTTTGCTTTTGTTCAATACACAAATTTTTTAGGATGTACTATTTCGGTAGGATTTTTAAAGTTCCAGAAGTTTGCGTTAGTTACAGATTTCTACAGACTGTTCTGTTTTTGACAGATTCTGTTTTTCGTGTGTTGTTTACTTATTTTGATGCATCTATGGCTAGTATGTAAGGGTATGAACCATAGAGAACTTGGAATACAGTAGGTTTAACACCAATATAAATAAAGAATGAGTTCATTACAGTACCTTATGTGGTGGTTTTGTTTTCTTTCACTAACGGAGCTTATTATAATTCTTGTTGAGTTTTGTGTTGTGAAGTTTTCAAGTTTTGGGTAAAGATTTGATGGACTATGGAATAAAGGGTGGCAAAATCCTAAGCTTGGGGATGCCCAAGGCACCCCAATGTATTAAATAATAGCCAAAAGCCTAAGCTTGGGGATGCCCCCGGAAGGCATCCCCTCTTTCATTTTCGTTCATTGGTAACTTTACTTGGAGCTATAATTTTATTTGCTACATGATATGTGTTTTGCTTGGAGCGTCGTGTATTATATTAGTCTTTTCTTTCTAGTTTACCACAATCATCCTTGCTGTAACACACCTTTTGGGAGAAGCCTATTTTATTGAAATTTATTAGAATATGCTATGTGCTTCACTTATATCTTTTGAGCTAGATAGTTTTTGCTCTAGTGCTTCACTTATATCTTTTACAGCACGGCGGTGGATTAATTTTGAAGAAATTGTTGATCTCTCATGCTTCACTTATATTATTTTGATAGTATTTTAGAACAACATGGTATTTGCTATGGTTATAAATTGGTCCTAGAATGATGAGCATCCAAGTTGGGTATAATAAAAACTATCACAAGAAGTGAATTGGATGCTATGATCAACTTGATACTTGATAATTGTTTTGAGATAGGGAGGTAGTGATATTAAAGTCATGCTAGTTGGGTGATTATGAATTTAAATAATGCTTGCGTTGAAGTTAGCAAGTCCTGTAGCATGCACGTATGGTTAAAGTTGTGTAACAAATTTGAAGCATCAAGTGTACCTGGCTTGTGCATCCTTATGAGTGGCGGTCGGGGACGAGCGATGGTCTTTTCCTACCAATATATCCCCCTAGGAGCATGCGTGTAGTGCTTGGTTTTTGATGACTTTTAAATTTTTGCAATAAGTATATGAGTTCTTATGACTAATGTTGAGTCCATGGATTATACGCACTTTTACCTTTCCATCATTGCTAGCCTCGTCGGTACCGTGCATTGCCCTTTCTCACCTTGAGAGTTGGTGCAAACTTCGCCGGTGCATCCAATCCCCGTGATATGATACGCTCTATCACACATAAACCTCCTTATATCTTCCTCAAAACAGCCACCATACCTACCTATGTATGGCATTTCCATAGCCATTCCGAGATATATTGCCATGCAACTTTCCACCATTCCGTTCATCATCATCATGACATACATTACTTTTGTCATATTGCCATTGCATGATCATGTAGTTGACATCGTATTTGTGGCAAAGCCACCATGCATAATTTTTTATACATGTCACTCTTGATTCATTGCACCATCCCGATACACCGCCGGAGGCATTCATATAGAGTCATATCTTGTTCTAGTTTCAAGTTGTAATTCATGTGTTGTAATCAATAAAAGTGTGATGATCCTCATTATTAGATCATTGCCCAAAAAGAAAAAAAGAAAGGCCAAAAGAAAAAAAGAAAGGCCAAATAAAATAAAATAAAAATGAAAAAAAGGGGCAATGCTACTATCTCTTTTTCCACACTTGTGCTTCAAAGTAGCACCTTGTTCTTCATGTAGTGAGTCTCATATATTGTGCTTCAAAGTAGCACCATGTTTTCATGTAGAGAGTCTCATAGGTTGTCACTTTCATATACTAGTGGGAATTTTTCATTATAGAACTTGGCTTGTATATTCCTACGATGGGCTTCCTCAAATGCCCTAGGTCTTCGTGAGCCAGCAAGTTGGATGCACACCCACTAGTTTTCTTCTATTGAGCTTTCATTCATTTATAGCTCTAGTGCATCCGTTGCATGGCAATCCCTACTCCTCATGTTGACATCAATTGATGGGCATTCCCATAGCCCGTTGATTATCCTCATCAATGTAAGACTTTCTCCTTTTTTGTCTTCTTCACACAATCCCCAATCATTATTCTATTCCACCCATAGTGCTATGTCCATGGCTCATGCTCATGTATTGCATGAAGGTTGAAAAAGTTAGAGATTATTTAAGTACGAAACAATTTCTTGGCTTGTCATCGGGGGTATAGAAGTTCTGAACATCATTGTGTGACGAAAAAGAAGCATAGCCTAACTATATGATTTTGTAGGGATGAACTTTCTTTAGCCATGTTATTTTGAGAAGACATGATTGCTTTTATTAGTATGCTTGAAGTATTGCTATTTCTTTTGTCAATATGAACTTTTATTTTGAATCACTTGGATCTGAATATTCATGCCACAATAAAGAGAAATTACATTGAGAATTATGCTAGGTAGCATTCCACATCAAAAATTCTGTTTTTATCATTTGCCTACTCGAGGACGAGCAGGAATTAAGCTTGGTGATGCTTGATACATCTCCAATGTATCTATAATTTTTGATTGTTCCATGCTATTATATTACCTGTTTTGGATGTCTATGGGCTTTATTTTACACATTTATATCATTTTTGGGACTAACCTACTAACCGGAGGCCCAGCCCGTATTGCTTTTTTTGCCTATTTCAGTATTTCGAAGATAAGGAATATTAAACGAAGTCCAAACGGAATGAAACCTTCGGAAGCATGATTTTTGGAACGAACGTGATCCAGATGACTTGGAGTGCAAGTCAAGAAGCAGCCGAGGCAGCCATGAGGGTGGGGGGTGCGCCCACCCCTACAGGGCACGCGCCCCTGTCTCGTGGGCCCCTCGGGCGGCCACCGACGTACTTCTTCCTCCTATATAAGCCTACATACCCCAAAAACATCCAGGGAGCCACCGAAGAAATATTTTCACCACCGTAACCTTTTGTATCCACGAGATCCCATCTTGGAGCCGTCGCTGGCGTTCTGCCCGAGGGGGAATCCACCATGGAGGGCTTCTACATCAACACCATAGCCCCTCCAATGAGTTGTGAGTAGTTTACCATAGACCTTCGGGTCTATAGTTATTAGCTAGATGGCTTCTTCTCGCTTTTTGTATCTCAATACAATGATCTCCCCCTCTCTTGTGGTGATCTATTCGATGTAATCTCTTTTTGCGGTGTGTTTGTCGAGATCCGATGAATTGTGGGTTTAGGATCAAGTTTATCTATGAATAATGTTTGAATCTTCTCTGAATTCTTTTATGTATGATTGAATTATCTTTGCTAGTCTCTTCGAATTACCGGTTTGGTTTGGCCTACTAGATTGATCTTTCTTGCCATGGGAGAAGTGCTTAGCTTTGGGTTCAATCTTGCGGTGTTCTTACCCAGTGACAGAAAGGGTTGCAAGACACGTATTGTATTGTTGCCATCGAGGATAAAAAGATTGGGTTTATATCATATTGCTTGAATTTATCCCTCTACATCATGTCATCTTTCTTAATGCGTTACTCTATTCTTATGAACTTAATACTCTAGATGCATGCTGGATAGCGGTCAATGTGTGGAGTAATAGTAGTAGATGCAGGCAGGAGTCGGTCTACTTGTCACGGACGTGATGCCTATATACATGATCATGCCTAGATAATCTCATAATTATTCGCTTTTCTATCAATTGCTCGACAGTAATTTGTTCACCCACCGTAATACTTATGCTATCTTGAGAGAAGCCTCTAGTGAAACCTATGGCCCCTGGGTCTATCTTTTATAATATAAGTTTCCAATCTACTTTTATTTCCATCTTTATTTTCTGCATCTATATTATAAAATACTACAAATATATTTATCTTATCATATTATCTCTATCAGATCTCACTTTCGCAAGTGGTCGTGAAGGGATTGACAACCCCTTTATCGCGTTGGTTGCGAGTTCTTTGTTTGTTTGTGTAGGTTCGTGGGACTTGTGAGGAGCCTCCTACTGGATTGATACCTTGGTTCTCAAAAACTGAGGGAAATACTTACGCTACTGTGTTGCATCACCCTTTCCTCTTCAAGGAAAACCAACGCAAGCTCGAGACGTAATAGTATCTATGTCGCACGCCTTGCTATACACTTCGAGATACCTATTAGGCACTATGAGGAAGAATAAAAACTGATTCCCCCTACCTTTCTAGATTACAAGAGCATGGTAGCACATGAGTTTATTGTTGCAAATGATGAGAATGTGCTTAAGTATAATTTGAGATATCATAAGAAACACAGTGAAACTATTATCCTGCCTGCACCCTCTTTGTTTGATTTATCTTCAGGCACGTTTCTCGTCTTACCGGAGGCCGCTCGTGCTTACCAAGGCCAGACGTCAGCCCCAGAGCCTGAGTCGGAACCACAACTTGACCCTTATCGACCATCCTTTTATCAGTGGAATCCGGCGGAGTTTGCCAGCCAGTGGTACCCAGATGATGCACCTCAGTACACTGGAGGGAGTAGCTCTGACCCATGGCGATAGACCAACTTAGGCCAAAAGCCTAAGCTTGGGGGAGTACGTATTTCTCACCGACTTTACATTCATGTTCACACACTCATTCTAGTGTCAGTGCTCATACTCTTTCATTGTACTATCCATGCTAGTCTAATTTATTTTCTCGCTTTCTTCTTGTGTGTTAGATAAACCTTAAGAAAAACCAAAAAAAACTAGTTAGCTTAATTTCTATGCTCTAGTAGTAATAATTAAAAGAAAAACTCAAAAAGATTTCTAGTTCTTCTTTTTGCTTGTTGGGAGATTTCCCGTGTAAATGGTTTTATTTCTTTTCCTTTGGGGGTCGAGAGAAGAAGACTATAATGAAAATGTCTAAGTGGCTCTCATATGCATAATTGATTTACCTTAACCAAGAGCCCATATTACTTTGTCTTATCTTATGAAATGAATTCTTGCATATTCCAGCTTAGTCCAATGCACGTGCACTATTATTATTATCCACACCGTTCGGTTGTGCAAGTGAAAGGCAATGATGATGATATATGATGAAATGATTGAGATAAGAGGAGCTGGTATGAACTCGACCTCTCTTGTTTTTGTAAATATGATTAGCTAATCGGTCCTAATTCAGCCTATTATGAATAAACATGTTTGCAATGACAATTAGAGATTACATTTGCTTATGCCATGCTTAATTAGCTATGAGTTATAATGGTTTAGCTTGCATGCCAACATGCTATTAAAATGGTTGTGATGTGGTATAATAGGGTGGTATCCTCCTTTGAATGAATTGAGTGACTCGACTTGGCACATGTTCATGCATGTAGTTGAAACAAAATCAACATAGCCTTCACGATATTTATGTTCATGGTGGATTGTATCCTACTCATGCTTGCACTCAGTGTCTATTAATTTTAATGCATGTTCATTACTGTTGTCGCTCTCTCAGTTGGTTGTTTCCCAGTCTCTTTCTAGCCTTCACTTGTACTAAGCGGGAATACTGCTTGTGCATCCAAACTCCATAAACCCCAAAGTTATTCCATATGAGTCCACCATACCTTCCTATATGCGGTATCTACCTGTCGTTCCAAGTAAATTTGTATGTACCAAACTCCAAACCTTCATATGAAATTCTATTTTGTATGCTCGAACAGCTCATGTATCAACTAGGGTTGTCTGTATCTTCCATGCTAGGCGGGTTATTCTCAAGAGGAGTGGACTCCGCTCCTCACTCACGAGAAAATGGCTGGTCACCGGGATGCCTAGTCCCATGCTCAAATCAAATCAAAATAATTAAACAAAACTCCCCCAGGATTGTTGTTAGTTGGGGGCACCCGTTGTTTCGGGCAAGCCATGGATTGATGCTTGTTGGTGGAGGGGGAGTATAAAACTTTACCATTCTATTTGGGAGCCGCCTATAATGTGTGTAACATGGAAGATATCAAGATCTAATAGTTGTTATGTTGATAGTAAAAGTATACCGCTCAAAATGCTATTATCTCTGTTTTGAAAATCGAGCTCTGGCACCTCTACAAATCCCCGCTTCCCTCTGCGAAGGGCCTATCTATTTAGTTTTATGTTGAGTCATCACCCTCTTATTAAAAGGCACCCCCTGGAGAGCACCGCTGTCAGTTGCATGGATTACTATTACTTTATATTGGGTATGACTATGACTGGATCTCTTTTACCATGAATTACCATGACTATGACTGGATCTCTTTTAGTCAGTCCTTGATCTTTAAAGGTGCTCTGCATTTATGTTTTGCGGTCTCGGAAAGGGCTAGCGAGATACCATCTTGTTATATCATATTATGATTGTTTTTAGAAAGTGTTGTCTTCCGAGTTTTATTATTATTGCTCACTAGTTGATTATGCCATTGATATGAGTAAAAATGAGACCTAAGTGCTATTGTGAATGTGGTTAGTCATAATCTTTGCTGAAAACTTGAATGCTAGCTTTACATATTTACATCAACAAGAGCAAACAGAGTTTGTAAAAGTTTTTCTTTATCACTTTCAGTTTATCAACTGAATTGCTTGAGGACAAGCAAAGGTTTAAGCTTGGGGGAGTTGATACGTCTCCGTCGTATCTACTTTTCCAAACACTTTTGCCCTTGTTTTGGACTCTAACTTGCATGATTTGAATGGAACTAACCCGGACTGACGCTGTTTTCAGCAGAACTGCCGTGGTGTTATTTTTGTGCAGAAACAAAAGTTCTTTGAATGACCTGCAAATCAACGAAGGCACTTTTCAGAATTAATAAAAAATATTGGCGAAAGAATTAACATCAGGGGGCCCACACCCTGGTCACGAGGGTGGGGGCATGCCCCCTCCCCTAGGGCGCGCCCCCCTGCCTCGTGGTCCCCCTGGACGTCCACCGACCTCAACTCCAACTCCATATATCTGCTTTGGCGGAGAACAAAATAAGTGAATAAGGATTCTTCGCGTTTTACGATACAGAGCCGCCGCCAAGCCCTAAACCTCTCGGGAGGGCTGATCTGGAGTCCGTTCGGGGCTCCGGAGAGGGGAATCCATCACCGTCGTCATCATCAACCATCCTCCATCACCAATTTCACGATGCTCACCGCCGTGCATGAGTAATTCCATCGTAGGCTTGCTGGACGGTGATGGGTTGGATGAGCTTTACCATGTAATTAAGTTAGTTTTGTTAGGGTTTGATCCCTAGTATCCACTATGTTCTGAGATTGATGTTGCTATGCTTACTGCTTGTCACTATGGCCCGAGTGCCATGATTTCAGATCTGAACCTATTATGTTTTCATAAATATATGTGAGTTCTTGATCCTATCTTGCAAGTCTATAGTCACCTATTATGTGTTATGATCCGTTAACCCCGAAGTGACAATAATCGGGATACTTACCGGTGATGGCCGTAGTTTGAGGAGTTCATGTATTCACTAAGTGTTAATGCTTTGGGCCGGTTCTCTATTAAAAGGAGGCCTTAATATCCCTTAGTTTCCATTAGGACCCCGCTGCCACGGGAGGGTAGGACAAAAGATGGCATGCTAGTTCTTTTCCATAAGCACGTATGACTATATTCGAAATACATGCCTACATTACATTGATGAACTGGAGCTAGTTCTATGTCACCCTATGTTATAACTATTACATGAGGAATCGCATCTAACATAATTATCCATCATTGATCCAATGCGTACAAGCTTTTCACATATTGTTCTTTGCTTAGTTACTTTGTCGTTTCCATTGTTACAATCACTACAAAACTGCTACTGTTACTATTACTACCATACTACTTTGCTAATAAATATATTGATGCAGATACTAAGTTATCCAGGTGTGGTTGAATTGACAACTCAACTGCTAATACTTGAGAATATTCTTTGGCTCCCCTTGTGTCGAATCAATAAATTTGGGTTGAATACTCTACCCTCGGGAACTGTTGCGATCCCCTATACTTGCGGGTTATTAGGCAACCTCTCGACCCCTTGGCGATCCTCGACCCTAGCTAGTTCACGACCCTCGACCGCTCAGCAATCCACGACCCTCTACCCTAGTTCCCGACCCTCGACCCCCTCATGTCACGTTTGTCTAGTGTCAAAGGATTCAACAAAACCATGTCTTCATCACTAGGCGAAAGTAACAGGCGCATGATGGTATGAAGTTCTCCAAAGTTATTCTGGAACGGAATCCCATATAGGATAATTCGCTTTTTGGTACAAAGTACAGCCAGATCCTTCCGAATATCGCTATTTGGAAGGCCTTTGCTGAAATTTGTACCAAAAGGCAGATTATCCTATCCGAGACTCCATTCCAGAATAACTTTGGAGAACTTCGTATCATCATGCCCCGATTACTTCCGGCTAATGATGAAGCCATGGATTTCTTCAATACTTTGACACTAGGCAACCTCTCGACCCCTCGGCGATCCTCGACCCCTCAAAACCTCGACCACTCGGCCCCTCGACAACCCTCGAACCCTCAAACCCTCGACCCTAGAACCCTCGAACCCTCGACCCTCGACCCTAGAACCCTCGAACCCTCGGCCCCTCGGCCCTTCGACGACCCTCGAACCCTTGAACCCTCGACCCTAGAACCCTCGAACCCTC
>NC_041383.1:73190438-73191319 GCF_002162155.2 Triticum dicoccoides
TCGAACCCTCGACCCTAGAACCCTAGAACCCTCGACCCTCGACCCCTCGACCCTTGAACCCTTGACCCTGGAACCCTCGAACCCTCGACCCCTCGAACCTTGAATCCTCGACACCCTCGTTCCTAATAATAATAAAAAGAAGAAGAAGAAGAAGAAGAAGAAGAAGAAGAAGAAGAAGAAGAAGAAGAAGAAGAAGAAGAAGAAGAAGAAGAAGAAGAAGAAGAAGAAAAAGAAGAATAAGAAGAAAAAGAAAAGAGGAGAAGAAGATGAAGAAAGAAAAAAAGGAGAAGAAGAAGGAATAGAGTAGAAGAAGAAAAAATATCTATTTTTTGTTCTTCTCCTCTATTCCTTCTACTTATCCTTTTTTTCTTCTACTTCCTCTTCTTATTTTTCTTCTCCTCTTCTAATCCTTCTTCTTCTCCTTCTTCCTTCTTCCTCTTGTATTCTTTTTCCTTATTTTCCTTCTTCCTCGACGACCCTAACCCTAAACAGTAAAACTTCCTCGACATCCTCGCCTCTCTCATGAACAAAAAAAATCTATGAATAAAAAAACATCATATTCTATGAACAAAAAAACATCATATTCCATCCACAACCATGCATACATCATATATATGATCATCTATGAACAAAAAAAACATCATATTCTAAAAAAATCATCATATATATGAACAAAAACAATTATGATAACAAGCATATATATCATCATATATATGAAAAAATAAGCATATATATGAAAAAAACAAGCATATATATCATCATATATATGAAAAATAACAACGACAGGGAGGGCGCCGGCTGGACCAAGGTGAGGAGGGGCAGGGGCGGGGGTCGGCGGCAAGGATGCGGCGATGGCGATGACGTCGATGGGGCAGGGGGCG
>NC_041383.1:73191670-73233209 GCF_002162155.2 Triticum dicoccoides
ACGCGTCGGGGCAGGGGCGGCGAGCGGCGACGGCATCGGGCGATGGCGAGGGCGCGGGCGACGGCGACGACAGGCGCGGGCGATGGTGACGATAGGCGCGGGAGACGGCGATAACGACGGCAGAGGCGGCGGGCGGTGTTGGGGCAGCCTGGTGGCTTCTATGTCATCGGCGTCGTCGGGGCAACTGCGAGAGGTAGGGTGAAAATTTCCTAAGTGTCATCTATATAGCAAAGCCTTTAGTCCTGGTTGGTGGCACCAGCCGGGACTAATGCCCCCCTTTAATCCTGGTTGGTGCCACCAACCGGGACCAAAGGTCTCTTTTCAGTAGCCCAAAGGGCGGGAAGTAGAGGCTTTTGGTCCCGGTTGGTGGCACCAACGAGGACTAAAGGGGGGGCATTGGTCCCGATTGGTACCATGCACCCTTTTAGTCCCGGTTTGTGCCACCAACCGGGACCAAAGGCCTTGTGCTGTTGCGCCCGTGTCAAAAGTTTAGTCCCACCTCGCTAGTTCAGAGAGCTCGAGAGTGGTTTATAAGCGATGTTGCACCCACCCTCTCGAGCTCCTCTCAACTGCAGGCTTTCGGGCCTGTTAGTGTGTGCATGTGTGTAACACCCACGATGCGGCTATCTCTCCCACGTGTCGAAGCATGACTTAGAGGCATAACCGCATGGTGGTTTTGTCGCAAGAAGGGTCATCTTCACACAATCCCATGTAATGAACAAGAATGGGATAAAGAGTTGGCTTACAATCGCCACTTCACACAATGAACATATAATAAATCATACATCATTCAGAGTACACACATATAGTCCGACTACGGACGAAGCCAAAAGAAAAGAAGATAACCCAACTGCTAGATCCCCGATCGTCCCAACTGGGCTCCACTACTGTCCAACATGAAATGAAACATAGCAACGACCAAGATCATCATTGAGCTCCCATCTGAGCTCGGTTGCATCACCTGCACTGGTATCATCGGCACCTGCAACTATTGTGATAGTATCTGGTGAGTCACGAGGACTCGGCAATCTCAAAACCCGCGAGATCAAGACTATTTAAGCTTATGGGAAAGGAAGGGGTAAAGTGGTAAGGTTGCAGCAGCGACTAAGCATATATGGTGGCTAACATACGCAAATAAGAGCGAGAAGAGAGCAAACGGAACGGTCGTGAAGCTAGCAATGATCAAGAAGTGATCCTGAACTCCTACTTACATCAAACATAACCCAAAACCGTGTTCACTTCTCGGACTCCGCCGAAAAGAGACCATCACGGCTACACACGCTGTTGATGTATTTTAAAGAGGTCACGTGTCAAGTTATCTACAACCGGACATTAAGAAATTCCCATCTGCCTCATAACCGCGGGCACGGCTTTTGAAAGTTTATACCCTGCAGGGGTGTCCCAACTTAGCCCATCACAAGCTCTCACGGTCAAAGAAGGATATACCTTCTCCCGGGAAGACCCGATCAGCCTCGGAATCCCGGTTCGCAAGACATTTCGACAATGGTAAAACAAGACCAGCAAAGCCGCCCGATGTGCCGAAAAATCCCGATAGGAGTCGCACGTACCTCGTTCTCAGGGCACACAGGATAAGTCAAGCTACGAGTAAAACCAGCCCTCAAGTTGCCCCGAGGTGGCCCCGCAGGCTGCTCATTTCGGACCAACACTCGAAGGAGCACTGGCCCGGGGGGGTTAAAATAAAGATGACCCTTGAGTCTGCAGAACCCAAGGGAAAAAGGCTTAGGTGACAAATGTTAAAACCAATGTTGGGCCTTGCTGGAGGAGTTTTATTCAAAGCGAACTGTCAAGGGGGTCCCATAAATCACCCAACCGTGTAAGGAACGCAAAATCAAGGAACATAACACCGGTATGACGGAAACTAGGGCGGCAAGAGTGGAACAAAACACCAGGCATAAGGCCGACTCTTCCACCCTTTACCAAGTATATAGATGCATTAATTAAATAAGAGATATTGTGATATCCCAAAATAATCCTGTCCATCATGGAGCAATCTTCAACTTCACCTACAACTAACAATGCTATAAGAGGGGCTGAGCAAAGCGGTAACATAGCCAAGCAATGGTTTGCTAGGAAGGGTGAAAAAGGTTAGAGGCTGACATGGCAATATGGGAGGCATGGTAAACAAGTGATAGGTAGTGCAGCATAGCGATAGAACGGAGCAACTAGCAAGCAAAGATAGAAGTGATATCGAGGGTAATGGTCATCTTGCCTGAGATCCCGATAGGAAGAAGAACGAGTCCATGAAGAAGACAAACGGACGTAGTCGAACGAATCCTCACAACTCCAGAACGAAACCGAAGCTAACGAGAGAAGCAGACCGGAAAGAAGCAAACAACATGGTAAACAACCATCGCATAATCATGGCATGATGCACAACCAAATATGATGCATGTCCGGTTTACAGAGGCATGGCATGGCAAAGCGTAACAAACAATACTACAAGTTAAGTGGAGCTCAATATGCAACGAGTTGCATATTGACGGAACATCACATTCAAATATTTAGTTCTCTCTCGTTTAGGAACACAACAATATTAAATGTTATTAAACATGGCAAGGGTGAAGCATAATTAAACTACCTATTTAGGCAAGTTTAAGTGAGGCCGGAAACAACAAACAACAATTCCGGAAAGTCCCCATATGACATTTAGTAGTTTAATGCAAACACAATTTTAAACATTTAAATGTTGTTATCATGATGCGGATGACATATACAAGTTTTATGCAATTTTATGAAAATGTTGACATGAGCATATTGTGAAGCATTTGGTCACCATGGCGGAACGAAAAGGGTGCCACGGTGGCGAAACAAAAATGGTGCCACGGCAACATATCCGAAAATGATGCCACGGCAACATATCCGAAAATGATGCCACGGCAACATATCAGTTCCGGTAGCTCACGGAGATACCGGTGCAAAAGGAGGCGTGCGGATGCGTATCATGCAAGGATGGTGGGGTGCTCCCGGATTCCGGGTTCCCACGGGACGGTGGCATGGCAAATGAGGAACGTGCAAAGACAATTCGGACACGGTGCAAAACTCGAGCATCTCATACAACACATGCATTCGATCACGGTCGGTCATCTCGGTGGTTATACCTTTGAAGCGTGCGTTTCGGGCGGAGCGAGTTCGTTGAGGGAAGTAGTGGTTCACGCGCCGTAGTGGAGGTAGTCGTTCTCGCGAAGGTAGTGGAAGTAGATGTTCACGAGTCGTCGTGGGAAGTAGTCGTACACGTTTCGTAGTTGTACATGTCGGCGGTAGTAGTTGTTCAGGGTCTTGGCGGGTCGTCATGTAGCCGTACATGTTCGTCGTGGTACACGGTTTGTAGACGTTCGAGCCATCGGTAGAGGAAGTAGTGGTATATCTCGTAGTGGAAGTAGTTGTTCATGTCCCGTAGATGTTCGGGGTCCACGGGGTCTTCGCGGGTCGACAGTAGTGGTACACGTTTCGGAAGCGGTTCACGACGATGGTAGTCGAACTTGGTGATCCGAAGGGGTACTTGACGAAATCCACATCGAATGTAGTCGTACCCATGTAGTCGGACTTGACAAAAAAATGCACACCGGCTGCAGTCACGGTACTTGGTGAATCCCGGAGACGGTACTTGGCGAATTCCGCGCTCGGTGGTCATTGGACTTGGTGGCGGGGACGTCCTGAAGCTGCTGCTGGAGAGGCAATGGCAGGGATGGCCTGGAAGTGGACAAGGAGAGCAGGGCGGAGAGGCAGATGCGGGCGAGTGGAGTGGGGGGTTCGGGCGGCGATGGTTGATGCAGCGGCGGCAGGGAAAATGGAGGAGAGCCCGGACGAGATGGGAACAGAGGGAGGAGAGAAGGGGCGCAGAGGAGGTCCCCAGCGAAGCGCAGCCTGATTCGGCGGCGGCGGCGGGCTCCGGTGGTCGACGGGGAGGCACGAAGGCGGCGTGGCCATGGACGACGGCGAGGAGGGTTGAGGGCGGCGGCGCTCCTGGTCGCAGCGACCGGAGGGGCGACGTGGCATGGTTGCGGGGCGGAGGAGGCGCTCGAGGAGGAGGCCGAGGGGACGGGACGAGGGCGCGGCGCTCCTCTCTCTCTCTCTCTCTGTCTCTCTCTCTCTCTGCGACGGCGCAACGAGGGAGGAGGGGATCGAGCGATGGGCTCGGGCGCAGGTTCTGGCGGCGCGAGGGGAGAAGGCGCTCGGGGAGAGATGGGGATCGACGCTGCGTGGGAACGAGGAGGAGGAGATGGATCGAGGGAGAGATGCGGGCTAGGGTTAGGAGGGGCGGCTGGGCCTGAGAGGTGAGCTTAGTTGGTCGGGCCTAAGAGGCCTGGCTGAGCTCTCTTCTCCCTCTCTCTTATATTTCTAACAGAATGCATTAGAGAGAAGGAAAATGAAGAGGGGGTTAGGGAAAGAAAATGCGCAAGGGGATAATTTTCCCGGACTCACAAAAATGAGTTTGAACCAAGAAAATAGAAAAGGCCACGGTTGAAAGATGTAAATTCAAACTCATTTGAATTTAATTCAAATGGGTTTGAACTAGAACCTGATAAAAGGAAGGTCCAAAAATGTTGAGGATTTCGGTGGGGCTCCGAAAAATGACGAAATAATTTATTGAACAAAGTTTGAGGTCAAAAAGTGAGATAACAAAGGCATGGGGAATTATTTTGCAAGTGTGTCAAAGGTAATTCCACATAAATGGAATAATTTTATTATAGCTCCCTAATAATATTGAGAGGCTTTAGTATGTTATAAAGAGAAATCACAAGTGAATTCCCTCGATTTAAATGGATCGAAAAAATCCATACAATTTATTTAGTTGAGCTTTTAAAAATTAAATGGCATGATGGCATGATGACATGATGCAATGCAAAAATAAAAGAGCAAGCACAAAAGAAACACACGGGGAAACTCGGAATAGCTGGAAGTCTTCTGGAGCGTCGGTCTCGGGGCGTTACAACACTCCACCACTACGAGAGGATCTCGTCCCGAGATCTAGGATGGCACCGGAGGGAAGCGGAAGAGAAAGAGGTAAGACAAAGTTGCTTCTTTGACAAACGAGTGAAACCAACGAACCTCGAGAGGTTGAAAACTTGAAAGAATAACACAATAGATTTGAACGAAATTGAGAGCACTGCGGTAGAGAATAGAGAGAAGGAACACCATGTGAACCTTGGAGGCTGCAAAGCTATGAATGACGAGTACAATGGACAAGAAGGATTGAAATCACTCTGGTTGAAACGAGATAAACAAGGAACAAGGAAGATCAAAATCGGACAGCACTCCGATTGAAAAGAGATGCAAGACTTGATAAGATGAAAAGAACTTAAAGAGATGACACAACACTCCGGTTAAATGGATAAGCACGAAAAGAACATGATCCTTAATACGAGAAGATGAGTGAAGAGAGCAACATCACAAAGCCTCCGGAAGAAAGAATAGAAGATAGATCATTGGAATAACATAATGGAGAAGAAAATGCCAACTTCTGCCACAAATGAGCTTGCAAAACACCCTTGCAAAGAAGAATTGAACTGAGTTGTTGGAAAACCAACAACGAAAAGAATAAGTTTGTTGTGGGCTTATGGAAAACATCTCAAAATTATGAGGTGACAACTGGCCACTAACAGAAACAATTGATTGCTTGAGATCAATGAAGAGATGAAAACTTCTTTTGCCGAGAGGATAGGAGAAAACTTGGATCATTGATAAGCACCACAAATAGCACCATTCCTTAGGGAAGGCTTTAGGTGAAATCTATACCAAGATAACTCCAATGAAGAGATTGATGGATTTAAAATACCTCATTCTTGACAACATGTGAATCATGAAACATGAATGAAAATTGTCAAGAATGATATAACACCACCTCAAAAGATAGGGTAGAAGGAATTGCACTTTGGAATGCAAGATGAAGAATACTTGAACTCCACAAAACAAAAGATGTGTTGAGCACCATGTTTATTTTAGAGTATAGCTTGGCGGGTCCTAACTCCAAGAGAAATCTTGAAGAACAATTGAAGGATGAAAGGAATCCTTGACGAACCATCATGTAGAGCCTCCATGAAGAACACCGGTAATAAAAGGATGATAGAAAGAAAGAGAAGTTGAAAACACAAGGTGAATCCTTGCAATGATTTAGATGGAGCATCGTGATGATATAACCGAGAAAACTTGGAACTCCAGAAAAGGAAAAGATGAAGCACTAGAGTCGAGAATTACTTCATCATGAACAATCTCCGGAAGAAAAGAATTGAATCACCTCGAGGAAATAAGAATAAGATTTATTGTATTCTTATCCTTCATAAAATTAAATTGATGACAAGCAATGGATTTGGCATACTACTTATTCTCGTAGAAAGGATTAAGAGAGATATGGCGCCAACTTCAGAAGGTATTGATGGAACCACCGATGGAATTTAGAAACAACGAATATTTTGATATGATAACGAAGGAAGTGAAATCTTGAACAAACCACCATAAAATTGGAAAAGAGAGTAGCAAAGGCACAATTCACGGGGAAGAATTGGAAAATGAATGAAGATACTTGAGGGGATTTAGATATAAGAGAACGAAGAGATCATGAACTGATTAGAGGATATTTGGACGATGCACCGCAAGAATTCCAGAACAAGAGTTGAAAGCTGAGAATGAATAATTCTGAGATGATTGGCTCCGGAGAATGAAACTGAAGAGACTCCTGAATTGCTCCGGATGGGTATGGAAGGAATTCTCACAATCGAAAACAATTATGAGAGGAAGTCATCAAGCTAGAACCATGAATCTTGAAGAGAATGGAGCAAGATTTAAGAGAACCTCTTCTTTGGTCTTCAAATGTTGAGAATGACGATGGGGAAACACCACTATGAATTGTTGGGATACTCCGGAATGAAGAGCAGAAAGGTTGAACCAGCGATGGAAAGAATATGAAAGCGAACTTGGAGAATACATTTGACTGTTTAGCAATCATTCTTACTTCAAACTTTGAAAGGAATTTGGGAATAGCTCTGGAAAAATTAGGAGAGTCAGGTAAGATCCTGGGAAAAGACCTGTGGGTTAGGGGCCACTCAAAAGAAACATCGTTGAAAGATTGCTTGAAATAGAGATTGCACCGGTAGAATTAAATGGCTTGAATGAGATAACAACCTCAAAATAACTTGAACGGATTGAGAATGGAAACACGAATCTTCTGAGATATCTTTAGCACTCCGGATACGAATAGAGAGAGGTGAGCAATTAAGAGGTGCACCGGCATGGGAAAACATTTGAAATGGGGAAAGGATATGAACAACACCGAAAGCTTGAGGTAAATCCACTGGAGAAGAAAAGAGACGAAGAATAATAAACTTGAAGCTCCATTAGTATCTTCACGAGGGATCACCGGATCAAAACATTAATTGAAAAGGGTGAAGTGACTTCACATGAAAAATGGATACATGATTAAAATATATGAGTCCTTGAAGAAAAGAAAGGGTGGGAGGGCGGGAAAACAAAGACAACTTGGTACGGATGAAACAAACACCGTTGAGAAAACTTAGAATTGATCTTGCGGATGGGGAGAATGATCGGATCTACTTGAAAAGAAGCACACCGGTAGGAAAAGAATTAACATGACGACCTCGATGATCAAGAGGGATTAGTATTCACATAGCAATATGAGAAAACCATTTAGGAAAGGTATGGATTCAAAATTTGACTTCGAAGCAACTCGAATACCACAAATAAAACAAAACAAAGGATTTGGCTTGCAGAATAAGCCGGAACAAACATATGATAGAGATTCCGTCTGAAGTTTTCGTGGTGGGGCCCACACGGGCTCGAGTGTACAGCACCATCATGTACAAGGCAGTGCACATGACATACGAAGTGTCCCCGAACCAGCATATCCAAGGGTTCTTTAAGACACAACGAGACCACTATAAAAACGACCGTGGAAAGGCGGACCACTAGACGTCAAACCCCAATCTCATATCATGCATCTGTCAGAAAGATATTCTAGGAGCTACTTGAATTCCCACCTATAAAACTCCCGAAACTTTCTGGTTATGCAATCTGGTGTTGGGGATACAGGGGAAGCAATATATATCTCACCCAAAACTAACAATCCCTACATCCAAGCTGTATCCATCCGTCAACACATAACCAAGAAACCTCCGGAAATCGTGTACCTCAACCTTCGAAAAGCATCCGTTATACAAGCTATGGCAATACTCCCGAACTCCCGCCCCAGTACTGGGTGGCGTCGAGGTTATCTCACCAACAACTGCATAAAAGAGATTTTCGATGTCGGCAAAACTCAGGTATTCCAGAACTGCAACGATAAAATTATGACGACAACACCTCGGAGCTCAACTCCCCGGGTCAATGCCACATAATAGACAGGAGGCACCAAGAACAATGTTCTCATCACAAAACCATCGGAACGATTCCAAGATACCCGCGTGATCCTAAAAAAAAATTTAGTGAAATTTGAGGAGAGGAAAGTCAAAACATCTACGTCAGGAGACCTCACCAAAGCGACGAAGGGACTGAGGAGTAAAAAGAATCCTACTCTCCGATATATATAATCCTAAGACTCAAAACATTATTTTCTAGACTCAACAACGCCAGCAAACAATCAAGCAGGGGGCTCCTGATTACCAACTTGTAACACCCATGATGCGGCTATATCTCCCACGTGTCGAAGCACGACTTAGAGGCATAACCGCATGATGGTTTTGTCGCAAGAAGGGTCATCTTCACACAATCCCATGTAATGAACAAGAATGGGATAAAGAGTTGGCTTACAATCACCACTTCACACAATGAACATATAATAAATCATACATCATTCAGAGTACACACATATAGTCCAACTACGGACGAAGCCAAAAGAAAAGAAGATAACCCAACTGCTAGATCCCCGATCGTCCCAACTGGGCTCCACTACTGATCAACATGAAATGAAACATAGAAACGACCAAGATCTTCATTGAGCTCCCATCTGAGCTCGGTTGCATCACTTGCACTGGTATCATCGGCACCTGCAACTGTTGTGACAGTATCTCGTGAGTCATGAGGACTCAGCAATCTCAAAACCGGCGAGATCAAGACTATTTAAGCTTATGTGAAAGGAAGGGGTAAAGTGGTAAGGTTGCAGCAGCGACTAAGCATATATGGTGGCTAACATACGCAAATAAGAGCGAGAAGAGAGCAAACGGAACGGTCGTGAAGCTAGCAATGATCAAAAAGTGATCTTGAACTCCTACTTACGTCAAACATAACCCAAAACCGTGTTCACTTCTCGGACTCCGCCGAAAAGAGACCATCACGGCTACACACGCTGTTGATGTATTTTAAAGAGGTCACATGTCAAGTTATCTACAAACGGACATTAACAAATTCCCATCTGCCTCATAACCGCGGGCACGGCTTTCGAAAGTTTATACCCTTAAGGGGTGTCCCAACATAGCCCATCACAAGCTCTCAGGTCAACGAAGGATATACCTTCTCCCGGGAAGACCCGATCAGCCTCGGAATCCAGGTTCGCAAGACATTTCGACAATTGTAAAACAAGACCAGCAAAGCCGCCCGATGTGCCGACAAATCCCGATAGGAGTCGCACGTACCTCGTTCTCAGGGCACACCAGATAAGTCAAGCTACAAGTAAAACCAGCCCTCAAGTTACCCCGAGGTGGCCCCGCAGGCTGCTCATTTTGGACCAACACTCGAAGGAGCACTGGCCCGGGGAGGTTAAAATAAAGATGACCCTTGAGTCTGCAGAACCCAAGGGAAAAAGGCTTAGGTGACAAATGTTAAAACCAATGTTGGGCCTTGCTGGAGGAGTTTTATTCAAAGCGAACTGTCAAGGGGGTCCCATAAATAACCCAACCGTGTAAGGAACGCAAAATCAAGGAACATAACACCGGTATGACGGAAACTAGGGCGGCAAGAGTGGAACAAAACACCAGGCATAAGGCCGAGTCTTCCACCCTTTACCAAGTATATAGATGCATTAATTAAATAAGAGATATTGTGATATCCCAAAATAATCCTGTCCATCATGGAGCAATCTTCAACTTCACCTGCAACTAACAATGCTATAAGAGGGGCTAAGCAAAGCGGTAACATAGCCAAGCAATGGTTTGCTAGGAAGGGTGAAAAAGGTTAGAGGCTGACATGGCAATATGGGAGGCATGGTAAACAAGTGATAGGTAGCGCAGCATAGCGATAGAACGGAGCAACTAGCAAGCAAAGATAGAAGTGATATCGAGGGTAATGGTCATCTTGCCGGAGATCCCGATAGGATGAAGAACGAGTCCATGAAGAAGACAAACGGACGTAGTCGAACGAATCCTCACAACTCCGGAACGAAACCGAAGCTAACGAGAGAAGCAAACCGGAAAGAAGAAAACAACATGGTAAACAACCATCACATAACATGGCATGATGCACAACCAAATATGATGCATGTCCGGTTTACAGAGGCATGGCACGGCAAAGCGCAACAAACAATACTACAAGTTAAGTGGAGCTCAATATGCAACGAGTTGCATATTGACGGAACACCACATTCAAATATTTAGTTCTCTCTCGTTTAGGAACACAACAATATTAAATGTTATTAAACATGGCAAGGGTGAAGCATAATTAAACTACCTATTTAGGCAAGTTAAAGTGAGGCCGGAAACAACAAACAACAATTCCGGAAAGTCCCCATATGACATTTAGTAGTTTAATGCAAACACAATTTTAAACATTTAAATGTTGTTATCATGATGCGGATGACATATACAAGTTTTATGCAATTTTATGAAAATGTTGACATGAGCATATTATGAAGCATTTGGTCACCATGGCGGAACGAAAAGGGTGCCACGGCGGCAAAACAAAAATGGTGCCAAGGCAACATATCCGAAAATGATGCCACGACAACATATCCGAAAATGATGCCACGGCAACATATCGGTTATGGTAGCTCACGGAGATACCGGTGCAAAAGGAGGCGTGCGGATGCGTGTCATGCAAGGATGGTGGGGTGCTCCCGAATTCCGGGTTCCCACGGGACGGTGGCATGGCAAACGAGGAACATGCAAAGACAATTCGGACACGGTGCAAAAATCGAGCATCTCATACAACACATGCATTCGATCACGGTCGGTCATCTCGGTGGTTATACCTTTGAAGCGTGCATTTCAGGTGGAGCGAGTTCGTCGAGGGAAGTAGTGGTTCACGGGCCGTAGTGGAGGTAGTCGTTCTCGCGGCGGTAGTGGAAGTAGACGTTCACGAGTCGTCGTGGGAAGTAGTCGTACACGTTTCGTAGTTGTACATGTCGGCGGTAGTAGTTGTTCAGGGTCTTGGCGGGTCGTCATGTAGCCGTACATGTTCGTCGTGGTACACGGTTCGTAGACGTTCGAGTCATCGGTAGAGGAAGTAGTGGTACATCTCGTAGTGGAAGTAGTTGTTCATGTCCCGTAGATGTTCAGGGTCCACGGGGTCTTCGCGGGTCGACGGTAGTGGTACACATTTCGGAAGAGGTTCACGACGATGTTAGTCGAACTTGGTGATCCGAAGGGGTACTTGACGAAATCCACATCGAATGTAGTCGTACCCGTGTAGTCGGACTTGACAAAAAAATGCACACCGGCTGCAGTCACGGTACTTCGTGAATCCCTTGGCGAATTCCACGCTCGGTGGTCGTTGGACTTGGCGGCGGGGACGTCCTGAAGCTGCTGCTGGAGAGGCGATGGCAGGGATGGCCTGGAAGTGGACAAGGAGAGCAGGGCAGAGAGGCAGATGCGGGCGAGTGGAGTGGGGGCTTCGGGCGGCGATGGTTGATGCAGCGGTGGCAGGGAAAACGGAGGAGAGCCCGGATGAGATGGGAACAGAGGGAGGAGAGAAGGGGCGCAGAGGAGGTCCCCGGCGAAGCACAGCCTGATTCGGCGGCGGCGGCGGGCTCCGATGGTCGATGGTGAGGCGTGAAGGCAGCGTGGCCATGGACGACGGGGAGGAGGGTTGAGGGCGGCGGTGCTCCTGGTCGCAGCGACTGGAGGGGCGACGGGGCATGGTTGCGGGGCGGAGGAGGCGCTCGTGGAGGAGGCCGAGGGGACGAGACGAGGGCGCAGCGCTCCTCTCTCTCTCTCTCTCTCTCTCTCTCTCTCTCTGCGACGGCGCAACGAGGGAGGAGGGGATCGAGCGCTGGGCTCGGGCGCAGGTTCTGGCGGCGTGAGGGGAGAAGGCGCTCGGGGAGAGATGGGGATCGACGCTGCGTGGGAACGAGGAGGAGGAGATGGATCGAGGGAGAGATGCGGGCTAGGGTTAGGAGGGGCGGCTGGGCCTGAGAGGTGGGCTTAGTTGGTCGGGCCTAAGAGGCCTGGCTGAGCTCTCTTCTCCCTCTCTCTTATATTTCTAACAGAAAGCATTAGAGAGAAGGAAAATGAAGAGGGGGTTAGGGAAAGAAAATGCGCAAGGTGATAATTTTCCCGGACTCACAAAAATGAGTTTGAACCAAGAAAATAGAAAAGGCCACGGTTGAAAGATGTAAATTCAAACTCATTTGAATTTAATTCAAATGGGTTTGAACTAGAACTTGATAAAAGGAAGGTCCAAAAATGTTGAGGATTTCGGTGGGGCTCCGGAAAATGACGAAATAATTTATTGAACAAAGTTTGAGGTCAAGAAGTGAGATAACAAAGGCATGGGGAATTATTTTGCAAGTGTGTCAAAGGTAATTCCACATAAATGGAATAATTTTATTATAGCTCCCTAATAATATTGAGAGGCTTTAGTATGTTATAAAGAGAAATCACAAGTGAATTCCCTCGATTTAAATGGATCGAAAAAATCCATACAATTTATTTAGTTGAGTTTTTAAAAATTAAATGGCATGATGGCATGATGACATGATGCAATGCAGAAATAAAAGAGCAAGCACAAAAGAAACACACGGGGAAACTCGGAATAGCTGGAAGTCTTCTGGAGCGTCGGTCTCGGGGCGTTACACTATGGGCCTATTGGGCCTGCCGCGGGCTTGAATCCTGGCCCATCATTGGGTTCCTAGTCGTATTCAGGACGTGGTGGCCCAGTAGGTGGCACTTGTTTTTTTGCTTTTAATTATTTTATTTTGTTTCTACTTATTGTTGCTATTTTTATTTATTTTAGTAAAGTTTATTTATTTTACTTTATTAAAGTTTATTTTGTTTCTACTTATTTATTAAAGTATATTTTGTTTCTACTTATTTATTTTCTTTTCTTTTTTGTTTTTTATTTATTTTACAAAAAAAATTATTTTATTTTGTTTCTACTTACTGTTGCTATTTTTATTTATTTTATTAAATTTTATTTATTTTACTTTATTAAAGTTTATTTTGTTTCTACTTATTTATTAAAGTTTATTTTGTTTCTACTTATTTATTTTATTTTCTTTTTTGCTTTTTTATTTTATTTTATTTTTTGCTTTTTTTTATTTTATGAAAATTCTTTTTGCTTTTAATGTTTTGAACAGAAAATACTTTGATAATTTTAGTTGCATAAATTTTATATAATTTTAGTTTCAATAATACTAGAGGTTTATAAAAGCTTTTTTGGTTGATTAATGAAATTGAAAAGCATTTCAAATGAACTCTAAAAAGGCTGAAAATTGGCATGGTACCATCATTTCACCCACATAACATGCGCTAAAAAGTTGAGAGGGTTACGACAAAAACTGGATGCACTTCATGTACAAAACAGACAATCTCTTTGGAAGTATCAAGGTTTCGGACGAAAACTCATCTGTTACAAAGGGATTTCATTTGTCCAAATGTAACTGCAGTGATATTCTACATCAAAGGCATCATCATAATAGTTGTTGATAGAAAGTATTCACTTTTTCTTCGATTGTGTTATTTGCTTATTGCGCCGTAACCATGGATAATCTTCATTATTTAACAGGGTGCTTAGGTCAGCCCATACTTTCAAGGGAGGAATTTCATGAAACTTTTCATAATCTTCAAACACGTCTGTCTTGCCCTTCAATCCCACAATGTCTCTTTTTCCTGAAAGAACTATGTGGCGCTTTGGCTCATCGTATGATGTATCCGCTTCCTTATCTTTTCTTTTTCTCGGTTTGGTAGAAAGGTCTTTCATATAGAAAACCTGCACCACATCATTGGCTAGGACGAATGGCTCGTCTGTGTACCCCAGATTGTTCAGATCCACTGATGTCATTCCGTACTGTGGGTCTATCTGTACCCCGCCTCCTGACAGATTGACCCATTTGTACTTAAACAAAGGGACATTAATATCATATCCATAGTCGAGTTCCCATATGTCCACTATGTAACCATAATATATGTCCTTTCCCCTCTTGGTTGCTGCATCAAAGCGGACACCACTGTTTTGGTTGGTGCTCTTTTGATCTCGGGCGAAGATGACTGCCACGTGATCGTGTAAAATGTATTCACATTTATCTCGTACCCTTTTTAAGTCATTACAGTCGAAGATGGTTCCCTCGCCAACGAGTACAGGTCATCAGAAATAGTGTTGTCACAACTGAGACGTGTTTGGACCCAATTGCCGAAACTCTTGATGTGTTCACATGTAATCAAGTCGTCACACTGGTCCTGGTGTTTGGAGCGCAGAATGTTCTTGTGTTCATCAACACACGGGGTCACCAAGGTAGAATTATGTAGAACCGTGTAGTATGCTTGAGCATTGTTGAGGAAATCGTTAACTGGTAGCTGCTCGGTTGGCTGGTGAGTAGGGGATTAATCGGCTAATCGGCAAGTTAATCTGCCATTTAATCAACTAATCGGATGATTTATCGGTTTATCGGCTACTCAGTGACCCTATGAGTAGGGATTAATCAGCAAGTTAACTGGTTAATCAGATGAATTCTTGAACAGGGTGCTTGAGACCAAGAATGCCTATCCCTACATACTATTGAGTCCCCTCCTAGCGGTATTTTCCACCCAGTCTCCCCTCATACCGCGATTGAGGGAGCCCTATCTTCTTAAGGTCAGGAATGAAGTCAACACAAAACCCAATGACATCCTCTATTTGATGGCCCATGGAGATGCGTCCTTCTGGCCTAGCGCGGTTACGGACATATTTCTTTAGGACTCCCATGAACCTCTCAAAGGGGAACATATTGTGTAGAAATACAGGGCCCAGAACGACAATCTCGTTGACTAGATGAACTAGGACGTGCGTCATGATATTGAAGAAGGATGGTGGGAACACCAGCTCGAAACTGACAAGACATTGTGCCACATCACTCCTTAACCTTGGTAGGATTTCTGGATCGATCACCTTCCGAGAGATTGCATTAAGGAATTAACATAGCTTCACAACGGCTAATCGAACGTTTTCCGGTAGAAGCCCCCCCCCCCCCAATGCAACCGGAAGCAGTTGCGTTATAATCACGTGGCAGTCATGAGACTTTAGGTTCTGGAAATTTTTCTCTGCCATATTTATTATTCCCTTTATATTCGACGAGTAGCCATACGGGACCTTCATACTGAGCAGGCATTCCAATAAGATTTCCTTCTCTTCTTTGGTAAGAGCATAGCTGGCAGGACCTTCATACTGCTTTGGAGGCATGCCGTCTTTTTCGTGCAAACGTTGCAGGTCCCCGCATGCCTCCGGTGCATCTTTTATCTTCCCATACACACCCAAGAAGCCTAGCAGGTTAATGCAAACGTTCTTCATCACGTGCATCACGTCGATTGAAGAGCGGACCTCTAGGTCTTTCCAGTAGGGTAGTTCCCAAAATATAGATTTCTTCTTCCACATGGGTGCATGTCCCTCAGCGTCATTCGGAACAGATAGTCCGCCGGGACCCTTTCCGAAGATTACTTTTAAATCATTGACCATAGCAAGTATGTGATCACCGGTACGCATGGCGGGCTTCTTCCGGTTATCTGCCTCGCCTTTGAAGTGCTTGCCTTTCTTTCGACATTGATGGTTGGTCGGAAGGAATCGACGATGCCCCAAGTAAACATTCTTCCTACATTTGTCTAGGTATATACTTTCGGTGTCATCTAAACAGTGTGTGCATGCGTGGTATCCCTTGTTTGTCTGTCCTGAAAGGTTACTGAGAGCAGGCCAATCATTAATGGTGACAAACAGCAACCCATGCAGGTCAAATTCCTCATGTTTGTGCTCATCCCACGCACGTACACTGTTTCAAATCCACAGCTGTAAAAGTTCTTCAACTAATGGCCTTAGGTACACATCAATGTCGTTGCCGGGTTGCTTAGGGCCTTGGATGAGAACTGGCATCATAATGAACTTCCGCTTCATGCACAGCCAAGGAGGAAGGTTATAGATACATAGAGTCACGGGCCAGGTGTTGTGATTGCTGCTCTGCTCCCCCAAAGGATTAATGTCATCCGCGCTTAAACCAAACCATACGTTCCTTGCGTCACCTGCAAACTCCTCCCAGTACTTTCTCTCGATTTTTCTCCACTGCGACCCGTCAGCGGGTGCTCTCAACTTCCCGTCTTTCCTACGGTCATCTCTGTGCCATCGCGTCAACTTGGCATGCTCTTTGTTTCTGAACAGGCGTTTCAACCGTGGTATTATAGGAGCATACCACATCACCTTGGCAGGAACCCTCTTCCGGGGGCGCTCGCCATCAACATCACCAGGGTCATCTCGTCTGATCTTATACCGCAATGCACCGCATACCGGGCATGCGTTCAAATCCTTGTACGCACCACGGTACAGGATGCAGTCATTAGGGCATGCATGTATCTTCTGCACCTCCCATCCTAGAGGTCATACAACCTTCTTTGCTGCATACGTACTGTCGGACAATTCGTTATCCTTTGGAAGCTTCTTCTTCAATATTTTCAGTAGCTTCTCAAATCCTTTGTCAGGCACACCATTCTCTGCCTTCCACTACAGCAATTCCAGTATGGTGCCGAGCTTTGTGTTGCCATCTTCGCAATTGGGGTACAAACCTTTTTTGTGATCCTCTAGCATGTGATCGAACTTCACCTTCTCCTTTTCACTTTCGCACTGACTCCTTGCATCAACAATGACCCGGCAGAGATCATCATCGGGCACATCGTCTGGTTCCTCTTGATCTTCAACAGCTTCCCCCATTGCAGCATCACCATATTTAGGGGGCCCTAGGGAAGGAAAGGGAAGAAGTCTAGCCCCTCCTTCCTTCGCCTTCTCAAGGGAGAAAGGAAAGGGGGGGCGCCACCTCCTCCTTCCTTCTCCTAGTGCCAAAACAAGGAAGGGGGCAAATTGGGGTAGCGGCCCAAGTAGGATTCGGCCTACTTGGGCGCCCCCTGGCTGCCTCTTCCTCTCTCCAACCTATATATTTGTGGGGAGGTGGGTGCCTAGAACACACAACAACATCTGTTAGCCGTGTGCGGTGCCCCCCTCCACAGCTTACACCTCTGGTCATATTCACGTAGTGCTTAAGCGAAGCCCTGCGCGGATCACTTCACCATCACCGTCACCACGCCGTCGTGCTGACGGAACTCTCCCTCGACACTCTGCTAGATCAAGAGTTGGAGGGACGTCAATGAGATAAACATGTGCAGAACTCGGAGGCGCCGTACGTTCGGCGTTTGATCGGTCGGAACGAGAAGAAGTTTGACTACATCAACCGCGTTGTCAAACGCTTCCACTTTCGGTCTACGAGGGTACGTGGACACACTCTCCCCCTCTCGTTGCTATGCATCTCCTAGATAGATCTTGCATGAGCATAGGAAATTTCTTGAAATTGCATGCTACGTTTTCCAACAGAAGGCGGTGCTGGTTGGGGAGGCGACGACGTCCAAAAGCTCGTCGGCGACGACACCGTGGAACCACATGACGATAGTCAAATTTTCGTTGCGCCAAACCGCGCTCTGGAGGAGCGGCGCGGCGGCCTCGGTGAGGTGGTGCTGCACATTATACTTGCAACAGAGGCAGTAAAAAAGCTAGTGCCACTTAGTGTAGTTAGCGGATTCAAACTCTAGTTGGTTCTGGAAGTAGTGTGCGATCGAGGGAGGTAGATCGACGGAGGAGAACGAGAAGACGTCCGACGCGTCGAGGCGCGCAAGACTGGGGCGTGGGACGGGGACACTGCCAGCGAGGTGAAGAGGGGTCACGCTAGGGGGGAGGGCGGTCGGTGCAGAGGGCGCGGCGAAATGGAGTCCGTGGGGCGCCGAGGAGGAGGAAGAAGGTGCGGCCTGGGGGACGGGCTCCTTGCCGTGGACGACGTCAGGCGCGAGGCAAGGAGCGGGGGCCGCGGGGACCGTGGTGGAAAGTCACGGTGGGTGCGGTGGTGGTCGCGGCAGGGACAGCAGTGGCCACCGGCACCGAGGGTGGACGGGGTTCATGGCGAAGAGGCGCCTGGTGGAGGCAGGTGTTGGGGAACGTAGTAATTTCAAAAAAATTCCTACGCACACGCAACATCATGGTGATGCATAGAAACGAGAGGGGAGAGTGTCATCCACGTACCCTCGTAGACCGAAAGCGGAAGCGTTAGAACAACGCGGTTGATGTAGTCGTACGTCTTCATGGCCTGACCGATCAAGCACCGAAACTACGACACCTCTGAGTTTTAGCACACGTTCAGCTCGATGACGTCCCTCGAACTCCGATCTAGCCGAGTGTCGAGGGAGAGTTCCGTCAGCACGACGGCGTGGTGACGATCTTGATGTTCTATCGTCGCAGGGCTTCGCCTAAGCACTGCTACAATATTATCGAGGAGGACTATGGTGGAGGGGGGCACCGCACACGGCTAAGAGATCAAGAGATCAATTGTTGTGTCTATGGGGTGCCCCCTCCCCCGTATATAAAGGAGTGGAGGAGGGGGCCGGCCAAGGGAGGTGGCGCGCACTAGGGGGAGTCCAACTCCCACCGGGAGTAGGGCTCCCCCTTTTCCTATTAGGAGAAGGAGAGGAAAGGAAGAGGAAGGAGGGAGGAAGGAAAGGGGGGCCGGCCCCCCTCCCAATTCGGATTGGGCTTGGGGGGCGCCCCCTCCCTTGCTCCTTTCCCCTCCTTTCCACTAAGGCCCAATAAGACCCATATACCTCCCGGGGGGTTTCGATAACCTCCCGGAGCTCCGATATTGTCCCAATCTCACCCGGAACCTTTCCGGTGTCCAAATATAGTCGTCCAATATATCGATCTTTATGTCTCGACAATTTTGAGACTCCTCGTCATGTCCGTGATCACATCCGGGACTCCGAACAACCTTCGATACATCAAAACTCATAAACTCATAATAAAACAGTCAACAAAACCTTAAGCGTGCGGACCCTGCGGGTTCAAGAACTATGTAGACATGACCAAGACACGTTTCCGGTCAATAACCAATAGCGGAACCTACATATTCTACGAAGATCTTTATCGGTCAAACCGCATAACAACATACGTTGTTCCCTTTGTCATCGGTATGTTATTTGCCCGAGATTCGATCGTCGGTATCCCAATACCTAGTTCAATATCGTTACCGGCAAGTCTCTTTACTCGTTACGTAATGCATCATTATGTAACTAACTCATTAGCTACATTGATTGCAAGGCTTATAGTGATGTGCATTACCGAGAGGGCCCAGAGATACCTCTCCGACAATCGGAGTGACAAAACCTAATCTCGAAATACGCCAACTCAACATATACCTTTGGAGACACCTGTAGAGCCCCTTTATAATCACCTAGTTATGTTGTGACGTTTGGTAGCACACAAAGTGTTCCTCCGGTAAACGGGAGTTGCATAATCTCATAGTTGTAGGAACATGTATAAGTCATGAAGAAAGCAATAGCAACATACTAAACGATCAAGTGCTAAGCTAACGGGAATGGTTCATGTCAATCACATCATTCTCCTAATGATGTGATCTCATTAATCAAATGACAACTCATGTCTATGGTTAGGAAACATAACCATCTTTGATTAATGCGCTAGTCAAGTAGAGGCATACTAGTGACATTAAGTTTGTCTATGTATTCACACATGTATCATGTTTCCGGTTAATACAATTTTAGCATGAATAATAAACATTTATCATGATATAAGGAAATAAATAATAACTTTATGCAGAGTAAATAAAAACAGAGGGAGTACATCAGGTGAATACAGAGAGAGCAATGCTACATCTACAAGTTTACGTGATTAACGTAATCGTGAGGTGGCATTTATTCGCTGGACAGATTAGGGGAGGGGGCCCGACCCAGTTGAAATAGGGGGGAGGGGGGTTTAAATAGGAGTAAAATGCACTGGCAGTCATTGAACTTGTGTCGATAGCTCACTTTGGTCACTGTACTTAAAAATATGGTCAATACGGTCACTAAATACGACTTCAGGTAATTATACGGTCACTGAGCTCGTTGCATTGCGTCGTATTTTTCCTAGTTGACTGGTCAAACTGTTTAGGTGGCACCTTTAGTTCATGTTATCTCTCTGGCTATGCGGGTCCGTGTCCAATCTGTCAGTGTGTGAAATAAAAAACATATTATTGGACGGAGGGACCTCGCACTGCATGCTACACCACGCACACAGCCCGCAGCAATCTTGACGGACGTACGCGGCATGCACGGAGGGCCGGGCCTCTCGGCAGCGACGCGCTGATGCGCCACTCTCGTCCTTTTTTTTTGTGAAGGGACACAATGATCGATCTCATGATATATATTGATTAGTTAGGGGCATTATGGGCAGTTCACCGTTTATCTGTCTGTTTATATCAATCTCGTGGACAGGTTCACGCATGCAGGTATGCTTCCCGCCATCATCAAGCACTCATCTCATCCAAGTGCCCTCCCGCAACAAGCAGTAGTATTACTCCCCGTGATTCTTCTCGATAGGAACTAAACACCGTTGCTTGCCGTTTCTTGTATGGTGTGGCCTGAGGTGAGTCGTAGTCGAAGTCGATTTTGAGCATATCGGCGTGACACCGCGGGCTCCTGGTTCAAGGCCACACACTACCATGGCGTCAATCTCCAGCTTGATTCGCCCTGTCGTCTACTCGTCCATCAGCTCCATGAGGCCCAACGCCTTCATACAAAACGGTTTCTCCTCGTTACCGTCGTCCATGTCCGGCCGGCCAAGAAGCATCTGTTGGGTGTAATAAGCCGTGGCGTCGTTCCTGGCACGGCTGGTGCGTGTATGGGCGCGCACCGGACGTGTCGGGCGCGCCGGGTCCGCGGCGTGTGTGTGTGAGTGCGTGAGCCAGCGCGTTGGTGCGCAGGGCCACGCCGGGCTGTTAGCGAGTAACAAGGAGGGGAAGACCGCGTCGGGCGCGCTGGGAGGCCGTGGCGATCCCTTACGGGCGCGGTGCGTGGACGCGGCCAGAGCGCGGAGGACATGGGGAAGCGGGTGGGCGAGTGGGTGCAAGGCGAGGCCTGGCAGGCCGGTGCTCGCGGGTATAAAACCTTGGTTCCCCCATGTAGCTCATTGACATGGTCGAGTTCGTGCTCGAGGAAAGAAAAAAGCGTTCGTGCGCTGAAAAATTCCCTGTGTCCACCACTCTTCTGATCTTGTTCCTCTGTCTTCTGTTCGAGCCACGGCAGGAGAGTGTGAGCTGAGCGAGAGGGAGAGGAGAGAACACCATGAGTCGTACGTTGCTGGGGAAGAACTGAATGTTAGCGCAGGCCCCGGCTCACATCACAGGTCTCGTGGAGGAAATTTATGTCTGCCAAAGAACGCACAAACGAAGAACGACACAAATACACAAGAACGAGCGGGTTGACTGAGATCCTCGAGAAACTAGCACGCGCGCATGCACATAGAAAGCTGGCTGCTGGATGGATTCTTCCAAAGGACAAGCACGTAAACACTAGCACGTACGAATCGATTCCGCGGGGCCGGACATGCAGGAGAAACTTGCGAATCGATTCCGCCGGGCGCCGGCCGGCCGGAGATGCAGGAGAAACGTACGCGAACCCGCTGATCTGATCTGAACACACGCACACGGCGTCAGGTGGGATGGGATTAATTTAGTTAATTAGATTATCATCATTAAAGAACAAATCTACTTTAATATAAAATAGTTCGATGCAAAAGAAAAGAATAATAAGGGATTGCTCGACGGGTTTAACACAGTAGAAAGTGCGTTCAATTTGCTAGCGCGCATGCGTGTGCAGCAACAGGTTTCTAGTTTGATTCCCATCTATGCCTAATTTTATTTATCTAATTTATTTATTTCCTCACTGACAGTTAGGACCCACATAGAAAGAGAGAGAATATGAGCTTTGACTGGTCAACTGGACAAAATACAGATAAATACGGTGAGCCAGTGACCGTATAATCACCTAAATTTGTATTTAATGACCGTATTAATCGTATTCTTAAGTACAGTGACCAAAGTGCGCTATCGACACAAGTTTAATGACTACAAGTGCAGTTTACTCTTTAAATAGGAAGATTATGTACGTTACCTAGATGTACCATTTTCGATAGAGAGGGGGATGGAGAGAGTACACACGTAGTGCGCACGAGGAGCGTGGGCCGTTTAGGCCAACGGAAGACCCGGCGTGATGGGTTCAGCCACCCCGGGGATGCGGCACGGGTACACTCAAACATAGAGCTGAAGCGAAGAATCCAAACTACATTTCCGCAGGCTAACGAACTCATGACGAAATAGCCTGACATCAACCGTGTCTTCGTTTATATGTATCCTCAGCAACAAACCGTTGTTCGAGTACACCCTGTTGGTCAGCTAGCATTAAAATAAGGATTTTTATCATTTATGCCACTAGCTGTGTCTCACTACTTAATTTTGCCACTAGAAGTTTCAACTGCTCAAAAATGCTATCGCTCCATTAGGCGCTTGCTCAAAAATGTCATTAGACACCATTACAGTAAGTGAAAGCACATTTACCATTTTATATGACCAATACACATCCACCCACATGTCAGCTCTCCCTCTATCTCACTGTGATCAAGTGTGGGTCCCATTTGATCCTCAATAGCGTTCTTATTTCCTCCTAAAAGTATTCGCTTGCTTACTCCTGAATAGTTAGGCCCACACTTATCATTGTGAGATAGATGGAGCTGACATGCAGATCTTGAGGTATTTTCATCATATAACATGGTCAACTGGTTTGACCTGATAGTAACGGTGTCTAATGGCATTTTTAAGCGAACATCTAACGGTGCGATGGCCTTTTTTAGGTCTCTAATGGCATTTTTGAGCAAGTATTTTATAAACTGGTGGCATTTTTTAGCAGTTGTAAATTCTAATGGCAAAACTGAGTAGTGTGACACAACTAGTGGCACAAATGATAAAAACCCAAACAACAATGCTCAGTTCTAAAATACCAAACCAGATAGTGTATGTCCAAGGTGCGCTCTCTACCGGTGGTACATCCCTACAGTTACTATGCTCCCAAGAAATAGAGCCCTGTGAGAGCTCGGGAGTTTTTCTTCCAAGTTTACCCGTTTGTCAGGCACATATCGTAACATGAGGCCCGTTGGTCAGCGAACGCAAGCGTCATTCCCATGTAGGTCAAAGTCCTTGCCCCTGGCGTCGGTTCGCTGTGGCTTCAATAGCGGCGTGTCCTGCTCGCTTTCTCACTAATTTTTCACAGCCCCTGTATTTCCATCGCAGATTGGGGCTACGATTGTGGGAGGGAGTCGATTTGGGGCAATCAACGCTTTGGGCACGGTTAATCTGGGCAGACTGCAGGTTTATTTGCCTTACCTTTGGTCGTTGCTGATTTGGCCCATTAGACAATTTTTTTCTTCTGAATCAGGAATCAGCAGACCATCTGTCGCTGTTGTTGTTTTTTGATCTGCATCGACGGAACGCTAGGCGAGGCAGAGGGCGACATGCTCAGTTATGGGCAGTATACGCGAGGCAGAGAGGGGTGCTCGGGCTGTATTTGGCGACAACAGACGAGATGCAAGGACGAGGCAAAGGAGGTTGGGGCAGCAGCGCATCACCAGTTCGCCATCGTTCCATTATTTTACTGACTGGGTCAGAAGCAAAGAAGCGACATGGTTGATTGCAGCTTGAGGAGAATCTTCACGCGTATGCCATCAAGGTAGCCAGAGATTGTGTGGTTGGGAGAAAGGTTTTCTTTTATATTCTCCAAGTTCTTTCACTTATTTTTTTTTCTACCTGCAATTTCTCTATGTATGATTCTGTTAGCCTTTTAGCTTGCCAGGTTGTGTTGTAAGTTTGCGAGTACCATGCCTTCTATATTCAAGACATCTTAAGGTTCATGGCTTTCTTTTCGAGTCTTGAAATTCAGGCTTTTAACAGAAATTCATGGATTGATTGCACAATAAAATGGTTTAACCTTATCTTAGTCGTCCCAGACAATGCCATTGCAGATATTCAGGTACATCATGCATGCAACAGTTGTTATAATTGTATAAATTGAGTTTGTATTCCACCGGGGCCCTTCAGCTGCTATGGTTGTCTCCCGTGTTGGTATCACGGCTGCGTCCTCCTCGACGTTGGACTCCAACCGCATGGGGTGACCTGAAGAACTAGGGATGAGTGTTTGGACTTCGGCAATCGACCGAAAGAATTAGGGATGAGTGTTTAGACTTCGCCAACGAAGAGGGAGTGATGTAAAGTTTTTATTCAGCAATTTCTATCACAGTATACATACAAAATGCTCATTGTGTTACTATCACATATCACACTTATTGTGCTCTACGTGAATCTCAAGCTGGACGAGAGCTACACGAGGAGCAAGATCTCCATTCGGTCCAGAGAAGGTTTCCACAGTCTCAAGGTGCTCTCTTTGTCACCATAAAACAATTACCTGGAGAATGCTCATGTCTGTATTCAAGGTTTTCAGCGTGCTGCTGAATCAGAGCACACATTTATATCTGAATTTTATATGAGGCTGTTGATTTTAGATCAATCCTGCGGTGGAGTTTGGTTTTGTCTGCTGGATGCCTAACTGTTTTTGTCTTGATATCAGACCGTCATTAGATGGTTTGTGTTGTATACTTCAATGCATATTCTCATCTGTCAATTGCCGTTGGATTACACTGCATCAGTGTTCCTTTTTAGTGGAAATTACATCACATTATTGTAGCAGCATTTTCTCCGTGACAAACTTTGATCTACTCCACAATGCTTCTATACCATGCAAATTTGTTCACTCAACTAATCCTTGGAAATTCAAATTTATAGATTGATAATATTCAAAGATAATGAACCGTTATCTTGCTCTTGCATCAGCAGGCCATCTGGATCGGTTCATATATCGTCATCTAGATCCCCATATATATTTGTAACCAAAACGTAAATCTTGGGATACCTTTATTTTTCTTCATCTATCATTGAAATTTCAAAATGCGCTTTATTCGAGTGCTACCTTGCACGGTATAGCTTATAACTATATAAAATGAGTTTGTTTTTCATAAGGATTTTAATTTCTAATGCATTGACGGCCATATATCTTGCCCTGTCATTAGAACATAATATCTTCTCTGTAAATTCAAAATATTACCTTACATACATGGAAGCCCGGGAAAAAGCAAAAAGTAGACTGAAGCCTGGAATAAAGCAAGTGAACAGTGTTGCTTTGTATAAAAAATATGAGAAACTCTTGTTTATAATTAGAAAAATGGATGTAAGATAAGGAGAAAGTTTTAGCTGGTACTTACGTTGTCTTGCCCTTTCAGTTGTTACATATTTTGTGTCGTCAATGTTCTAAGTGCGTAGCTTTATCAAAATTTTCCTTGAACTGACATATGCAAAAATGGATAAGCAAGTGAAGGGACTCTGCTGATAAGAAGGTGGCTACTTCTTTGAGCTTCTATCTTAGATAGGACACTGATGATGTTGTACTGGTTATCCAGATCCAATAATTGAGCTCTAAAGTTATCTTTTACCATGTGAATTCACTGCCATAGTTTCATAACACTAGGTTATCATGATTTTAAATCTTTGTCATTACATATGATACAGGTTCTGTGATCTTCCCTTTTGCCATGCTTGTGTTTGCCCCAGTCTGCATTCAACTGTTTTTTTTTTGAAAAGGGGGGTTACCCTAGCCTCTGCATCAGAAAGATGCATATGGCTCATATTATTAAAAACTAAACCAGTATCAAAGTCTCCAGTGTCTCAAAGTACGAAATGAAAACAGAACGCTCAAACGAGCCTAATCAAAAAGCCACAACCGGCAGGCAAACAAAATAGGAGCACCACATGCCTATCCTATTACATGACTGCCATCCAAACCGGTTGAAAATAACCCGAGCTACCATCTCCCATCGGGTAGACGCAGTAGCCAAACGCCCCCTGGCCTCCGTCGGAGTGAGTAGCGATCACATATGGATCAATGTTGTGGCCCTGAAGATAACCTGCAAAAAATGAAAGTTCGTTGCTCCGTTAAAAACCAAATCATTTCTGCAGTTCCAGATCACTGCCCATAACAAGGCACAAACTCCAACATGAATGTGCCTCGCTATATCCGAGTTAACCCCGTCAAGCCACGTTCCAAATAACATGTTGATAGAGGTAGGCGGAGTAATATTAAAAGCAATATGAATCGAACGCCAAAGAATCTTAGCCAGCGGACAATCTAGAAAGAGGTGCCTGATAGTTTCGTTATGATCACAAAAACTACACCTAGCAGAACCCATCCAATTGCGTTTTGCCAGATTATCCTTTGTCAAAATGACTTGTTTATGCACAAATCACATAAACACTTTGATTCGCAATACATGGATTTGACCGAGAACACGCCGTCCTTAGTCAGTTTCCAATACAATCTATCTGGCTGCTGAGACAGCTGGACATCCATCAGCCTTCGTACAAGATGAAGCCAGGCCTCCCAGCGATCGCCTACCAGCGTCCTCCGAAAGCTAATATTGAGAGGTGTGGACTATAAGATGGTTGCAACGTAAGCTTCTCGACGTTGAACAATGTTGTACAAAGTAGGATATTGAAGTGCCAGGGGCGTCTCCCCAAGCCACGTATCCTCCCAGAACCTCGTATTAGCCACATCACTGACTAAGATCTTTGCCCTGTTATAGAAGAGGGGCTTGACTCTCATCAACCCTTTCCAAAACGGTGAGTCAGTCGGTCGCACAGTCACCTGAGCCAATGTTTTAGACTGAAGATACTTATTTCGCAAAATCTGAGCCCAAGTAGCCTCTGTCTCGGACAAAAGTTTAAATAGCCACTTGCTAAGGAGACATCTATTCTTGATCTCTAGATTTTCAATGCCTAGACCGCCTTGGTCCTTCGGCCTACAGATGATGTCCCATTTTGTAAGCCTATACTTTCGTTTCAACTCATCATTCTGCCAAAAGAATCTAGATCGATAAAAGTCTAACCTCTTCCTGACCCCCACCGGGACCTCAAAAAAGGATAAAAGAAACATAGGCATACTGGTGAGGACCGAATTAATCAGAATTAATCGCCCTCCATATGACATGAGCTTCCCTTTCCAACAGCTCAGTTTCTTTTCAAAATGATCCTCGATGCACTTCCACTCCTTGTTCGTCAGCTTACGATGATGAATGGGTATACCTAAGTACGTGAACGGTAACGAACCCAACTCACATCCGAAAAATTGCTTATACGCCTCCTGGTCATCATTAGCTCTTCCAAAGCAAAGTAATTCGCTCTTATGGAAGTTAATCTTGAGCCCAGACAATTGTTCAAATAAGCACAACACAAGCTTCATGTTTCTCGCTTTCGCCAAGTCATGCTCCATAAAGATGATAGTATCATCAGCATACTGCAATATGGATATACCACCATCAACTAGGTGCGGAACCAAGCCACCAACCTGCCCCCAATCCTTAGCCCGACCTATTAAAATAGATAGCATATCAACCACTATGTTGAATAGAATCGGTGACATGGGATCTCCTTGCCTTGGTCTTTTGTGTGTCTGGAAATAGTGACCTATATCATCATTCACTTTAATCCCTGCACTCCCTTTTTGCATAAAGGATTCAATATGGTCTCGCCAGGCCTTGTCAAATCCTTTCATACACAAAGCTTGTTGAAGGAAAGGCCATTTAACTTTATCGTATGCTTTTTCAAAATCCACTTTAAAAACCACACCATCTAGTTTTTTTGAGTGGATCTCATGGAGCGTTTCATGCGAGACGACCACCCCTTCAAGGATATTTCTATCTGGCATGAAAGCAGTCTGGGACGGTTGCACAACTGAATGTGCAATCTGCGTGAGTCGGTTCGTCCCAACCTTGGTGAAGATTTTGAAACTGACATTAAGCAAACAGATAGGCCTGAACTGCTCAATGCGAATAGCCTCTGTCTTCTTAGGAAGAAGAGTTATCGTTCCAAAATTGAGCTTGAATAAATGAAGCTGACCAATGAACAACTCATGAAACATCGGCAACAGGTCACCCTTAATGAAGTGCCAGCAGTTTTTGTAAAACTCCGCCGGAAACCCATCCGGTCTTGGCGCTTTATTGTTTTACATTTGTGCAATGGCCTCAAACACCTCCTTCTCCATAAAAGGAGCAGTCAAAATCTCGTTCTCTTCCGTCTCAAGTTGAGGAACATCCTCAACCCTTGACTCATCTAAGGACACAAAAATCTCTTTCGGAGGTCCAAACAACTGATTATAATAGTTGGTAATGTGAACTTTCAGGTTTTCCTGACCAACTATCGTCCCTTCATCTTGTTCTAATTGGAAAATTCTCTTCTTACGATGCTTTCCATTAGCAATCATATGAAAGAATTGAGTGTTGTCGTCGCCTTGGACAATTTTACGAACCTTAGCTCTCAAAGCCCACTTCAATTCCTCCTCGCGGAGAAGCTCTTTCAGCCGCAACTTGGCTCCACTTTAGTCTCCAGCTCGCTGGTATCCAATATAGAGGTTTCAGCTTTTAACTCAAGAGAGTGAATAAGCATAAGGAGTCTTTCCTTCTCCGCCTTATATATCCCATACATATGCTTGGCCCATCCACGAAGGAAACTTCGAAGATGACGAATCTTGCACTGCCACCGCTCAATGGGTGACCTTCCACCCGAGTCTTTAGCCCACTCTCTAGCTAACAACTCGAGGAACCCTTCTCTCTCAAACCAAGCAAGTTCGAAGGAGAAAATATTCTTATTACCCACATGAGTTTGAGCCCCCGAGTCGCCTAGTAGCGGTGTGTGATCCGAGATACCTCGTGTCAACGCCTGCACCGTTACTAGTGGAAACTTCTGTTACCAATCGACGCTAGCCAAAACATGATCTAGCTTCTCAAAAGTCGGAACCGGTAACGAATTTGCCCAAGTGAATTTCCTACCCGAGAGCTCTATCTCTCTGAGATCCAAGCTTTCAATGATAGTATTGAACATAAATGACCATCTGCCATCAAAGTTGTCATTATTCTTTTCCTCCTTTCTTTGAATAATGTTAAAATCACCACCCACTAAGATGGGTAGCTGCTCGTTACCGCAAACACGGACCAAATCGGCCAAGAAATCTGGCTTGAGTTTGGGTTGCGCAGCTCCATAGACAGCCACCAACGCCCAATCGAATCCATCGGCTTTAGTTCTGACCCGAAACTTTACCGCAAACTCACCCAACAGTACACTCCAAACCTCCAACGTTTCGCACTTAACCCCAAGTAGAACCCCACCAGATCTTCCTTGAGGTGGGAGGTAGTGCCAATAAAAATCTACCCCCCGGATAAGGTGCTAAGAAATTGTGGAGTGAAATTACCTCGTCCAGTCTCGGACAAAGCAATAAAGTCTAAATGATGTTCAAGAGAAGCATCCAGTAGAAACCTTCTTTTAGCCAAGTCTTTAAGACCTCTGCTATTCCAGAAAATGCCTCTCATATTTCGTCATGAAATTTTTTGGAGGTACGGATCCTAGCACTTCTACGCACAGCCGACACTGGATAAACCTTCCGTTTCCAGGTCCGTTTAGGCTTAACGCAAACATCAGAAGGTTCGGCACGCTCGGGCTCAGCCTCTATCACCAAAGACTCATCTTCATGGTTAGAGGTTTCAGGATAGGCATACTCATCCTCCTCCTCCGTCTCCTGAACCGCAGGGTCAAGATCGGCGCACAAACCATCAAGAGCCCTAACCCCAAGAGCATCAATCTCCGACTCATTCATAGGCTTAACGGCAGCTATGTTACGAATCAATTCTAACGCTCGTTCAGCTTCCAAATCGAGCATATCATTAACAGACTTAGAAATCTCTAGATCATTATTACCAAGTGAAACTCCTAGTTGGTTGGCATTGTGCACAATCTCATCATTGGTAAAATGCATAATAGAATTTGATTTATTAACAGACATACCAGTGGAAGTCTCGACGTCGCGCAACTTGGCCGCCCTCAAAGCACACCTTAGCTGCATGTCATCAACGTCCGGCTGCTCCTGCAGTCTCCCGCTGACCCGTCTCCCTGCAGAGACAGGATCCAGGATCCCGCCAAAAGCGATGACCTCCTCGCGTGAAGTTGTGCTAGGGAAAGAGCCTCCTGCCCGTCCCCCAACAGCGGTGGCCAGCGCCGGGGCCACCGGAGCATCACCCAGAGACGATGAAAGCTCCCAGGGCCTATCGACGGAAATCCCGCCGACGCCCGAGACCGGCGAACTCGGCAAAGAGCGGTCCGTGGAGAACAGTGCCGAAGCGACCAGACTGTTGGAAATATGCCCTAGAGGCAATAATAAAAGTGTTATTATTATATTTCCTTGTTCATGATAATTGTCTTTTATTCATGCTATAACTGTATTATCCGGAAATCGTAATACACGTGTGAATACATAGACCACAATATGTCCCTAGTGAGCCTCTAGTTGACTAGCTCGTTGTGCTCAACAGATAGTCATGGTTTCCTGGCTATGGACATTGGATGTCGTTGATAATGGGATCACATCATTAGGAGAATGATGTGATGGACAAGACCCAATCCTAAGCCTAGCACAAAGATCGTGTAGTTCGTTTGCTAGAGCTTTGCCAATGTCAAGTATCTCTTCCTTTGACCATGAGAGCGTGTAACTCCTGGATACCGTAGGAGTGCTTTGGGTGTATCAAACGTCACAACGTAACTGGGTGACTATAAAGGTGCACTACAGGTATCTCCGAAAGTATCTATTGTTTTATGCGGATCGAGACTGGGATTTGTCACTCCGTGTAAACGGAGAGGTATCTCTGGGCCCACTCGGTAGGACATCATCATATGCGCAATGTGACCAAGGAGTTGATCACGGGATGATGTGCTACGGAACAAGTAAAGTGACTTGCCAGTAACGAGATTGAACAAGGTATTGGATACCGACGATCGAATCTCGGGCAAGTAACATACCGATAGACAAAGGGAATTGAATACGGGATTGATTAAGTCCTTGACATCGTGGTTCATCCGATGAGATCATTGTGGAGCATGTGGGAGCCATCATGGGTATCCAGATCCCGCTGTTGGTTATTGACCAGAGAACGTCTCGGTCATGTCTACATGTCTCCCGAACCTGTAGGGTCTACACACTTAAGGTTCGATGACGCTAGGGTTATAAAGGAAGTTTGTGTGTGGTTACCGAATGTTGTTCGGAGTCCCGGATGAGATCCCGGACGTCACGAGGAGTTCCGGAATGGTCCGGAGGTAAAGATTTATATATGGGAAGTCCTATTTTGGCCACCGGAAAATGTTCGGGATTTTTTCGGTATTGTACCGGGAAGGTTCTAGAAGGTTCCGGAGTGGGGCCCACCTGCATGGGGGGACCCACATGAACGTGGGTAGTGGGGGAAAGGCCCCACACCCCTGGTCAAGGCGCACCAAGATCCCCCTTAGAAGGAATAAGATCATATCCCAAAGGGATAAGATCAAGATCCCTAAAAAGGGGGGATAACAATCGGTGGGGAAGGAAATGATGGGATTTCTTTCCTCCCACCTTGGCCAACGCCCCAATGGACTTGGAGGGCAAGATACCAGCCCCTCCACCCCTATATATAGTGGGGAGGCGCATGGGAGCCATAGACGAAGCTCTGGCGCAGCCCTCCCCCTCTCCCAAGTCGTCCTCCTCTTCCGTGGTGCTTGGCGAAGCCCTGCTGGATTGCCACGCTCCTCCATCACCACCATGACGTTGTGCTGTTGTTGGATGGAGTCTTCCTCAACCTCTCCCTCTCTCCTTGCTGGATCAAGGCGTGGGAGACGTCATCGGGCTGTACGTGTGTTGAACACAGAGGTGCCGTGCGTTCGGCACTTGATCATCGGTGATTTGAATCACGACGAGTACGACTCCATCAACCCCGTTCACTTGAACGCTTCCGCTTAGCGATCTACAAGGGTATGTAGATGCACTCTCCTTTCTACTCGTTGCTGGTCTCTCCATAGATAGATCTTGGTGACACGTAGGAAAATTTTGAATTTCTGCTACGTTCCCCAACAGTGGCATCATGAGCTAGGTCTATTGCGTAGATTCTTTGCACGAGTAGAACACAAAGTAGTTGTGGGCGTTGATGTTGTTCAATATGCTTACCGTTACTAGTCCAATCTTGTTTCGACGGTATTGTGGGATGAAGCGGCCCGGACCGACCTTACACGTACTCTTACGTGAGACAGGTTCCCCCGATTGACATGCACTTGGTGCATAAGGTGCCTAGCGGGTGCCAGTCTCTCCCACTTTAGTCGGAACAGATTCAATGAAAAGGGTCCTTATGAAGGGTAAATAGAAATTGGCATATCACGTTGTGGTCTTGCGTAGGTAAGAAACGTTCTTGCTATAAACCCATAGCAGCCACGTAAAACATGCAAACAACAATTAGAGGACGTCTAACTTGTTTTTGCAGGGTATGCTTTGTGATGTGATATGGCCAACAAGAATGTGGTGAATAATATGTGATGTATGAGATTGATCATGTTCTTGTAATAGGATTCACGACTTGCATGTCGATGAGTATGACAACCGGCAGGAGCCATAGGAGTTGTCTTTATTTATTGTATGACCTGCGTGTCATTGAACAACACCATGTAAATTACTTTACTTTATTGCTAAACGCGTTAGCCATAGAAGTAGAAGTAGTCGTTGGCGTGACAACTTCATGAAGACACGATGATGGAGATCATGATGATGGAGATCATGGTGTCATGCCGGTGACGATGATGATCATGGAGCTCCGAAGATGAAGATCAAAAGGAGCAAAATGATATTGTCCATATCATGTCACTATTTGATTGCATGTGATGTTTATCATGTTTATGCATCTTGTTTACTTAGGACGACGGTAGTAAATAAGATGATCCCTTACAAAATTTCAAGAAGTTTCTCCCCTAACTGTGCACCGTTGCTACAGTTCGTCGCTTCTAAGCACCACGTGATGATCGGGTGTGATGGATTCTTACGTTCACATACAACGGGTGTAAGACAGTTTTACATAGCGAAAACACTTAGGGTTAACTTGACGAGCCTAGCATGTACAGACATGGCCTCGGAACACGGAGACCGAAAGGTCGAGCATGAGTCGTATAGTAGATACGATCAACATGAAGATGTTCACCGACGTTAACTAGTCCGTCTCACGTGATGATCGGACACGGGCTAGTTGACTCGGATCATGTAATCACTTAGATGACTAGAGGGATGTCTATCTGAGTGGGAGTTCATAAGATGAACTTAATTATCCTGAACATAGTCAAAAGACCTTTTGCAAATTATGTCGTAGCTCGCGCTTTAGTTCTACTGTTTTAGATATGTTCCTAGAGAAAATATAGTTGAAAGTTGATAGTAGCGATTATGCGAACAGTAGAAAGCTTATGTCCTTAGTGCACTGCTCAGTGTGCTGAACCCCAAACGTCGTTTGTGGATGTTTCGAACATCGAACATACACGTTTTGATAACTACGTGATAGTTCAGTTAAATGGTTTAAGTAGAGGCACCAAAGACGTTTTCGAAACATCGCGGAACATATGAGATGTTTCGAGGGCTGAAATTGGGATTTCAGGCTCGTGCTCACGTCAAGAGGTATAAGACCTCCGACGATTCTCTTAGCCTGCAAACTAAGGGAGAAAATCTCAATCGTTGAGCTTGTGCTCAGATTGTCTGAGTGCAACAATCACTTGAATTGAGTGGGAGTTGATCTTCCAAATGAGATAGTGATGTTTCTCCAAAGTCATTGCCACCGAGCTGCTAGAGCTTCATGATGAACTATAACATATCAGGGATAAATAAGATGATCCTTGAGGTATTCACGATGTTTGACACCGCGAAAGTAGAAATCAAGAAGGAGCATCAATTGTTGATGGTTGGTGAAACCACTAGTTTCAAGAAGGGCAAGGGCAAGAAGGGATACTTCATGAAACGGCAAATCAGCTGCTGCTCCAGTGAAGAAACCCAAGGTTGAACCCAAACCCGAGACTAAGTGCTTCTGTAATAAGGGGAACAGTCACTAGAGCAGAATTACCCTAGATACTTGGTAGATGAGAAGGCTGGCAAGGTCGATAGAAGTATATTGGATATACATTGTGTTGATGTGTACTTTACTAGTACTCCTAGTAGCACCAGGGTATTAGATACCGGTTCGGTTGCTAAGTGTTAGTAACTCGAAATAAAAGAGCTACGGAATAAACGGAGACTAGCTAAAGGTGAGCTGACGATATGTGTTGGAAGTGTTTCCAAGTTTGATGTGATCAAACATCGCACGCTCCCTCTACCATCAAGATTATTATTAAACCTGAATAACTGTCATTGTGTGTTTGCGTTGAGCATAGACATGATTGGATTATGTCTATTGCAATACGGTTATTCATTTAAAGAGAATAATGGTTACTCTATTTATTTGAATAATACCTTCAATGGTCTTGCATCTAAAGGAATGGTTTATTGAATCTCGATCGTAGTGATACACATTTTCATGCCAAAAGATATAAGATAGTAATGATAGTACCACTTACTTGTGGCACTGCCATGTAAGTCATAATGGTATAAAACGCATGAAGAAGCTCCATGTTGATGGATCTTTGGACTCACTTGTTTTAGAAAAGTTTGAGACATGCGAACCATGTCTATTGGTGTATACGCATGAAGAGACTCCATGCATATGGATCGTTTGGACTCACTTGATTTTGAATCACTTGAGATATGCAAATCATACCACATGGGCAAGATGACTAAAAAGCCTCGTTTTCAGTAAGATAGCAACTTGTTGGAAGTAACACATTTTGATGTGTGCAGTCCAATGAGTGCTGAGGCATGCAGTGAATATCGTTATGTTCTTACTTCACAGATGATTCGAGTAGATGTTGAGAATATTTACTTGATGAAACACAAGTCTGAATTATTGAATGGTTCAAATAATCTCAGAGTGAAGTAGAAGATCATTGTGACAAGAGGATAAAATGTCTATGATACGATCATAGAGATGAATATCTGAGTTACGAGTTTTGGCACACAATTAAGACATTGTGGAAATTGTTTCATAATTAATACCGCCTGGAACACCATAGTGTGATGGTGTGTCCGAACATCATAGTTGCACCCTATTGGATATGGTGCGTACCATGATGTCTCTTATCGAATTACCACTATCGTTCATGGGTTAGACATTAGAGACAACCACATTCACTTTAAATAGGGCACCACGTATTTCCGTTGAGATGACACCGTATGAACTATGGTTTAGAGAAACCTAAGCTGTCATTTCTTGAAAGTTTGGGGCTGCGACGCTTATGTGAAAAAGTTTCAGGTTGATAAGCTCGAACCCAAAGCGGATAAAATACATCTTCATAGGACACCCAAAACAGTTGGGTATACCTCCTGTCTCAGATCCGAAAGCAATAAGGGATTGTTTCTAGAATCAGGTCCTTTCTCGAGAAAAAGTTTCTCTCCAAAGAATTGAGTGGGAGGATGGTGGATACTTGATGAGGTTATTGAACCGTCTCTTCAACTAGTGTGTGGCAGGGCACAGAAAGTTGTTCCTGTGGCACCTACACCAATTGAAGTGGAAGCTTATGATATTGATCATGAAACTTCGGATCAAGTCACTACCAAACCTCGTGGGATGACAAGGATACGTACTACTTCAGAGTGGTACGTAATCCTGTCTTGGAAGTCATGTTGCTGGACAACAATGAACCTACGAGCTATGGAGAAGCAATGGTGGGCCCGGATTCTGATAAATGGCTCGAGGCCATAAAATCCGAGAACGGATCCATGACTTTGGAAGAAATACTTGATGGTCGTAAGGCCATTGGGTACGGATGGATTTTAAAAGGAAGACAGACAATGATGGTAAGAATTACCATTAAGAAAGCTCGACTTGTCGTTAAGATATTTACCGACAAGTTCAAGGAGTTGATTACGGTGAGGTTTTCTCACTCGTAGCGATGCTAAGAGTCTGTTGAAATTGGATTAGCAGTTACTGCATTATTTATGAAATCTTGCAGATAGGATGTCAAAACATTGTTTCCTCGACGATTTTCTTGAGGAAAGGTTGTATGTGATACAACCGGAAGGTTTTGTCAATCCCAAAAGATGCTAATAAGTATGCAAAGCTCCAGCAATCCTTCTAAGGACTGGAGTGAGCATCTCGGAGTTGGAATGTATGCTTTGATGATGATCAAAGATTTTGGGTTTGTACAAAGTTTGTGAGAAACTTGTATTTCGAAAGAAGTGAGTGGGAGCACTATAGAATTTCTGATGAGTGTATGTTGTTGACATATTGTTGATCAGAAATGATGTAGAATTTCTGGAAAGCATATAGGGTTATTTTGAAAGTGTTTTTCAATGGAAAGCCTGGATTAAGCTACTTGAACATTGAGCATCAAGATCTATAAGGATAGATCAAAATGCTTAATAATACTTTCAAATGAGCACATACCTTGACATGATCTTGAAGGTGTTCAAGATGGATCAGTCAAAGAAGAAGTTCTTGCCTGAGTTGTAAGGTACGAAGTTAAGACTTAAAGCTCGACCTCGGCAGAATAGAGAGAAAGGACGAAGGTCGTCCCCTATGCTTAAGACATAGGCTCTACAGTATGCCATGCTGAGTACCGCACCTGAAGTGTGCCTTGCCATGAGTCAGTCAAGGGGTACAAGAGTGATCCATGAATGGATCATAGGACAGCGGTCAAAGTTATCCTTAGTAACTAGTGGACTAAGGAATTTTTCTCGATTATGGAGGTGGTAAAAGAGTTCGTCATAAAGGGTTATGTCGATGCAAGCTTAACACCTATCCGGACAGCTCTGAGTAGAGATACCGGATACATAAAATGGAGCAACTATTTAGAATAGCTCCAAGTAGAACAGTTATTTGGATTAGCTCCAAATAGAGCGTGGTAGCTACATCTAGGAGATGACATAGAGATTTGTAAAGCACACGCGGATCTGAAAGGTTCAGACCCGTTGACTAAAACCTCTCTCACAAGCAACATGATCAAACATAAAACTCATTGAGTGTTAATCACATAGTGATGTGAACTAGACTACTGACTCTAGTAAACTCTTGGGTATTAGTCACATGGCGATGTGACTTGTGAGTGTTAATCACATGGCGATGTGAACTAGATTATTGACTCTAGTGCAAGTGGGAGACTGTTGGAAATATGCCCTAGAGGCAATAATAAAAGTGTTATTATTATATTTCCTTGTTCATGATAATTGTCTTTTATTCATGCTATAACTGTATTATCCGAAAATCGTAATACACGTGTGAATACATAGACCACAATATGTCCCTAGTGAGCCTCTAGTTGACTAGCCCGTTGTGATCAACAGATAGTCATGGTTTCCTGGCTATGGACATTGGATGTCGTTGATAACGGGATCACATCATTAGGAGAATGATGTGATGGACAAGACCCAATCCTAAGCCTAGCACAAAGATCGTGTAGTTCGTTTGCTAGAGCTTTGCCAATGTCAAGTATCTCTTCCTTTGACCATGAGAGCGTGTAACTCCTGGATACCGTAGGAGTGCTTTGGGTGTATCAAACATCACAACGTAACTGGGTGACTATAAAGGTGCACTACAGGTATCTCCGAAAGTATCTATTGTTTTATGCGGATCGAGACTGGGATTTGTCACTCCGTGTAAACGGAGAGGTATCTCTGGGCCCACTCGGTAGGACATCATCATATGCGCAATGTGACCAAGGAGTTGATCACGGGATGATGTGCTACGGAACGAGTAAAGTGACTTGCCAGTAACGAGATTGAACAAGGTATTGGATACCGACGATCGAATCTCGGGCAAGTAACATACCGATAGACAAAGGGAATTGAATACGGGATTGATTAAGTCCTTGACATCGTGGTTCATCCGATGAGATCATCGTGGAGCATGTGGGAGCCATCATGGGTATCCAGATCCCGCTGTTGGTTATTGACCAGAGAACGTCTCGGTCATGTCTACATGTCTCCCGAACCCGTAGGGTCTACACACTTAAGGTTCAATGACGCTAGGGTTATAAAGGAAGTTTGTATGTGGTTACCGAATGTTGTTCGGAGTCCCAGATGAGATCCCGGACGTCACGAGGAGTTCCGGAATGGTCCGGAGGTAAAGATTTATATATGGGAAGTCCTATTTTGGCCACCGGAAAATGTTCGGGATTTTTTCGGTATTGTACCGGGAAGGTTCTAGAAGGTTCCGGAGTGGGGCCCACCTGCATGGGGGGACCCACATGAATGTGGGTAGTGGGGGAAAGGCCCCACACCCCTGGTCAAGGCGCACCAAGATCCCCCTTAGAAGGAATAAGATCATATCCCAAAGGGATAAGATCAAGATTCCTAAAAAGGGGGGATAACAATCGGTGGGGAAGGAAATGATGGGATTTCTTTCCTCCCACCTTGGCCAACGCCCCAATGGACTTGGAGGGCAAGATACCAGCCCCTCCACCCCTATATATAGTGGGGAGGCGCATGGGAGCCATAGACGAAGTTCTGGCGCAGCCCTCCCCCTCTCCCAAGTCGTCCTCCTCTCCCGTGGTGCTTGGCGAAGCCCTGCTGGATTGCCACGCTCCTCCATCACCACCACGCCGTTGTGCTGTTATTGGATGGAGTCTTCCTCAACCTCTCCCTCTCTCCTTGCTGGATCAAGGCGTGGGAGACGTCATCGGGCTGTACGTGTGTTGAACGCGGAGGTGTCGTGCGTTCGGCACTTGATCATCGGTGATTTGAATCACGACGAGTACGACTCCATCAACCCCGTTCACTTGAACGCTTCCGCTTAGCGATCTACAAGGGTATGTAGATGCACTCTCCTTTCTACTCGTTGCTGGTCTCTCCATAGATAGATCTTGGTGACACGTAGGAAAATTTTGAATTTCTGCTACGTTCCCCAACACAGACCACCCGGCCCGCCCTCCAAAGCAACAGAAGGGGAGACGACGGCCTCCTGCACGCCCGCTCCCCCGCAAGTTGGCGACCTCATGGACAAGAGAGCCGAGCCGAACCTCGGTGCCGACGGCGACAAGGGCCCAGAGAGCCGAGCCTCCTGCCCATCACCTCCACCCGCGACCTCCGGCGCGGCCACCTCGACCGGCACCGAAGGAGAGGAGACAACCGAGGGCGGGGCCTCCTGCCCCGCTGCACCTTCCTCCTCAACAAACCTCGACACACACAAACTCAGCATCGGGCTCGCAGAAACGACCCGGTCACACGACAGCCTCGGCGGAGCCGAGAACGCCCCCAAAGAACCAAGCTGAAGAGTGGTAGTCGGAACTGTGGTAGTAGACCCAACAGGGGCAGAGTCACCAGTGTCTGACGGCCCCGAAGGCCCCTTAGCCTTGTCATCATCACTCTTAGCAATATCATTCTGGTTCCCCGAAGCCCCTCCTCCCTCAGAAGTGTCCATGGGATTATCATCCTCAAACTCACTGAACAGATTAGGATCCTCATACTCAACACCCAACTGATTTAAAACGCCTGCATAAGTCCAAGGCACCATGTCTGGCAAGAACTCAATGTTAGCGACACTGACAAGAAGCCGTGCCACCCCGTGAGCCCGAGTGAACTGCATATCCACCTGCTCGGTCCTGCCAATCAAAGAACCCAGGCTCCACGTCACCAAGAAGCTGTCCAGAGGAGCAGACGGGGCTCTAGAGAAACGCACCCAAATCTGAGTTAACGGCGTGCCCTGTGGCTCTTTCTTTTTCCACTCATCAAACTCCAGCACATAACTAGTACCCGTGACCCTGCTCATACCGAACTTGAGAATCCTCAGCTAATCCTCCTTAGACAGGAAATCCACTTTATAAGAATTATCTGTGAGCTTAAGTAAGGACCACTGAAAATTACCCGGAGCGAGCTCTCTCAACTGTTGAATGATCTGTGCTTCGGTCAACGGACCGTGAACCACCTCCACCACATCGGGGAAGGAAGTTTCCACTATGGGCGCCGAGGGCTCCACAGATGGAGATTCAAAAAACATCAACTCCGAACAACACACCTCGTAAATCTGAACGGATGGTTTAGGCCCCAACATAAGAGGACACTCGGCAGCTGTGTGTTTAGGTTTCCGGCATAAATCGCATAACTCCGCAGTACAGTGAACCAAAAAGTGTCCCGGTTCCCCACAACGAAAACAGGTGAGCTTCTTCTTCTTAGCCGCCCACTTGGACAACTTGTCACTCTCGGTCTTGTCCGTACCTTGCTCAGAACTATAATCACCAGTCTGCATGGGCTCTGGCAAAGATACTACAGCCAAAGCCTGCACCGTCTCCACCGCCACCTGCGGTAGATCCGATGCACCATCCGCTACCTCCCTCGCGGTAGCGGTATTAGTATGCCGAGGCTGGTAGTGCCTCCGGTTCCCGCACAGACCTCCTCGAAAACAACCTCGGAAAGCTCAGTTGTTCGGGCCAGCCGCGCCCTCAACAAAATTTCCAGGCGGTCCTTGGAAACCCCTGTTATCATTGCCGTTGTCCACCCAAGCATAGCCACGGCCCCCTCCGGTGGATGAAGAACCCCGATGCAGACCAGCGCCATAAGCATCAAACCCTTCATCGCCCCACTGACGACGTGGGGGGTTACGGTCATCCCCCGCCGACGCACCCGTCCCATAGCCGGTCGAAACCTGACATGAACCGCCTCGGCCTCCCGCCATCTGCCTCGGCCACGGCCGTTGTGGCGGCGGTGGTTCGGCCCTAGGAGGCGGCGGCGGTGATGCCCGCGGCACGGGGACAGGCGCCACTGGCGGAGCCGGGGTCGGTGCTGGCGGTCTCATCGGTGGCGGAGCCAGCGCTCGAGGCGGGGGCGGCACCAATCGAGGCGGGGCCGGTGCCCGGGGCGGCAGCAAGGTCGGCCTAGGCGGGGGCGCAGGCAACGCCGCAGCCGGGGTGATAGCTCCCGCGGTCCCGGCCGGAAACCGCGCAGCTGGCGCGGCGCGCGGCGGCGGCGGCTTCGGAGGCATCCTAGCCGCAGACGGACGCGGGGTTGGCCGGCGATCAGCCTCACCAGAGATCAGTAGACACGAGCGGCGCGACAAGGCTCTCGGAAACCCTCGGTTTCCCGAACGTCGAACCCTAGCCGCGCGAAAGAGAGAAGGAGATGGACGTGCATGCGAGGGCGATCGCCTCAAGACCTCGACATGCACGTCGCCGTCTCCCGAGGCACCGCAGGCCTGGCCAGCCCCCTGGGCCTCGAGCCCAGTACTAGCCAAACCCACCGCGTCGCTGTTCACTTGCGGCCCTACTGTGCCCAAAAGAAAATTCAAACGCTCGTGTCTTTTCGCCCGAATATCACGAACGCCGGCC